>NC_049210.1:45795837-46095837 GCF_013347855.1 Anguilla anguilla
TTTTTGATACTTTGTAGATGTGTGTGTGCATGTGTGGGTGTGGGCATGTGTGCATTAGTGTGTGTGTGGGTGTGGGCATGCATATGTGTGCGTGTGGGGGTGGGGTGAGGATGGGAGGAGGGGTGGGGGGGGTTCTGCTTGCTGCTGAATATGTGTATTTCAGTTTATGAATATGCGCAGTCTCCTCTAATCTGCCTTTTTTTTTAGAGCTTTCTGTGTCCTCCGGTATCTTCTCTCTGGAATGTAGGCAAAGAGATTTCTCTGTAATTCAAATCAGTCAGTGAATAAAAGCCCTTATCTGGCTTCAAGCTGATTCTTTTTCACGTCTTTATTTCCTTAGCGTTATCACGATTGTAGCACAGCCCCCAAGCTACACTACAACATGTATTAACCCCCCCCCCCCCCCCCATCCAAAAAAAAGAAAAAATAAATTAATAAATAACTTGAATGTGTACATTCAAGTGCTGAAGGATTCAGTAATTATATTGTGGTAGATGCTGCCCTCTGGTGTCCAATGAAGGGAATGAACAGGGAAGTCGTCACAGCTTGATCATGTGACCAGGGGGACGGCGATAAATTGACCCGGTCATCAGGTGACATGGCACAGGTGCTGATGGGAGGTGAAGTCCAGGTCCTGGAGGTTGAGGAGTTCACTCAGACTGGATCTGGACCCCTCCCCCTTTCTGTGTCTTTTCATCAGCACTTCTGCAGAGACCTTTGGCTGACCTTGTCCGTGTGAGCGCATCCCCGGCCCTTCGACTGCGAGAACATCCCTTATTTGATTTATCATTTCGTGGCGGGGCGTGTGTGAAAGGCTACGGGCCGCGCGGATCACGGCGAAGTCATCGCGTTTCGAGAAGAAATGATGATGAACGACTCGACCCGTGCCTTTTCATAAATCACTAACGGTGAAAACAAGTTTTTTTTTTTTTCCCCCCCGTTTGAATCGATGCCTCGCAAGAGTCCGCTGTGCGGATTCGCTGATCTTCACAAAAAGCGCTGATCGGCAGCGTCGTCGGAACGGTGAATCGGAGGAGCTGATCCAAGCGATTTAACGACAGCTTAATCCTAACAGCAACATTGGCTAATAAAAGCAAACTCTGAGAGCCAATGGGAAGACATCACCCGGGCTTGTCTGTAACGTGCTGCGATGGCAGAAGTGAGGGCTTCGGTTTCGCTGTAAAGCATGTGAACGCCAGACTACAGGTGCTGTGTGATAGCAGACTCTGTTGTTATGACTCATGTTTAATGTAAACTCATTAATATGTAATGAGTGGAATGAGTGACTTGGGGGTGGGCGTGGCTTGTCCTCGGCAGGATCCTGGAGCTGCAGCAGAACGGGGACATGGACATCCTGAAGCTGAAGTGGTGGCCGCGGGACGGCCCGTGCGACCTGTACTCCACGGTGCAGACGCAGCCCCGCGGCAGCGCCCTGGACATCCACAGCTTCGCCGGCGTCTTCTGCGTGCTGGCGGCCGGCGTGGTCCTCTCCTGCCTCATCGCCATGGTGGAGACCTGGTGGACCCGACGGAAGGGCTCACGGGTGCCCTCCAAGGAGGTGAGGGGGGGCGGGGCGGGGCGGGGGGCGGCAGGGGGGTCACCAGGACAAGGGCCGGGGCATGGTGGGGGTGGGGGGGGGGGGTCACCAGGACAAGGGCCGGGGCATGGTGGGGGTGGGGGGGGGGGGTCACCAGGACAAGGGCCGGGGAATGGTGGGGGGGGGGGGCGGGGGGACGTTTGGTTCAGGGGGATGGAGCACAGATGGAAAACAGTGCAGTGTCCCACACACACACACACACACACACACACACACACACACACACACAGACATGTACATGAATACACACATACAAACGGGGGACCAGAGGAGCATGCTGATTGGCAGACAGAGACATAAACGCACTCTCAAACCGAACCCGATTGGTCGAGCACGGCGGGTCCCACGGAAACTCCGGAACGGGGGCGGAGCCTTCAGAACCGCGAGGCGGTTCGGGAAGCCCTCCAAATCAGCCGGAAGCTGACCTAATCTGACCACCAGAGGAAGCTGGGCCGCGTTTGTGGGCCTCTTATGAACTGTTGCGGATTGGCTGATTTGACTGAATTCATTTTGCAGTCATTCATTTATATGGACTTACATTTGCTGCTGTAATGAATGTGCTGTTCGGGGCGTTCGGGACTGCTTGTGCTTGCTTAAGGACAAGACAGAAAAGGTCAAGTGATTTTAATTTCGCCAATTATAGAGTGATGTCATTATTTACGCCATTAACAGGTGATTGGTGCATGGAGATCGGACTGTTCTGTTTAAAATAATTAGATACAAGCATAAGAAAATAGAACGACGTGCACTGCTGAAGAGGTGCATAACATCCGTTTTATTTTAGCGAACTTCTGTAACGGATGTTACACGACCCAACAAAACTCCACCCGCAGATATTAAGGGATGGGGACATAATGTTCTTACAGGGCCCAGGAGTAGGCTTGGTGTTCCCTGGTCTAGACTGTCGCCGGTAAGATCTAAACCTAGGGTTCGCTGTGTAAACGGTCTAATCACAGCAGACCCAGTTTATTATCGAAGCGACTGAACGCTTCTGCTTTGATTTGGCAATAGAAACTCCTGCTACGGCTTCAGAGGCCTGGTATGCCAAATTAATTTCCAGTATGAAGCTCTATAATGTCCTGTACAATATTCCCATTTCAATTTTATTTTGTTCAAGAAGATGGAGAAAAATGACTATTCTGGTTTACTCGTGATATTTAACATGCACTCAAGTGGCAACAGTTTGTGATTAAAAATAAATTGAAGACATAATGAGAACATTGGGAGAAAGTAAATTTAGATTAAATCTAAAACAATAATGTAATAATGCAAAATTACTTTTACGCTGAATTTGATCATAAGTTAATTATTTAGAAAATTAAGACAGATAACCAGCTAAGACAAAAGGACTGTGTAAAAGCCAAAATAAAAGATTAAATAATGTAATACACAGTAATACAGTAACATTGATAAGGTAAACACATTTCAGTTCAATTTACGTTATAATTAAAATGTGGTTTGTGATAAAAAAATAAATACCTTGCAATTCAATTTAAATTTCCAATTAAGATTAATAATATCAATGTGGCATTCACATTTTGTACTGCAGATAACCCAAATAATTAAAACAGTTTGCAGGTAAGTCACGTGCTGGTTTTTACAGGTATGTGTGATTTGAAACAGCATTTTCCTGGCAGGTAGCTAAACCCTTTGAGATTAAATCCTCTAGAATTCCAACTGAGCAAGTCAGAGGTGATGGTAACAAGGGGAAAAGAAACCATCAATCATCGTTTTTTAATAGTCATTTTATGTGCGTTTCTCACCATCACTTCTCTCTGCAAATACGGAACTTGACCCCAATCCCAACCCCCATCCCAGCAGCGACCACCGCCCCCCCCCCCACAGCCCCCCCCCCCCACCCCCGCCCCAGCTCACGGCTGACGGGTAATTGAACCGGACCCGCGTGTCAGCACGGGGCCTGCCAGAAGTTTAAGTTTAAAAAACGGATCTTTGATTTCATTAGTCATCCGCGGAGAAGCTCAAAGTGTTTTTGATCAGGGAGCCGAGGCGTGGTGTCCAGGGTGAAGCTGGCCCCCCACCCCCACGGCTCCGTTCCCCCCCACCGCACCCCCCCCCCCCCAAACAAAAAAACTAAATCACAGCAGCTTTTATCTGTCAGTATGAGCAGCATGCCGCCCCCCAGGACACCCCCAAATTCTACCAATGCACGGGGTGCCCTGCTGTCTTTAATTGAAGTATCTTTATGACGAGACTGTGAGTTGCAGTCGTGAATATGTGAGGATAAAAATAAATAGCAATAGAAAAAATATGTGGGCATTTATGTTTTAGTAATATATAAATAATAGATATAATAGGCATGGGAATAATAATAGTTATAGCTATACACAGTAAGATGTCCTGTGTTAATTCAACTTTTAACAGATAACATTTGGCCCCACTCTGGAATGTGGAGATCAAACGTGATCTGTTGAGAGTTGAATTAACACTGTTAGGGTTGAATTAACACTGGTAGGGTTGAATTATTACTGGACATTTTACTGCGCAGCGGTAGTAGTGTCATCAGTGGTAATGGTCATGGTAGTAGTTGTTCCAACAAGCTAAAACGAGATCGTCTTGACGTCTTCCAGGCGTCCTCGTTCAGAAAGCACGGTCTCACCTGTTGTCACGATGCAGTCAAACTACCCCTGAGACACTCAGTTTCTGTTTCATAAACTGCTGGCTCACGTTAAGTTGTATTATCACTAATAAAAAAAAACCAGCTCAGAAGAGGGGCGGGAGGGGGATCCTGTAGAGCCTTTGGCATTCATTTTTTTTCCTGGCTGGAACCCACGTCCCCGCCCGCTCTCGGTGTCCATGGTTACCGCAGAACGGGGTCCGGCTGGGCCTAGCGCAGCGTTCCGGAGCGCTCCAGCAGGTGTGACACACCGCAGGTGACTGCAGCGGGGTGCAAGCGCGCTGTGCGCATGGACGCACTTCCCTGTTTTAATAAGAACACCCCGCACTCCCCCTTAACCAAGACACCCCCCCCCCCCACCATAACCAAGCCCCATGCCCGTCCATAACCAAGCACCCCCCCGCCATAACCAAGCCCTGCCCCTCCTTAACCAAGCCCCACGCCCCCCCCATAACCAAACCCTGCCCCTCTTTAACCAAGCCCCGCCCCCGCCACTCACACTCACACACTGAACCCATTGTCCGGCACACATACAGACACGTACACACACACACACACAGTTGTACGAACACACGTATATTCACACACATATACACCACACACAAGCAAACACATCCATAGTCTGTAGTACAGACCCAAAACTACAGAAATTGTGTCACCGTCCAAATGGGACTGTCCAAGTGGACTACACTGTACACACACATACATGTGAGCACATACATCTTTGTTTTTTTCTGTCTTTGAGCCATCACATTTTTTTTTTTGTTTTTGTTTTGAAAAAGTAATGGATACCTAAAGCTCCACCATATATTTAATGTAGGTTTACGTGCACAGTCAACCCCAGCAGTCATTGCTTTTATTGACGTGTTCACCCAGCGCTGTATACTCTCTACGGACAGTGTCGCCCACACATTGTGTTTGCTTTGCTCACATTTCATTGAACCTCCGCTTTGAAGAGAAGCAGTAAACGTGTTCTGACCGGTCGGAATTACGTTTTTAAACGCGAGCCTGGGAGAAAAATCGCCTGAGCGCTGCAGTGCAGACAATGAGACACATTTTTATATTCACAAATATTGAGTAGGCTTTCCGCTCCGAATCCGCCGGTCGCAGCGATAAAAACAGGCCAGATCTCATTTCTATAAACCCGGAGAAACGCATCAGGAGCGATTCCTGTTTTCTTTGTCTCTCGTTAGGTTTTTTACCGTGTCAGAGCTTTGCCGCTGGTTCCTGTCCCTGCGCTTGTTCCGCACGATGCTGCCTGCCTGCCAGCGCGGCGCCCAAAACTTACTGTGATCCCTCCAGCACGCACGCGCTCCCCGTGGAGCACGCGGGACCCCCTCTGAGCCCCCGCCGCAGAACGTCCTCCTCTGGCTCTCTCGCTCTGTGGCCGTGCGCGCGTCAGGCGCCAAAAAAAAAGAGGGAACGGAAAGGAGTTTGTGTTTCTGTCTCTGTCTCCCCGCACGCACGCACACACACACACACACACACACGCAGCACACACACACGCACACACACACACACACACACACACACACACGTAGCACACACACACACACACACACACACACGTAGCACACGCTTCGTAGTTTTAGCTTGTCCCCGTTTACCCCCCTTGCTCCTCTGTGGTCCCGCTGTCGCCGTCGCTTTGCCGTGCCTTCCGCTCCGCGACGCGGCGTAACGGTCCTCTGACAGTTTGTCTGACAGTCGTCGCGAGAGAGTTTCCCCTCCGCCTCACCCAGCTCAGTCCTCTGCCCAACAAAAAACGGCATTTATTTGCTAGATCTCCTGCCAAAAAACGCTCGAAAATAAGTGCCTCGCCTCTGGGCCCGATCGGAATAAGATCTCTGGAGAGTCACGCAATTTAAAAAAAAAAAAAAAAAAAAAACATTTCAAAAAATAGAAGTGGCATAACGAGGCGGCTCAGTCATTCGAGAAACAGAAAGAGGAATTGATATCTGAGGCTGATCTTTGCAGGCGATGCCCGTGGAAGTCCCCGGGTGTTCGCCTCGCCGCTGAGTGACAGGGCGATTGAGCGAGGAGGCGGGGTGTACTGAGCTCCCAAGCAATGTCTGTTTTACTCATTTTCCTGACCTCAAGATGTTTGATTCTGTCAAAAATCGTGTCTGATTTACTGTCTGGCTGAAAGATTTCATTCCTTTTTTTTGTTTTATAGATAAGTACTCTGTGTTGAGGATTTGGGTAAAAGCGGGCGAGGGAGAACAATGCAAAATGCCATTTTTACATCTCACCCTTCCAGGTATCTGGCTCCTCAGATATAAAAACAAAAAAAAAACAAAAACACAAAACGCAGACCTCTGTGTGATGACTATGCTGTCTGTTTCTCTGCTCACCCCTGCCTCTCTAAAAATCTCTCCACCACCCTCCCATCTGCCTGCACTCTCTCTATCTTTCTCTCTCTCGCACTTTATCACACATGCACACACACACACACACGCGCGCGCGCGCAAACACGCACACGCACACACACACTCACAGCATGATTGCCAGACAAGACAGAGCTTGTCAGGTGAAACTGAAATGCACGGACCTCACCTATAGGGTGCCCCCCCCCCCCCCACACACACACAGCCAGCATGCTGGGCCTCCCCTCCCGCCTCAGTCTTCCCGCTCATCCCTGCCCTGTCCCCAGGCCCCGCCCCCCTTCCCATCAGCCACTTCACCTTTGAACCAGACTTAATTATTATTTTTAAATTTCTTTCTCTTTTCTTTACTTCAGGGCCTGGATTGAAAGTGCGAATTACAATTATAAACTTGACAGTGATTCACCTCCCAGTGACAAAAACTGCAGCACCTGCTTGCTCCTATATGTTAAAAACCTGTATTGAGTGAACCAGAACAGTAGCACTGCTACTGGTGTTACTGAAATAACGCGAGTAAATCTGAGGCATGTAATTGGACGACCGAGTGTGATGTCACTCTTTGTACCTCTACTAAAATCTGCCCTTGACACATTACTAGGATGTTCTGTTGACAAATTTCAGCGAATTATGCACCAAATGACCAAAACTGTCTGGTCTGGTCTGGAGCTGTTTTTTATGGTTTGGGCTAGGCCCATTGGTTCCAGTGAAGGCAAATCTTAATGCTACGGCATACAATCGCATTCTAGATGATTCTGTGCTTCCCCAACAGGAAAGTCCATTTCCTGTTTCAGCATGACAGTGCCCCCGGGCACTCGGTGGGGTCCATATAGAAACGGTTTTGTCAAGAACGGTGTGGAAGAACTTGACTGGCCTACACAGAGCCCTGACGTCAATCCCATCCAACACCACTGGGATTAGTTGGAAAGCCAACTGTGAGCCAGGCCTAATCGCCCAATCATCCCTAAAGTGGGAGAGCGATCCCTTACGCAATTCCCAGAGCGGCACGGCGCTCCGGAGTGGGCGGAATTCCCGGCGCTCGGGAAGACGAGCTCCCCTTTTTAACTGCTCGCGGGTGACATCACCGTCGCCGGCTGGCTGCCGAAGGGCGATTCGTTTGTTACCGCCGTTTCGACACACCGGCCGAAGCGTGCAAAACGTGAAATGCGTTCCCCTGGACTGTGCGTTGTGTAGAGCTCTGGGGAGTGAGTTCTCTGCACACCTGTGTTTGCACTAGTGTTCAGTCCGAGGTGATGCCTTGTCCCTAAGTTAACAGAGCACTCGCTTTAAGCTGCCAGGGCCGGAAAACTAAATGTTTTTTCTCCATCTCATGGCTTTCCTGTCTTCAGTCCCCCTCCCCCCCCCCCCATTTGCTGCTGTAAATGAACACGGAAGACACATGAGAAGCTCCCCCCCTGGGTCAGCCATTTTATTCCTGTTGTCTGACTGGTCTGTCTTCTGCCACTTTCTCTCTTGACTTTCCTCACTCCTCTGTTCTGACCCCCCCCTCCCCCTTCCCCCTGCTGCCCCCCCCAACCCTGACCACCTCGTGCCCCCCCCCCCCCGTCTGTGTTATGTGAGGCCAGGTCCCCGCGACAAACAGCACCCCCTCCTGCCCCCTCCCTCTTTGAGGGACGGTTGCCGTGGCGAACCCTGAATCTGCACGGCTGCCATGGCAACAGCCCCTCCCTCTCCCCTCCTCCTCATGGTCAGTGGTTTCCACCTCCTTTTGGAGAAGGGGGTTTCCCTGTCAGGGAGGAGAGGGCTCCCCCCACCCGCCCCATCGATTGAAGAATCGTACCCCTTGTACAGATCCCTTCAGCACAAGCACGAAACCCCCCTCCTCTCCAAATGCAAGTTTGAGCAACACGGGACGATGTGTTTTTCATGTGAACGCAGATTATGTGTATTTGTGTGGATCGGCAGCGTTTGGGTAATTTAATTGTTGCCACCAGCAGTTGCAAGGGGAGACTGGCCTAGGCCTGAGTCCTTGAGTTCAGCATTGGATAAACGGTGACCTTTTTACACCTGTGAAATTGTGCATTAAATGTAAAACATTCGCACACAAAATTTTTGGAAATTTTCGCCAAAAGAACTACAATATACTTTCCACCCAGGGGTAGTGGTCAATGCAGATGTACTCTTATGATCTATCTTCATATTAATGTCTTCCTCAACCGTGGATAAGACACTAAAAATACTTTTTTATGAATGAATTGCCTGCGAGTGACTTTGAGGGGATTTTTTGTTGCCGTTGATGTGAATAAAGCGCTCCTGTGGCTCAGAGCCGATGAGCTCGGCCTCTCTCCCCGGTGTCTCAGAGGTTTCAGTGCAGACCCACAGAGCGTCTTCCCCCGCGTCGGAATGTGTCCGTTTGTGTGTTTCTCCTGACTGCGGTTCAGTCTCCGTCTCTCTTCCCCTCCTCCTTTTGTCCCTCTCTCTCCCCTTCACCTCCTCCCCTCCACCCCTCCACCCCTCCGCTCCACGTCTTTCTCGTTCTGTCCATCATTCCGCATTTCCCCCGTAATCGCATCGCGCCATTTCTCTCGAACCTTGCTTTTTGAACGCTTTCCTCCTGAAATGATCCCATGTTGTTCCCCCACAAATTTACCCACAAATCCCTGCTCCCTTCCTCAAAAACCTTTTTTTCTTCTTCTTTTCTTTCCTCCCCACTTCTCTCCTCTTTCCTCTAAAATATCCCCTCCCCTTCTCTCCTTTCCTCTCTTGCCCCTTTTTCTTCCTGTAACAACCTCCCCCTCCCCCGGCTCCTTCCTCCTACCCCCTACCGCCCGCCCCCCTACCCCCTAAACCCCCCACCCCCCACCCCGCCCGCCCGCCCGCCCGACCCCGCAGGATGACAAAGAGATCGACCTGGAGCACCTCCACCGGAGGGTGAACAGCCTGTGCACCGAGGACGACAGCCCCCACAAGCAGTTCTCCACCTCCTCCATCGACCTGACGCCCCTGGACATGGACTCCCTGCCCGCCGCCCGCCAGGCCCTGGAGCAGATCAGCGACTTCCGCAACACGCACATCACCACCACCACCTTCATCCCCGAGCAGATCCAGACGCTCAGCCGCAGCCTGTCCGCCAAGGCCGCGGCCGGCTTCAACTTCGGGGCGGGGGTGCAGGACCACCGGACTGGCGGGGGGGGCCCCTTCAGGCAGCGCGCCCCCAACGGCGGCTTCTTCCGCAGCCCCATCAAGACTATGTCCACCATCCCGTACCAGCCCACCCCCGCGCCCGGGTTCGGCTACGGCAACGACCCCGACCGGGGCACGTCCATATAAGGGCGCGCCGAGGGCGGAGAAACGCGTCACACACACACGCGCACACACACACAAGCTTACACACACACACACACACACACACACACACGCGCGCACGCACACACACACGTACCCGCACACATATACACACACACACACACACTCGAGATCTGTACATAGAAATCTTTTTGAAGTTTTCCAAATTTTTTGTGTCGCTTTGCTTTAGTGGGCAAAGTTGGGGGGGGGGGGGGGGGGGCGTTGTCCTTCCTGAACTAAGAGGAGAGAAGAGGAGGAGGAGGGTACTTTTTTTTGCTTTGTCGGTGTCGTCGTCCAGATTATTTTTTTTCTTTTTTTCTTCGTTTTTTTTCTTTTTGCTGTGGCGGGGGTGAGTTTTAGGTTTCCGTTTTTGGAGGTGCGCTTTTCCGACGAAGAGACCATGCGTCTGTACGGACGGTACAGCAGTGGAACTTTTTATAGAAGCGAAGCGAGCCGTCCTCTCCGCGCGATCCACGGCACCGTACCTGCAATAACTCCAGGTCTGCTTTGGCGGTCCATCCTCCTTGTGGGACGGAGGAAGGGATCTCGCGTGCGCCGGGCCGAGCCGAGCCGAGCCGAGCCGAGCCAAACCGAGCCGAGCCAAACCGAGCCAAGCGGTATCCCGTCGCTCGGCACTTCAGGCCGGAATGGAAAATTGTCGTCCGGTGCAAGAGCGCTGTTCCCCCGGTGTCTGAGCTGACGTTCCCAGCCAGGACCACCATCATGATGCACACAAGACTCCGCCCATTGATAATACTGCACTGTACCAGTGCCCACACATACCTGTATGTGGCTGTATGTAATTCCGATTTGTTCTCACCTGCGTAGTGCTGGCTATTTTCAAGGTGGGAGCCTCAAGTCAAACACTTTAAAACAGAAAGGATCTGAGGAACAATTTCAAAAAAAAAAAACTGAGGAAAGACAAAAAAAAGACAAAAAGAGAAAAAAGACAACCGCAAGAAAGAGGACTTTAACTGCAGCTGAGGCTTCTGTGTGTCTTTAATTGAATTTGTTTTAAATATAACAAATCTTAATGCGTGGAATGTGTTTGGTCAGAAAGTTTAAAAAAAACATTGTGCTGAGGTGTCTACTTGTTTTTTTCTCTTCTGGTTTTGAAACAGAAATTTGGACTTCTATCCTGTTATTCTGATTCACACCATGTGTCATCACTGCCATTTTGATTTTTCTCTTTTTTCTAGTTACGACTAACGTCAAAGATCGATAAATGTCATTTTTTGACATTTTTATTCGAAATGCCACCTGCTGACTGCTGTGTATAAATCACCCACACATTCACGGATATTCATGGTAGGCTAGGAGACGTGAAGGTCCACTCCTGGAGAGCCTCAGCTCCTGATTGGCCGAGGGAGGTTCTAACCTGCAGTAACCGTCCAATGAAGAGCGAGTCCACAATCATGCATCATCACGCCATTTGGAACAGGGATATTACAGCAATCCTATAGGAACTCTTTTGAAATGTCTTTATTTTATTTCTTAAATGTTAAGGATAATGTTTATCTAATGTTTTTTAAGTGCCAATTGTTTAAACAAGGCCATTAAGGTGCAGTGGAAGAAAAAAAAAAAGATAAAAACACATTTTGATGAAAAAAGCAACCAAATCTTTTCACTAACACTGTATTAATATTTAATAATGTTAGTTGTTTAGAATGAGCTTTCAGTTCGTTATCTTAAGACTAAATTGCAAATGTTGTGCGTAGAGAACAGCAACAGTGTTGATGCAAGCATTCTAGATGTTTTTTTTTTCTTAAGCTATGGCTATCGAATGAAGATAGGAATCAGCCAACATTTTCAAATTGCTTTAGTATAAATGAAGAGACATTATAAAAAATGTACATTTTACATGTTGATGCTAATTTTGATGGGATTTTTAAAGAGAAACATAAGCCTAGCAGTGATTTAGCAGCCATTCCACTTCAGACAGCCTCTCCCATTCCCTCACAGAAAGTCCATTTCATCTGAACTTTGTTTTCAGTTTGGTTCAATGATTTATGAAGGAGGCAAGTTCTTAAAAAGAAGCATGCTTAAAACTTGCTATGCCTGTAACATTTTTAATTTCGTACATAGAACACACAGGATTACTTGATAATTTTCAACTGATTACAATGTACAGTATTTAATATAGGCCTATTTTGTTGTATGTGTTGCATATTATTCAAATGGAACAAACTGAGGCCCCTGTTACAAGTGGCAACGCTTTCTGTGTATAATTTGTCTAATAAACTTGTTTTCTACAGTGGTATGTTTGTGTTGTCTTTGACCTTCAGATGTTCCATTCCAAAATAATTGTCACGTGGGGGGGGGGGGGGGGGGGGGGGGGGGGGGGGGGGGAGTGGGGAGTGGGGGGGCTGGCTTTTTGTTTGCCCTCCATCCCTCTCCTCCCCCGCTCGCATCCTTAGTCATGAAATTTAAATGCAAAAAAAAAACTGTTTAGTTTTTTTTATTTTTAAATAACCATTCTGTACAATATTTTTCAAAGGATTTTCTTCAAACAGTTTTCTTCGTTTAAGAGATGCTTCAGCATCTACGACTGTAACTATTCTGTTTAAAACATGCATACTGGTTTGTGTCCACTGTGCTTGAATCCAGGTAAATGCACATAAATTTGTTGTTCAGAAATTGGGAGTCCTTCACTCTCAAAACAGATGTGTTATAAACAACACATAACACGTAATTTTTTAACACACCTCCATGTCTAGTTATGGACAGCACATTTTGTGTTACTTTCAAGACTCTGCTAAAAAGTCTATTTATAACACAGAAATTGTATATTTGTCACAGGAAGATGGTAACTTTTTTTTGTCCGGCAATAGTGACACAAAATGTGTTGAAAGTAACGCAAGAGTGGTATCAAAAAGTGTGTTGGATATTAACACATCCTTTTTGAGTGTGTATTAATGTAATCTTCAATTAGCAGCATCATATAATTAGTGTTTAACTGATTGTCACGCCATTATCAAAACAGTTGTCTGTTTCTGCATGTTGCTACCTGCTCTTTTGGATTTTGCGACCAAAAATATAAATCTTTTTTGTTGTAAAAAGATTTGTCAGTAAACAACGTGTGATTTTTAAACAAATTGTATTGGATACTTGTATACCTGCAGCAAACTCAAGATGTTCCATTGAAAAGCTTTTTTGTACCTCAAGAAGGTTCTATGAGCTCAGCACTATTTTGTAACCGGTGGTTGTACAGTAAAATCCATGGGGTGGCGCTATTTCACCACAATTACCTTCGAATGTGGCAAAACAAGAGAGACGTAGGTTTGTGGTCGTCATCATCATTATCATATCCTTGTCATCTTCACAGGCGTACTTATTTTCATTATGAAACAACAAAACCTTATTTAATTATGATTAAATTTGATTAATCTTAAACTGAATCTTAAACATTTCTATTAACCCTGTGTGTATGTGTGTGTGTGAGAGAGAGAGAGAGAGAGAGACAGAGACAGAGAGAGAGACGTACTTTGCAAAGTGACTTGAAGGTAGCCTATTGTGGACTATTGGCTAATACTGATTGGTAGTTTACTCGTTGCAGGCAGTACAGCAGTAAGTGCGTCTATCCGAAGAATGACTGTTAAATATGTCATTGCCTGACTATGAAGTGAACAGAATATCACCTTTTTTTAAATCCGTGCATTAAAAAAGACTCCTGTGTAAATCAGTACGACGTAATCCAATGAGAAACGTTGTGTATAAAAATTATGAAAATAGTTATTAGGCGGTATTTTGTCTTGTCTGGCCGGGTGGGGCGTCCCGTAGTCTCCCTGCGAAAACGTTTTTTTCTGCAGACCTCAGAGTTACGAAGCCCGTGCAAAACAAGCAACTATCTGTTTTACGATTAATTCTTTTATTATCCCACTTAAATGATCCTGCATGTCAGAATATAAAAGAAAGTTGTTATTATTATTATTATTATTATTATTATTATTATTATTACTGCTGTTGTCCTTGTTCTTGTTGTTGTCGTCAGTCGTCATCATGATCTTCATCATGCTTCTAACCTCCACTTTAAATCTGCGAGCGTTCTCGGTTACCCCGGAGACGAGAATGAAATTAGCAGTATGCAGACTGGATCGCGCTGGAAGCCCCCATCGGGACCCAAATTGTGCGCATTTTCCAAAGAGTTTTTCGAGCGTGTCGAATGGAACATAGAGTCGCCATTGTGCGCGCGACATTTTAATAATCAGCAGCTACAATGTCCAACCTGTTGTTTGCTTAAGGGGCTATTCCAAGACACGCAGCCCGAATGGACGGCCTCGCATAGGTGGGGAGACAAACCCAGGCGCCAGAACCCTCTCGTCTTATGAATTCATGAATAAAAGGAGAAAAGATTAATGCAATTTTTTCGTCGGAAATTGTTGGAATGTTATTCTGGATTCTCTAATGGTTTATTTTCAATCGTTTATGCGGTAGACGACATGTTGACGTCGAGTCTTTTCTTTGTAGATATTTTACAATGATATTTTTCATTTTATTGTGTTCTCATCACACTAAAAAACAACTGTTTTTATGTAAAAGACATAGCCGATCTAATAGGACACTAGCTGGTTTTGCGTGTAATATTTATTTATTTATTTATTTATTTATTTATTTATTTGTTTATTGGATAGTTGATGGAAATAAAAATTCATAAATGTGGCCGATAATTCTTCCTGGGTTGTGTTTGCTATGATTGTGATCTGTTTGAATGGGTTCTGCGCGGTTAACTGCTGGACAGTGTGAAAACTGCTTTTAAATTTTGTTTTTTAAAATAGTTTAGGAACTTCTTCAAAGTTTCCGCATTTCTCCAAGTTTTTTCCCAGGAACTAAGACAACATCCTATCTGTGTACTTTATGTGTAAAGTATTTCTATTGTATAAGTGAAAATCAACGTGACAAATTATTATTATTGTTATTATTATTATTATTATTATTATTATTATTATTATTATTATTATTATTTGTAGTAGTAGGCCTAGTGGTAAATTTAGGTTCTTAATAAAGTCATCCAAATATTCTGAGAAAATATGTGAAAAATAAAGGCCCACATTTTCTTGGACATTTCTTGACATCATTGGTTTGAGCAGAGATATATAGAGACGTGCGACCACAAGCACAGGATATTCATGTTCTTATATATTCATGTTCTTATCCATGAGCATAATTTCATGAAACGCACTTCTTTCTATATTAACTTAGGCGATAAAACGATATGTTTTTATACGTTCGTTGGTGGCAATTATTGATCAATTAGATCAAGAACAGTTTATAAATTGTACCATTTGAAATATTAATGCAATAATTTGAAGAGCCTACCAGATCATTGCAATAGCGGATATGAACAGTGTTTATGATCACAATTCGTTCATTCATTCATTCCTCGCAATCGAGAATGTGGATTTTGCGGAATGACTGTCAGCCGCCGAAGATTCAATAATAGACTACAAAATGAGTAGGGCGTTGACTGTGTGAACTGGACTCAATATGTCCGTGGCTATGAATAACTGTTGCAAAATGAGTATTGTACCTTCTGGCACCTGTGTTTTGTAGTTGTTCCAATGACCTTCGGCATGCACTTATTGCACGTCGCTTTGGATAAAAGCGTCTGACAAATAAATGCAATGTAATGTAATGCCGTGGTGTGTGGAGGCGGACAAGTGCGACAGGGGAGCGCGGTCTTTGGCCAGACATCTTCTCCACACTTTCGCCGCGGTGTGCCCCTGAACGCGACAGTAAAAGCGCCGCCGCGTTGCCGTATCGCGTTTCCGATCCCTGTGAAGCTCTCTTAGTGAACAGGGCGTTCCTTAAGTTGGATCAAAAGGTTTAGATTTTTTTTTTTTTTTTTTTTTACAAAAGAAAATGAAATTCAAGATGGCTGGTACATTCACTAGAAAAGAGAAGCGTTGAATTGACAATGAGCACAAAACCACTGGAGCCGAGCTTCTTCATTCATGGCGTTCTCTAGTCTTTCCACAGACCAGGAACCAAAATGTTTAAATTCATTTTAATTTTTGATTTGCAGGACTTGTCACCCGAGGCTGATGATTCGTATTATTTTAAGCTTTCTGTCACAAGTCACATTTTTATGATGAGTTACTGAGGCCTTGTTCGAAGACAGAGGTGTATCGGCAGAAGCAGTGCTCCTACAAGTGTCCTATTAGTGGGAGTCAAGATAAACCGAAATAGAGATTGCATTGTCTTAAATCGGAAACATAAGGAATTGCCTTTCAGTCAAAAAACAAGTAATTGGCTTTCATCTGGTCAAATACGTAAAATGACCCTGATATCTCGTATTTTTAATTCATTTTATATATCATTTTATGTCTACTTTAAGATATGTTTTAAAGTACTGACGCAACATTTTATATCTCATATTTGTAATGCATAATATAATCACAATGATTAATATTACTACTATTTCCTCAGAAGAATATGACTATCCACAATAACAGATTTATCAGTATTGATTCTTCTTCTGCTTCTTCTTCTTTTTGATAGTAATATCATCATCATTATCATAATTCTAAAAATATTTTTTACCATTGCTATTCTTATTGTTGTGAATTGTTTTTCTTCTTCTAATTCTTCCTTTTCTTAAATTATTATTATTATTATTATTATTATTATTATTATTGATGTTGTTTCATTAATGCCAACAACAACAATAAAAGTAATAAATATTACTTATCATCAACAAAGCCATCACAATGACAAAATAAGATCATGGAAAATGAGGAATTATTGAGATTAAAAAACCGCCTTTCTAACCATAAATATATTCTTTAATTGAGCCTATATTTCCGGCGATTTCACAAATTTAAAAATTACATAAAAACAGCCATACAAACTGTTTATATTTAAGCGTCTTAGATTTCCACAATGCATCGCTAGGTACCATTTAACACCATTTAAATGCGTCGCTGTCAACTTGGAGATGTTCTTATCGCCTGTGTATCGCCTAGGCCCGGAGGCCGGACGAGGGTGGACACGCGCAGTGGCCAGCAAACGAAAGTCCGTTCAGTCCACGTTCCGAGCAAACCGGTTAGTGTGGCTGTCGCGCGTCCTGCGGGACGGCCCATTGTGCGAGTAACACCCCGGTTAAACAGCCCTTAACTGTGGCATTATCATAAACAGTTTGGGCATAATAACCTCTCTCGGGCTCTGTGCGGCTCCTCATTGGTCGCCTGCACGCGCCTGCCCCAAGTGCTCTTATTGGTCAAAGCGACACGCGACCGGCGTGAGAAGGGGGGCTCCCAGGCGCGTGCCGCTTTTTAAAGGGACGCAGCGCCTTCAGACACCAGAGAAGCGGTCTTGCACGCGACCCTGAGCAGGCAACCGGCGCAACTGCAAAAGGAGACCTGTGGGAACAGCAAAACTTTTTTATACTTTTTTGGAAAGTTTTTACATACCTGTTTTGTCTGTTTCCAAGATACGCAAACGATTTTTTTTTCTACCATGGATGGAATGAATGTGGAGGAATGGGGCAAAGATGCGAAAGGCATGAGCACGTTCGACGGCCAGCAGTCGAGCTCGGGGAGGGGGGAGCACCGTGGGTACCCACAAGACCTGGCACTAATGGACAGCAGCGACCCACGCGCCTGGCTGGCTCCCGTGCAGCCTGCCACCTGCGCGGCACACGCCGAGTACCTGTTGCACTCGCCCGGCTCCAGCGTGGAAGGCGTGTCCCCTTCGGCAAGTCACGGCTCGAGCTACAGGAAGAGCACCAAGAGCCCCGCCAAAGTGCGCGACCTCTGTCGACTTAAGGGCGTCGCGGGAACGGAGGAGGGCAGACAGAGAGCTCCGTCCAGCAAACCAGCGAACGTGGTGCAGAAACAGAGGCGCGTGGCGGCCAATGCGCGCGAGAGACGGCGGATGCACGGACTGAATCATGCTTTTGACGAGCTGCGCAGCGTCATTCCGGCTTTCGACAACGACAAGAAGCTGTCCAAGTACGAGACGCTGCAGATGGCGCAGATCTACATCAACGCGCTGTCGGACCTTTTGCAGGGTCCAGGTGCAACGGCGGAGTCGCCAAAGTGCGAGCTCAGGTCCACCGCTGCCTACGACGAGGACAGCAGTCCTCGGGGACCATCGTCTTCCTCGTGTCGGAGAGGAATAGCCACAGCGTACCCGGTGCAGCTCAACGCGATGCCATTCCCATACGACAGCGGGGCGTTCACGGCGCTACTAGGACAGGAGATGCTGTCTCCCACAGACACGGCCAAGTCGCCCTCCGAGGACAGCAAAGACTCGCCCCGTTCGAACCGCAGCGACGGAGAGTTCTCCCCGCACTCGCACTTCAGCGACTCGGACGAGACACACCTGGAGCTACAGAGCGAAGACGAGCTCCCAGAACTCAAACTCACCAGCCACCATACCTATTGATGTCTCGCCTCAATAATTTCTGCAGTGGGCTTATCCCCTCTTCTTTAATTACGTTACATAAGAAAAAACTTTAACATATTATTTCGTTTGTGAACCATTTTTATGTTCTTTTTTTTTCAGTGTAGGCAACTTTCATATAATTCTGCTCTGCCAATTGAATTGTCCCGTTCCCGGTGACATTGAGGGGTCCTCTCTGCCATGTCGCCTCTCAGGCGCTACTCCGCCACAGGTTCTCAGATGTTACCCCCCAAAAAAAGTTTGTCTTCCACGAGAATTCGCCTAAGTCTGATAATGTATGAAATTATTTTCTGATCGTTTGCCTTATACTGTTCATGGTCCATGTTTTTTTTTTTTCTCTCTCTCACACACACTCTCTCTGTCTTTGTATAAATTTATCCAGAACTTCTAAAGTTAACGCTTGCACTTTAAATACGAGCCTGAGGCTCGAAGAGAACGACAAACGTATGTTATGAAATACAATTGTTATGATACTTGTAGTACTGCCAATTTGTTATTATTTAAAATAGCCATTAGTTTTTTTTAATTATTGTTTGTTTTTCATTATTTGTAAAGCGAAGATCTTCTTGCTTTTACTCGAAGGTGATGGTGAAGTATTTATTTCTTGAGTGTTTGCTTTTGTTCTGCTTTTTTTACAGTGAAATGTTACATTTGCTGAAAGCTAGCAATTTTGCCATTGTCTCAAGTTTTCATTGATTTATAAAAAAAATAAATAATAAAGAATGAAAAACTGAAATGAAAATGTAAGGAATTCTTCCAGTGTAGTTATTGTCGCTAACGTCTCTCTTTGTTCATTGACTGTTACACCTATAATATACATAATTTTGCCACATATCGTCCGGCCAACCGCTATATTTTTTATTATATTTCAAACGCTGGGCCAATATGATATTTCTTTTTCTTAAGCCTAGCTGTGGCCAGAATTAATTAGACCTATGAGTGCTGCTAGGATCATTACCTAGAATTCAATACTGAAATGCCAACACGTAGGTTATATAAAATGGCTAATAAATTGTCTTCTTCTTATTATTATTATTATTATTATTGTTATTATTATTATTATTATCATTATTATTGATATTGATATTGATATTATTATTATACAGAGGCCTGTTGGATTGGTGGGTGAAAAGCGTTTTGCTTCATCATTTTTCCTCAAATCTGAAAGTAGCAAAGGGACAGCATCAATGTAGGCTACTTGAGTCTGCATTTCTCGCGTGCTCATATAAGCAGGTGTTCAATATTCTGAACGATGCACTAAAACAAAATCCTGAAAAAAAGGAAATTCGACTTCGTAATCAAATTAATTCAACAGAACGAAGTCAGTCCGCGCAGATTAAATGTTACCGTCTTAAAGAACGCAACTTGTTGAATGGATTTCACCAAGACTTCAAATTGAAATTTACTTACTTTCCACGTGCAGTTGTGTTATCACGAGACTGGCAAGGATGGGCCGCTGAAAGGCGTTACTTTCATCGTTATCTCAACAAAATTATGTAATATTATTTGGCTTTAACATATTTTGGTTTGAACATTACACGCTTACTGGCTCGATGTGTTTGTCCTTGTGTAGTATTGCCATTTGTTCTCCCATATGAATTTATTATTAGGCATACATTATGAGTGTCTCATAAAAGGATGTAGTGCAGTTTAAATGTGATTTCTAAATCTATGCTGTACATTTGGGTTGATATGCCCTTTTTTCACGTCTTAATTTTATATTTCAGGTGGGTTCGACAATAATAATAATAATAATAACAACAACAACAACAACAACAACAACAACAGCTGCAGCAACTGAACCAGCTTCTATCAGCCACAACAGGTGGAGGACTAGTTGTTCATGACATTTAGTTGACTTGTTTGTTGTTAATTTTTTATTTATTTATTTATTTATTTATTTATTTATTTATTTATTTATTTATTTATTTATTTATTTATTTATTTATTGTATGTATGCTTACAGTTCCTGTTAACATTTATCAACCCTATGCAAATTGCATGATACAATATCATATGCTCCTACCACTTTGGGTCTTGTGAGGTTAAACAAAATGTGCTCGGTGTGATGCAATCTAAAGCTCGTGTTGCGTCTAGACTACTTTTAAAGTACTCTCATACCATGTATTTCCTTGTCCATGGATCTCGTTGTTTCCCATGTTTAAATATCAAGCAGGCCCACAAAAGCTATTCGCCCCATGTTTGAGCAAAAAGTAGTAGCAAAAATGGAATAATCTGAGTATAGCCCAGTTCTGTCGGTTAAACCAACAATTATTGGGACTTAGAAGGATGGCTACGATTAAACAGTCAACTCCATTGAGCCAAAGATATTGAGTTTAAAGTTAACATAACTGATCTGAAGGAATTTTACTTATTACTATTTTTGAACAAGACCAAATTTCTTCATTCGACAGATTGTAACCATTAATACTGATGGAGCTGGGGTAACTCTAAAGACTCCTGAATCGACAAAGAACTTTTTAACATAGCCGCATGTTTGTTGTGTGCCCATTTAACGAGATGAATGCCAAGCCGAGTTTGGAACCGGTCCCCAATACACCGCTCGCTCTCCGTATGGTGGAGTGCGCTTCGTCTGGCCTTTCACCAGGGCTGTCAAACTTCAACTATTTAGGCTGCCTGGAACATTATAAAGTCATATTTCACGTTTCTGGCCGAATTGAAAATGATACCTCATTTGGGGTTTAATGTTTGAAAAGAGAGGCTGGACATAAAATGCCCCGTGGTGCCTCAAAATGACAGAGCAACCTATTTAAAGTAACAAAGATTTTTATAAGGTTTTTATAATAAAAGAGACCGTCTGAAAATTTTTGTTGGTACACAGTCAACTTCAAAAGAATACGTAAATGTTACTTTGGAGAAAGTTGGATTTTGTCGGTTAGCAGAGAAAATGGTAATTGGAGTGTGTATTAATTTGTGGACAATAGTTGGCAAGGCTGCAGCTCGAGGTGTTCGGTGTCTTTATTGAAGCACGCGCTGTCAGCTGGTGAGCGCGCGGGTCCCCTCCACTCACCGTGAGCTATGTCCCTCAGGACTTGCTACTGGAAAGACCACACTTGCTAAGTAAGCCTGCCAGTCTTTTCTGAAAGACTGAAAGCACACGCGCGCGCATGCACACACGCACGCACACACACACACACGCACACAGAATAACAGAGAGAGAGAGATGGTAGATAATAAAGGACATGTTATACGTTACTTAATCTCCATTCAGATAACATCAATTTTGAATACAAGTAGGGATACCAATCTATTTATTTGTGGTCTGTAGGCAAATAGTTAACTTATATTAATATGTAATTATGACATATCTCATTGATAGTATAATCTATGCAAATATCAATTTACTCGTTATTGAATTATGTAGTCTTTTATGTGACATTGTTAAATAAAATATTATATCCTGGTCATTTAAAAATAAAGCTTAAAGATTAATGTCCGAAAGCAACACGCATTTCACTTCATAAACTGACGTCACGCTCCCTTCATTGCTTTGGTTTCCGCGTTCATATTCTTGGTAGCTACAAACTTTATACAGTGTGTTGCCCGTCTGCCCGATTTCATTTCAAATGTTGTGTAATAGTAAATAAGGAATTATTTATGAGGGCGACCGCGTGTACCTGCGCTCGTGTCTCCACCCCCAGGTTTTAACCAATCACTCGCGATCCCTGCGGTCGGGTCTCCAGACTAACGCGCAAAATAATAGCCCATATTACGCGTGTGTGTGAGAGCATACTGGCGTTTAATTATTTATAGAAATTTGTCCTTACGCTATTATATGTTTATTATCGGGGCGGTCATCTGCACCATCTTGTCTCTTAGAAACCTCGAAACCAGGTAATTTATCGAATTTCTTTTTACCGTGCACGAGCTGTTTTACACTAGCCTACTTGCACTTCAGCCTTGGCACAGGCTTACTGCAGCAGGCTACACGTCCCCAGAATTTCCCCAATTTTTAAGCAAATAGGACATTTGCGATAAGGTGGTCAGTAAAATGTTTACGAATGTTGCACTGGAGCCTATAAAAATTAAATAGGCTAACTGAAAACACTTCTCTGTGCAGGGTACCATATCCGGGGACGTTCTACAGCCGCAACGATCTCGTGAACTACCAGAAGATAATGGTAGTTATTTCAAGCGCATTCACACATTAGTCTACCTCATCAAGCACATTAACCAAATTATATAATTTAACGGGTTTTATCTTAGTCTAGAGCATAGTTTCGCAAATTGCCTAGCCTACGATGTTTGTATTAAAATTGATCAGTGAAAAAGCTCTGGAATATTCAGCATTTTCTCAAATAGGCTGTCGAAAGCAGTGACAATACAAGTAACTCTAGTTAATTGATTAAATGCAATGTATCGAGCTGCATCGTTATAAGGACGTCAGTAAACAACTCAAGTGATTGCCATGTTTAAGCTAATAAACCGCAGTTGGTCGTAATATGGTGTATTTTTCGTGCGTACATCGCGAGAAAGTCGTCCTACTGTAATATAATTTATATACGATTATACAAATTTACTGAATCGAATCGTGCCTGTTTCATTGCAGGTATGACACAAATAAACGCGACTGAACTGAAAGTGACTGTTGGCCATGTTCCCTGAACGAAATCTACACCATGTTAACGCGGATTAAGTGAGCTTTATGTAAGTGTTCCTCTTTAAACACTACGAATCTATCTGCAAAACATCACATTTTGCGGATATAAATAAATTAGGCTGATGTTACAACGATCGGAAGTAGGCTAATAAATCTACGCATAAACAAAAAGGTTTACGCAGACATGTCAACTATTATAATAACTATTTATTGTATGCATATCTTACTTAGATGTGGTGGTAAACCGTATCGTGTAGCTGTAGCTGTTGGGAGTTCTTTTTTTTTTTTTTACATAAAAATATCGTTCGTAATGTATAATAATAATCATAGGCTCTGTCTCATAATCATTCTCATCCTGTCCACAGCTCTCCATAATTGGAACCTGTGGCATTGGCGTCTCCCAGCAGAGGTACTCGTAAACAAGTGTTTTGCGCAGACAGCTGGGGAACAAGATGAGTTGAAGTTTCACTGTCATTAAATATTCAGAAAGGCATTGTGAAAAATAAAAGCAGAACCATGCCTTGCCTCTCCTTCTGGCGTAACGACAGAAATACGCTGGAAAAGATTCCGGAGAAGATGAATGCAGTCATAACAGTATGACGCCTGCACCGTTAAAAACAAATTTAAACCAGTTTCACCTTTCACCATCTCAGACTTTGACCGTTGGTTCTTTCGGTGAATGTATACGGAATATGGAGCTCAGAATTTAAGGGTACATGTTTTTAATAAACATATTTGTTCTGTCTATAAACAGAAATTTCTGTATTAATGCAATGATACGAAAATGTTTACGCGTAACAAGGAGTTACGCGTAAGCATTTATTTATTTATTTATTTATTTATTGAATTTGATTGGATTGGGGTGGGGGGATTTGTGTGAAAGCAACCAAATTGTGCCTGACAGGGGAATGTGCCCCCCCCCCCCCCCTTCCATAATCCATTCAAAGGAATTCTCTATTGTGGACACATTTGAATTGTTCTCACGAATCTTTAAAACCATGCATCTTGATGGATTCTGAGCCTATTGAGCCCAGGTCAGATACATTAGCTCCACAATAGCATAAATAATTCAAATGAAAATTATGGAAAAATGATAAACTATTATTAGTTTGAACCATGTGGTTGATGAGCAGAATTCTTCTTCCTTCCAAAAATAAGTACAATGTTAAAACATGGCCATTTTACTCATTATTTCGTTTCAAACTGTTGTGTTATGTTATTTTTCGTGCAACCACAAACATCTCTGGCGAATATAAAAGACCAACAGGAGATCAAAATAAGTGAATTGGAAACAGGCGATGAAAGAAATGAATAGTTTGTCTCAAAAACATACATATTCCAAGACTCCCCCGCTGATAAGAGTTCTTCCTGAATTTTTCATGAGATATGGGGGTGGGTGGGGGAGTTTAAGGAACCAGGAAAAACTGGGACTCTCTGGGGATTCCAAAACAAAAGACAAAACTGGTTCGTACTTCCCAGCTGCCACGAGACAGAGGAAGAGGCGAAGGGAAAGAGCGAAAAGAGCGAGGGATGAGGTGAGGAGGGGAGAAAAGGGCAGGGAGACGAGGATGGAAAAGGGGGAAGATGAGGAGAGAAGGAGCGCCTGAATGTAATGGGAAGAAGTGCAAGAAATCCAGGAGCTGATGCGTAGCCTAGCCTGCGCGGCGCGAGACTTTCATTCCCGTCGCGACGTAACCGTCGTCCAAAAATACCTGACAGTGACCAGCCCTAGAATGCTGCCGTGAAAAGGGGCATCGGATGTCCCTATCAGAGCACTCGCACCGGAGCCGGTGACCACGCTCAAGTTCAAGCCAGGCAGGCGCCAACACAGGCAACACCTGTCAAAGTCCCCGTGAGAGCTCACCTGTAAGTGTCAGAATGAAATATTCATGTTAGAGGAGGGTCAGTGTACTGTGCCTGCTCTAGGACACGCATATACCTGCGGACACAAAGAGCTATGAGTAAAGCTTTTGTTTTCTTTTCGAAAGATCGCTATCTAGGCAGGGAGGGAAAATAATAGAAACTGACACTTGATCCGATGAATAAGTGATATGAATAATGCATTAATGGGCCGCTGACTTTCTAAGTCTACATTGTGTCGTGCTACACGATGTGTCCCAAACATGACGTTCTGTCCTTTCAGCTCGTGTTCCATCTGATCTCTCTCCTCTATATATAGGCAACTCTACTGATTTCCGTGGAATTCAACGCTTTTTAGGCAATATGAGTTCACGAGAAGAAGGGGCAGTTTTTAGTCACAGTGATCTTGCAACTTGCAAAGCGGTGAATTATTTCCCATAATGCTAAGGGTGGCTTAGACATGTCTGCAGCTGGCTGTCATCTTCCACCTGACACAAACGACTGGTGCTACTGTTCTTGATGGAAGAACAAACGTGGCTTTGGTGAAGTTAAGTACACTAACCTCCACTCAGTTAAATAAACACTGGTAATACAGCGGTTAAGCCATGATTCCTGCTGGATGCGGTTTCCTCATCCTCGCGACCAGTTAGCGGGAGGAAGTACCTGCTCGTCACCGCGGCATCGACGCGTTCATCCGTCTTTCTGCCCAGCGTGAAAGGGCAGAGAGACGGGGTCGCAGCGGTCCTGCCCGCTTTGTTCTTACCGGAGCTGTCCCTTTTGTGCCCGTCACCTTCAAAGCGAATGTACACACACTGACATGAGGCTTCTTGGGTAACCGCCCCATTCAGGCTCGCACAATGGATCAGTCAATTATCCTGACGCTCAATGCTTGCTGAGCATCGGTTACCTTCTTTGTGTGTGCATTTATCTATCTATCTATCGATATGTAAGTATTTTCTCATCTGTATGTACTTTTTTCCCCTTTTACTCTGTCTCCATTTATATATACAGGTGCGCCTGTGTGTGTGCATGCGCGTGCGTGTGCATGAGTATGTGTGTGTGTGCGTGTGCGCGTTCGCGTGTGTGATTATATGTGTGTCTGCGTGCATGTGTGTATGTGTAAATGTGTGTGCATGCATGTGCGCGTGTATGTGTGTGTGTGTGTGTGTGTGTGTGTTTGCATGTGTTGTGTATATGTGTGCATGTACGTGTGTGAAGGAAGTAGCTTGACCGTATGGGAAAGTGTCTTTTGACTCTTTATTACTTCCACTCAGGTAGGGTTACCTGTGGCGTGCTTCCCCCCTTCAGCGGCGCAAAGGGTGTGATGGCGGAGGTGAATAGCGGCCCATAAATTTGGAAGTGATTCTGCCGGAGGCGATTGCCCCTGCCCCGCACCCTGTGAATGAGAGGACCCCTCATTTTACCACGACAGGAAGCGAGGAGGTCCGACGCGCGTAACGCAGACAAGGGAAGCGAGAGTCTTCGGCAGGGAGACCCCCGCCCGCGTCTGATTGGCTGGGGCTCGGAGACGCGAGGACACAACAGGCAGGGTGTGGGCGTCGTCGCTTCCGCCCGTTCGGCTGACACGGAAACAAGGCGCGCGACAATGTCAGCGGCCGCGAGGCCGTGTTCGCCACACCTAGCCTCCTTTCACCAGCGGCCCGCTGTCCTGCGGTGTGTCCATTCACCTGTCAGCGCGAGCCTCAGGTTGGCTGACTTAAATTGATTACTTCTTTTTTTTTTTTTTTTAAAGAAGAAGAAGAAAAAGACATAGGTTGTTGTATGGTAGAGGGTGTGGATCCAGATGGCTATCAGTGATGCTTTCTTTTTGCTTTAGATGCAGTTTTTTTTTTAAAGTATTGTGACACATTGAAAAAATATGTGAACCAATATTTCTCGTAGATGACGCATATTTGGATAGATAATGAAACTATATGCAAAAGGTTATGACAATGTAGCCATCACAGCATAGACAAAAGGAAATTACTTTACATTGTATTAAACATTTTATATAGCGCATGACCCGAGAACAGGTGGCATTCAAAGTGAAAGAGTGAAAATGGCCACCAATGGACTGGAATATAGATGGAAACAGTGTCCCTTATCAGGTTTCACATAAACACGTGGCATTGGCAGATAACATGCAAGCACACCTGAATTTTAAGCGATTAAGACTATTTGTCTCCCATGGGGCGGGTCTGTTTAAACGAGTGTCTGTCTAAATGGGAGGGTTTATGACTCTTCAGCCTAATAAGAAGAAAAAAAAACTGTCAACAGCTCTACGGCTACCATCCCAGATGGGAATATCCACTGAATAATTAATTCAATAACCTAAGTACCCGGCTTTAACAGGTGTTTTCTCTTGGTTTCAGGCAACGTACGGGTAATATTAACCAAAGTTCTCTGTTACAGGGGTAATATGTTCTGTGAACTTCAGAGCATTCATACTATCATTATTTCACATCTGTTGCAGTATACAGACATGTAATCAAAGTGCAATCAATATAATTACTGAAATTAGATGCTTATGATTCAGAATTTGATAATAAGACTGATCAAATGAATTCATATGTATTTAATCAATCCTATTAGAAAAATTAAGCAATTTTTTATTCAACCAATTTTACTAATCTATATTGATTCATTGATTTACTTGACAATATTTCTTCAACAGCATGCAAATCTAATTGAATTTCGCTGGTATTCATTCATCATTAAATAATGACCACCTCTTAGCCTGCTCTTTGGAAATAAAAGCGCTCAGTCTACCAAAAAAAGGGACAAACCAAGCGAGCACTACAGACGCTCAGGTAGGGCTAACGGAGCGCTCTTCAGCTCTGCTCGCCAAAGGTCAGCGCACCTGAAGCAGAGACACGTGACGTAGCCCAAAAGAAAGAGAAGGTTCTAGAAGACCCCCCTGACCATGTGATTACGCAGCTTTGTGGGGTTTTTTTTGTTTTTGTTTTCTCTCTCTCTCTCTCTCTCTCTCTCTCTTTTTGTGGCGGACGAAGCCTTTTGGGAGCGAGGGGGTTTTTTTGCGATCGCCGCCCACACCTCCTCCCCGCCCCGCGCTCCCCTTCATCTGTGGGGCGCCCTGTCCCGGCCCATTGTACAGTGACGGCGCGGGTCCTGTTTCAGCGGGCCGTCCCGCGCTGGGGAGGGATACTGTATATTGTAGGAGTTTCTTGTGTTTTATTCCACCCTTTTCATGGCCGTTGAAAGGCTCCCCCCCCCAGTCCATTTCCCAGGGGACCCCAACTCTCAGGTATCCTGTGGGTGGAGCAGGAGGGAGTGGGGCTAGCCCGAAAATAGACAAGGGTATCGCTTTCAGGGCTGCGCACAGACAACCCACCCCCCCCCCCCCCAATGTCCCCCCCCCCCCACCCGCCCTCCTCTACCCTCCCATTCCCAATTAGAGATACATGTCCGATGCCTTTCATTTGCCTCACAGATCCCCATTCACCTCCCAAAGAAAACCCACAACAATGGGGAGTTGTGGAAAGCAATTTTGTAAATCGAAGAAGAGGCAGCGATGGCGGACGGAGGGTGGGGGGGGGGGGGTGGGGGGCGGGGGGGCGCCTCGAGTCACATGGGTGAGGAAAAGCAGGCCCGTGGCCAGTCGCATAAACTCCCCCAACGCCCCCCCCCCCACCCCCCTTCGTCAAGTATTGAATAACCCCCGCGGTTTTACCCCTCAGTCCGGAGCGCTGGCTCTGACGTGTTAAGCTGGATGTTTGGACTTAAGTGGCTGGTTTAAGCGGAAGTTTTGTTTTGGTTTTTTTTTTGGGGTTTTTTTCTTTGTTATTTTTCCAGGACAAGCGTAAGTCGCATCATCACCTCCGGGAAATTCGCGGGAGATCCGTGAGCCGTGCGTTTCCTTCGCCGCACGACCACCGTTTCCGTCAGAGCTGAGTAAAAAAAAAAATCTCACCCGGGACGACTCGCTGTGTCCGTGCAGCTGCGAGCCGTTCTTACCGAAACGTGCCTGTGCTCACACACAGGGACAGAGTTGCCTGCCTGCCTCACACACAGGGGCAGTGAGAGTATCACAACATCACCGCAGAGCCACTTCCTCTCACCGCCGGCTTAAATTTGGCCCACTGGGCGCGTGAGGAAAGGAAAGCTCGGCCGTTCGGTTAACCAAGTGGGATTAGCTGCAGACTGAGAGCTCAAGTGCCCTCTCTGTTTATTTTCATCGCCGGAGGGCATCTTAGTAAGGGATACTTCCTGTCGGCCTCTACGTTTGATGCGTTCCTGCTCCCATTGTGCCCTGTTATATTTTAATGCTTCTTTCATTGGAAAAAAAAGCCCTCATTAGACTTGGGACACAGTTCCTCTAAACCCCCCCAAAACCAACCCCCCGACTCCAAACCCTCTCTGCCATCATACCACACAGTTTTCCTACTGTTTGTAACTGACCACCCCCCTCCCCACCCACCCACCAGCCCCTGCATCCCAGGGCAGCCCCCATATAGATGAGTAATGCCTGACTGCACCTGTCAATCAAATCCTGCCATGGCCACACTACGGGGGGGTTTGGCTGCCATTGCTTCTGCTGGTACAGTCCAACACATTAGCAATGCACATTCTCTCTCTCTCTCTCTCTCTCTCTCTCCCCCTTCTCTTTCTCGATCTCTCTCTCTCCCTCTCCACTCTTTCCCCCTCTCTTTCTCTCCCTCCCTCCCCTCTCCCTCTCTCTCTAAATCTCTCACTTTTTCTCTCTCGCTCTTTCTCCCTCTCTTTCTCCCCCTCCCTCCCTCCCTTTCTCTCTCTCTCTCTTTCTCTTCCTCTCTCTCACTCACACAGATACACACTAAATAGGCTTAATGCTGAATGAGGGCACCATCAGCCGAGGATCTCTGCACTGTGTAATTGAAAAGCTTAGTTAATTATCTCCTCCACCTTCCATATGGTAATGAGAGTTCAGGGATTACCTGGCTTACCTGGTCACTTATCTTGGCCTTCACACACACGCACACACACGCACACACACACACACACACACACACGCCCACGCTTCTAAAAACAGGTAGAATTCAGGTCACATTCACACCTTTTTGCTGCTGCGTTGTCCACGTTCGCCGCCTCTGAGCCGTGTTGAGTTACTCCTGTTCGGTGCGAGTATTGAAGGCTGTCGGTCACGTGTCCTCTTCTGTTAACCTTTGTGAACCCTTCTGGTCTTCGCTAGTGCGCGCTGAAAGCACCATTCAGTGGAGGCTTAAGGGACCTGGCAAACCGATACTGTTTTTTTTTTCTATGAGGTACTATGACTCTTGTTTAACCCATACAACTTTTACAAACAGCATTAGGGCGTGGATGCAGTTGGTTTGTGAGCAGCATATCTGGAATTGCAACACCTGTGTGTGTGTGTGTGTGTGTGCATGCACGTGTGTGTGTGTGTGTGTGTGCACGCACGCGCGTGCGTGTGTGTGTGCTTTCAGTAAGATGCTTCATCTTCATTCTCAAGCATGGGAAACATGCTGCTTTAATAATGATTCAATTAAATCAGCCATAACACATCAAAAATGCCCACACCCATGTTTTCAGTACTTTGTGAACCCTCTGTTTGTAAGGATAACACTACTGAGTCATCTTCTTCTATTGTGTTTAATGAGTATATGGGGGTGGGGTCTTTGACCATTCCTCCATACATAATCCTTTAAGTTCCTTCAGTCTATAGACGGAGATGGCCATTGAAAGCCAATTTTTTTTTGTAGTCAGGTAACAGTTTCTTGGTCTACCTGGGATTATAGTCTTTCTGAAAGATCCATTTGTGTGATAAGATTGAGGTTTCTGGAGGGAAGCAGTTATTTTTTGGCCCAAAATGCTTGGGCACCTTCCATTGCCCTTAACAAGAGCCACACGACCAGTATGTGCAAAACAAGCGTATGACATCACAGCCACTGTTGTGACTTAGTAATATGCCTTTGCAGTTCAGTCGGCAAGCAAACCATCAACATCTCTCAGTGGGCTGGCACACCATTCCATTAACCAACGGGATGAAAAGTTGTGGGTCTTGCAGCGTGCAGGAATCTTGAAAGGAAAATTCCCATCGTACTCTTGGGGGCAATCTCAAAATTTTGCCTGAATTGTTCCAGTAAAATGTCAGTTAGTGTAGAAGATTTACACCATACAGAATGCCTTATTTTGGGCTGGTGGCTTCAAAACTGGGCATAAAAGGGGGCTGGCAGTGGCATCCTGCCCAGCGTGAAGCTGAAACGCGGGCACTCTCTCTCAACCAGAAGTGGAGTCTGCATGCGTTGGTAGCTGGTGATCCTCCATTGCTCCCAATGAAATATGAAGAGGCTCAAGTGCTCCCAGCACGTCACCAACAAAAACCTGTGCTTGTTTCACGGTTCATGTCTGGTGCTTCGAGAACCAACACCAGACTGTCCAGCACGTACACAAGGTCACCCTCACCTTTCCTCTTGGGGTTTGACTCCACCAAGATGGGTGCTTCGGAGAAAGACCAGGAGGAAGGTGGGGCTTTTCCATTGTCCCGACCAGTTGGCCTGAATTTAATTGGTCCAATTGTTTATTCAGTCCTATCCATTATCTCCTTACGCATGGCAGAAGTAGATGGCAGAGGAACAGTTGCCTGCTGGGAACTGTAGTTCTACATGCAAAAAGTTGTTCCAAATGGTGGAAGTCAGTGAAAATCATCAGGCTGCCTGGACGTAATTAAGGGGTTCGTAGGCTGGAGCGAGCGCAGAAAGCACGGGGTATTGAGCGTGTGCCCCCCCCCCTCCCGCCCCCCCCCATCGCTGGCGGGCTGTCCTTGGATGACACGGGTCCTATGGGAGCGTATCCACGAAAAGATCTGAGAGCTACCAGGGCCCGAGCAGCAGCCCCGCCTGGAGCCGAGCCAAAAAAACACACGGCCTCCCGGGAGATCCCGGTGTTTTTCCATGACGTTCCCACTTCCGTGGCTCGTGGGGACCGCGGAGAACAGAGGCAGGCGGGATGCAAAAGGGCCTGAGCTGAACTTGGTGCACCTGTTCCACCTGCACACTTCTGAGCGCTGTTAGGGTCGCTCCTGAAGGAATTCCACAACAGCCACACTCTCTCTTGGGTACATTCGCAATCACAGTGCAGACCCAGGAAGTACGATCCACAGCTCGCAGTGTTTCTGTTATTCTAACTGCATGACCGTGACACACACAGACAATAAAGCTCAAGTGTACTGCATGCAGTTCAGTACAATAACAGCCCCTGTTTCGATATCTGGGAGTGCATTTTTCTGAGGGAGGAAAATCCCCTGTAGATGCAGAATGTCTGTCATCAGATCCCTTCTTTCGCGGCCACAGTTTTTGAACGCGACCACCTTCCCCCTTGTAAAAAGACCTGGAGAGAAAATTTGAAGGAAAAACGAGAAGGGAATAGAAAGTGTAGGTAATAACGGGAAACTGTTGCCGGGGTTGGTGATGTGTGTGTTTTCTTCTTCTTCTTCAAATTCTCCTGCAAAACGAGTGTGCTGTTTTTCAGTGGATAAGCGTGCTGTCTGGCTGAGCCTCCCCCCACCCCACCCCTCCCTCTCTCCTCATTCCCCCCCCCCCCCCCCCCCCCCAGCTCTAACCCCACACAGCCCCAGCAGTGACTAAGTGTGCACTTTGGGGGAAAAGCATCTGATGTGGACCTGTTTTTTTTTCTTCTTCTTCTTCTTCTTTTTTTTTTTTAGCTGGGCCGGAGAGACAGGGAAAACAAAATGGCAGGAGTAACAAAGCCCCTGTATCCAGGCCGAGGCCGAGCATTGTCCCGCCGCGGGCCCGCGGCCGAACGTGAGACGGCCCGGTCCCCCGCCGCCGGGGGAACCTAATAGGAAATCAAAGATTTCGGGGAGAATGGGCCGGGCTCAGCGTTACCCTCCCAGGAGTCCTGCTGAAAGAGCAGAGCAGAAAGGGTCTGGCAGGGATGGGGAAGGTTAATGTAGCGGATAGTCTTTCCCCCCCCCCCGCCTGCGCCCTGGCCCCAGTGCCCCCGCACACAACCACCCCCCCCCCACCGCGCGCCCCCCTGCCTGCACCCTGGCCCCAGTGCCCCCGCACACAACCACCCACCCCCCCCACCGCGCGCCCCCCCGCCTGCGCCTTGGCCCCAGTGCCCCCGCACACAACCATCCCCCCCCCCCACCGCGCGCCCCTCGCCTGTGCACGACTTGCGCTCACATCGTGGGCAACCCCCCCGGACCCACCCGCGAGGCTATGCCCCCCCACCGCCTCTCCGTGCCGCTTGTCCTTTGTCACCCCGAGTCTTCGAGAGCGCAGTAATCCCCCCGATACATTTGGGATTAGCGTCCCGCACCGGAATTTGCTTAACCTTTTCTGTTAAGTGAAGATGCGCAAGGGCTGCAGAAGTTCTTGTGGGGACGTGCCGATGTCCCCACAAGGGTGTGCTGTGTGTGTGTGTGTGTGTATGTGTGGGCGTGTGTGTGTGCCTGTGCGTGCCTGTGTGTGTGTCTTTGTGCCTGGGTGTATATATGTGTGTGTGTGTGTGTTTGTATATGTGTGTGTGTGTGTGTGTGTGTGTGTGTGTGTGTGCGTGCCTGTGTGTGTGTGTGTGTGTGTGTGTGTTTGAGTGTGTGTGTGTGCGTGCCTGTGTGTGTGTGTGTGTGTGTGTGTGTGTGTTTGTATATGTGTGTGTGTGTGTGTGTGCGTGTGTGTGTGTGCGTGCCTGTGTGTGTGTGTGTGTGTGTGTGTGTGTGTGTGAGTGGAGGTGGCTCGGTGTCAGAGGTTAAGGAGGCTGCTGAGTGGAACACGTGAAAGCTTTGAGTAAGCCTGGCATTAGGTGGGGCTTGGGGTCGTTGATCCTGCTGTGTTAAGCTGCTTAAGCCCCAGGACCCCTGCCGGGAGGGGAAACACGGGGGGGACGGGGGGGGGTTTGGGGGGGTGCTGGGGGGGGGGAGGGGTTCACCAGCGCGGATTGCTGCCCTGGGTCTGTTTCTGGGTTACCTGTGAGGGAACAAGAGCTTTTGCAGTTCAGACTCTCTCAGAAAAAAAGGTGTTGGATGTCTGCAGTGTCACAACTAACAAAACCATTTGAAAACAAAGTGCCCCGGTGAATGTGCCGGCGCAACCGGACCCCCCCGCCTTTGTGCCGCCGGAGAGAACCGGCCCGCCGAACCAAGGAGGGACACACCGTTTAATTCCGCAGATTTCCCCCCCTTTTCAAGTGCATTCTTCTTAGGTGAACATGTTATCTGAAAGAGAGCCCCATTACCTCTGACCGAGATAAGATTCTTTTTACCCCCCACCCCCACCCTCGCCAACACCACCTTTAATCTAATTCGCACGAAAGATTTCATATAAATGCTTGTGGCCCGCAGCAGAAGGACAGATAAATTCAATATATTCCAGAGCAATGCACTCTGTTATTGTTTTTTTTTTTTTTTTTGTGAGATTATCCCATTCTGTGGATAAATGTACTACAGAGAGTGGAAGGGTGTGCAGAGTGTGTGTGTTCTATGTCAAGATACCCATGGCAGGTAGATGCACGAATTGAAAAGTGCATTTGTGGCTCGCAACAGTGAACAGCACGATGGCAAACTAGACAGGACAGAACTGACTCCTCTTTAGTGAAGAGATTTAGAGCACAGCTTGATGCCACAAAATTCGGCAGCAATGCAGCCAAGCTGAGACAGACCGTTAAGAGACAGACACAACTAGCACTGACAAACAGAATTCTGGTTTTTGAGACAAAGGCTGCATACTTCCATACCTACTAGTACCTTCTTCCTCTAAGAATACTAGCTAGGACATACATCATAGCATGCAAGAGTGCAAGTATGCTTCAAATAGAGCAATGATAGAACAGCGCATTCAAATGATCTGACAAATCCTGGGTCCTGCCAAGTACTCATCCAGGTATCTACTGGTAGTGTATAATTTCTGGTTGGCAATCTGCAGTTTGAAGCACACTTATGACAAATAATATACAGACATACACTGGAAAACAGATCTCTGGAGTTTTTAAAGTAAGCCATTGTATGAGTCATTATGATGGTGAATGACTTCAATGTCAATCAGTTCTGACCAGGCTAACCCATCCCCAAACCATGACTCATAGTATTTAGGAAGGTCTCTCATGACGCTAAGACAGTCATAAATGGTTACTCACTTTGCCAAAGCATGAGTCCTCTTGAGCTCTTGAACTGGGGCTTGATGAAGATGTCACCATATCACCACATCATAAAATCTGATGCAATATAGCCAGCTTTGCACATAATTATGCTAAAAAGCAACACAGTGAGTGAATCATTGCGAGATCTGATAGTGTAAAATATATACAAAAGAAATACTGAAGCAATAACAAACGTAACACAGAATGTGAGTAAAAACACAATAAAAGCATGTCACAGCACCAGCGGGGGTGGAGGAGGTTTTGTTTAAACGTCTGAATGAAGGTATGTGATTCTGGAGCTGGCAGACGCAGATCGCTCCACAGCTCGGAGGCTTTGTCTCCTCCGTTTCGAGCCTCACCACCTGTTTCTGCCACTTCGCGAATGTTCGGCGTGCAAGATGTTCTGCCCCCCTCTCAGACCCGCGGAGTCTATTTGAGCGTGGCGTGGGGTGGGGGGGGGACTCGTCTCCCCCGCTCCTCCCGCTGATGAAGTCGCTGTCAATCAGCCATGGAGTTAATTACCTCCGCTGTCCGTTTAGTGTGAGAGGATCAGGAACTCTGACCCCCGGGCCCGCCCCTCACTCCCGTCTCCGCAGCCTGACGGGCGAAGGTCTGACACCGGGCCTACTCCACTGACCACCTGACAGGCCACCGCCCCCGCCCCCCCTCTCCAAAATTCACCACTGCCACCGCCCCCCTCCCCCCCAGCCTGGTCCGCCCCTCACTCCCGTCTCCGTAGCCTGACGGGCGAAGGTCTGACACCAGGCCTACTCCACTGACCACCTGACAGACCACCACCCCCCCACCCCAAAATTCACCACTGATACCCACCCCACTCCGCCGCCCCCCCCAGCGCTGCTCGACTGCTGGTCTCAGGGGGGGTGAGGATGTGCGCCGTGCTGTATGAAAAGGCCGGCGGGGTGGGGGGGTGGGGGTGGGGGGTAAATGCGTCTAAGCTGGTGTGGGAGTTCGCATGTGTCAACACGGGGGTGTAGGGGCGCGCTCCGACACAGGCGCGTCAGGTGTGTGTGTGTGTGTGTGTGTGTGTAGGAGTGTGCGTCCTCTGTCTGCGGCGACAGTGACGGATGAAGACAGAGAGGGGCTTGGGGGGGGCGGGCAGAGGGGCGGGGGGGCGGGGGCAGGACTCCGGGGAGCTAAACTAATCCAGCGCCTGGACAATGGGGCACCCGCAGCGGGAGGCCCCTCCGCTGGTCCGCGGCCGGGGCGGAGGGGCGGGTGATTACACGCCGCCGTGTTCCGCCGGGTCGTTAAGGCCCGGCTCCGCCCCTAGCGCCCTGGAGTCAGCCCCTCCCCTCGCCCCCCCCCCCCCGCTCCTGTCCCGGTCCGGGTCACACATCAGAGGAGGGTTTTGACCGAAAAAAGCCAGGGCGACTGTCCTGCGTTCTCTCTCGCTGCTTATATCCCTTAGCTTTCCGTTTAGTAGCTAGGATTATTCACAAAGCCTTCGATTTCAATCATCATCAGTTTTGATAAGTCGAATTCAATCATCGTTTTGTTTCTGATTGGAGCTCTTTGCCCAGCTAGTAGCCATTTAGAATGTGCTGAATATCCATGTCCTTCCCGATTACGTCATTCCTTCTGTCGCATAGCTGCTGTAGTCCTTGGTGAAGAGTTTTTCGATTAGTAATTTCAGCTTGTGTTCACAGAAAAGAGTTTCTTTACCTGACTGCGCAAACGCAGAGAAATCCCATTTTGAGCAAACCCTTTATTGGCGCTAATGTGGTTGTAGCCGGGCTCTCCGCTCCCGCTGCGAAATGGACGACACAAACAGCCCCGTCACTGGCGTGAACGCGGGCGAAAGAGAGCACTGTTCCAAATCTAATCTGGAACAAAATTTCTACGGGGAGGGGGGAAAAAAAAAAAAAAGAAATGCAATTTTTCAATGAACGAAGCCCACCCTTGTCTCAATTTAAGTAAACAAGAAAAAAAAAAAAAAAAGGCGGTTGGGGGTAAATAAATAAAAAGTGAAACACGAGAATGAAAATTAAAATGCCATCACTTTGTTTTGCGGGGAGAAAAGAAAGAGAGAATAAACTGAAGCCTTTTGGAGATCTATTGGGTTACGGCAGCCAAAATCGCATCACTAAAGATTTGCCTCCTGTCTGCAAATTCGATCCCGGGCAATAACCGTCGATTAGGAGCTGGGTCCAGTGGCCGGGTATGAAATTCAGAGCTTCATGGAGGTGTGGGGTGGCCCATATTGGATTAGGAGCAATGCAGGAAGCCAACCGAGGGGACAGAATACTGATCAGGGGACCTCAAAGAACGGAGAAGAGGAGGATAATTCGGCTTTGTGGCACATTTTGGGCTGGAGCTTGGCTCCCATGAAGTTTTGTGGTTGGTGTTCAGCAAGCCAGATCTGGAAAGAGAGATTTGAGTTACTTTTACCTGTTTTCCACCAGAGTATTTAAATTTAAAGAATGGTGATGGTGAATTGTCTATATACGTGTTTGTCTGTGTGTGCACATGTTTATGCTTGTGTGTATGGGGGGGGGGAGGGGAGGGTTGGTGTGAGTGTGTGTCCTTAGGTATCTTCTGGGGGGAAAAAACTGCACCGTTGAATGTTTTGTTTTGCTATGCATGTAAAGATATGGAATTGGGAAGAGTTTCAGAAGGCTGTTTTCAGCATACAAAAATACTTACATGGAACTCCCTAGTTGAAAGAGGTCATGCAAATCTCATGTGAGCAAGCTCCACAACTCTGGTGGTATATAGTATATAATGGTATACTTAAACAATTCATATCAGTATTCCTCTCCGTTCATAGACGGTTTTGGCTACAATCTACGTGTACCCAAACGATCAGCGGGGGGTCACTGGATTGTGATGAGCACGGAATGGTATCCTACTGAACCCTCCCGTTCCCCGGGCACCGACCGGGCCACAGGTGCACCAACTCCTCCAGCAAACGGACAGACTGGCATACCCCAGGTCTCCAGTCTGAGCGCAGAGCGTCTCTCTCCCAGCTTCACTGACTGTCCAGGGCAAGTGAATGGGAAGAGAGAGAGAGAGAGAGAGAGAGAGAGAGAGATAGGGGAAACCCAGCCGATCCGGTCACCGTGACGACGTCCTCCACCCGTCCCCCTACCTGCGGCAGGTAACCCGGCGAGGCTAATGGCCGCCGGGGTCTCCGATTTCCCCTGACAAATTGTCTTATCGAGCCGCGCCCGATTGGGCGAATAAAAACACGACCCCCCGGCCCCCCCAGGATTCCCCCCGGCACCCCCAGGATTCCCTGACATTCACACACGTCTCGGGAACACAAGATGGGGGAGATAAGGAGGATCGGCCCGGTCACTGAAGTGGCTAACAAGGACCATTAGAGCTGCTTTCAGGCATGCCGCTAGCCGTGGTTGGCGTGGGGGGGGGGGGGGGGGGTATGGGGAGTGGGGGGGGGGTGGGCTGGTTGTCGGGGGGCCATGGGTCTGAGTAACCTTTCAGATCGGCATCATTGTCCAGCATTAAAAGCGAGCCACCATTGTGTGGGAAAGGTTTCATTGGGGAGGGGGGGGGGGCTGGGAGCAGAGGCTGGGAAGGGTGGGGGGGGGGGGGAGTGGTTCAGCGTGGTGGGGGGGCCAAAGATAAGTGGTTGCTCCTTTATGATTCCTGCTTTGCTGTTTCGTGGAGGAGCCGGGGACTGAAGGGGGGGGCAGGGGGGGACACAGTGGGGCTTTGTGCCGAGCTATCAGGAGTAACGGCGAAGTTTGGGAAGGAGTGAGAGAGAGGGGGAGAGGGAGGGAGAGAGAGAGAGAGAGAGAGAGAGAGAGAGAGAGAGAGAGTGAATGACAGCAAGGTAGGAGAGACAAAAATAGAAATGTAAGGGGTTGGGAGTTGGGGGAGTGGGGTGGATGGGGCGGCGGGGGGGGGGCAACTGAGGAGAACATGGACAAACCTGTGGAAGGAGAAAATTGTTCCTGTAGCAAGGGACAGCCATCAGGAGTGCACAGACATGGGGCAACAGGGCAGAGTGTGAAAGAGGGGGAGGAGGAGGGATTGGTGGGAGGGATGAAGGGAATGAGACGAAGGACAGGCACAATAGGAAGACACAAAATCCCTGGGTTATGTAAAAACACTCCCATGGTGTAGTACTTCCTGACTCATAAATTGCCAGGTCTTAGGAGGATATGTATTTTCTCATACATTAATCATTTAAAATTTATCGCAGGTACTTTATTTTTATAACACAAGATCATTTTTTTCTTCTAGTTAATTAGTCTTGTCACATATAAGCACTCCACCTGAAACTGGACTGCATGCATTTTTAGTTGTTCAGCTACTTTTTAAAATCGTCTGTAATGGTCTGTAACATTTATGTAACCGTTCGCCAGTAAAGCTGAGCCTCAGTCATAAATCATCAGACCGTCATACCACCATTGCCTGCGGCAATGACCATGGAAAAACAAATAAATTAACTTAATGTGAAAGGTATGAATTCACATTAGCAGCTAGAGACAAGGGTAGTTCAGTTCCTAATTCAATTTGGCACCAGCGTGACCAAACCAAACAAACATTTCCACTGTTTTGTTAAACATCTCGAACCACTGGTTGACTTAAATGAAAATAAGTTGGCAGGGGTTCTCAGTGAAGGAGAAGTTGTGCGCTGAAGTTGTGCATCTTGGCGCAGTGCGTGTGGATCTTTGTTGTGCGTGCGCGTGTGAGTGGCCACGCCCACAGACAGGGGAGGAGAATTCCCGTCTGTGGGCTGGGAGTGCGCCATGGCGACTGCTCTGGACTCGTCCCGACTATGCCCCCCCCCACCCCCTGCCCCCCCCGCCCTCCCGCCAGGGCCCTGCTGGGCGGGGTCATGTCAGACATCGGCCCCCATTGCGCCGTGTCTCCCCCCTCCCCATCTCCTCCGACGGCACTGTCACCACCCCCCCACTGGGTCTGGCTCAGCTCAGACACAACCCCACCAGCCCCCACCAGCAGGGGGGTGAGGGGGGGTAGGGGGGCGGGGGGGCTCCTGGCTTTATGGTCACATCACACAGCCATTTCAGTGCCTCAGCAGGGCGAGATCCTGACTGAGAGAGAGATCCTCTCTCTCTCGCATTACGATTAAATTAAAGTTGGCTTCAGTACACAGTAAAATGTCCGGTGTTGATTCAACTCTTAACAGATAACATTTGGTCCCTCATTCCAGGGGGGGGGGGTAAATATTATCTGTTAAGAGTTGAAGTAAGACTCGTTTTTCATTCAAACGATATTAGAAATGGTGAGAGAAGAAAGGCAGGCAAATAAGCTAAAGATGCCATTTCATTTGCAAGGACAAAAGTCACAATCTTGCCCTTTTGTTCAATTAAAGACAAGTCAGAAAATCAAACTCGATTAGATAGCACAGCATTATTTACAATACATTTGTTGAAGACAGTCCCAAAAACTTTGTGTTAGAAATCATTTGACGGCTGAAGAGAACCAAGTCTGAGATGGATTCATGAGGAGGAATGTCACTGCGTCTCGGCCCTGGTGATGGATCGTTTGTTGCATCAGAGCGGATCGCCATGGAAACTCAACTGCCATTTATCAAACCGGGGAATCCGCCTCGCTGCGCCTGACCCGTAGGGCGACCGAAATTTGGTAACATCATCAAAATCTCGATCCCGCACTCTCCGGCAGGTGAGATGGAGACAAACAAGAGCGTGGAAACGAAAATCGGGGGGGTGGGGGGGGGGGGGGGGGGGGCGGTGGGGCGGGACTGACTGACGCTGTGTACACCACACTGAGAATGGGGAAGGACAAGAGGAAGAGGGACATCCCTGTAAATGGAGCTTTCTGTTCAGGGCATGTTGTAGTGAGGCTTCCGGGCAATATCTACGGGAAATGTCTCAGCAATTTACCTTCACTGCAGCGAAAATGGAAACAAAAAATGATTAGGCTTTTAAACATCCAGTTATTTGCTTTGATTTTTTAATTGTAAATGTAATGGAAGGAAAAATATAAGGTACTTTCATTTTTTTTAAAAACAGAAGTAGGTCATGGAGGGAAAATGAATAAAGACAAATATTTGGATATAAGGAGAAGTGAGGGTAATAAAATATGAAAATGAATCAATTCATTTTGTAATATGACTAAGATTGAAATTGTCTCATTTAAATCATCCACACTTAGATGTAATCCAATATATCTAACTTAAATTGAATAGCGCTTTTCAGTCAAACATTTACCATAGCACTGTAAGCACATACTGCTGAGTCAGACATACGCTGCTGCTTAAAACATTAAAAGCCCATGTAAATGAGGTTAGCTTTAAATGATGCTGGCTTAGTGATTAGGCTAATATCCATAAGTGCAGCACAAGAATCTTTTGACAGACTTATATTTCTCATAAAAGTTGTTATTAGAATTTGTAAACTCTAGTCCTCTTCCTGGCTGACGTCAGAATGCGTTGTGGTGAGCAGAAGGTGAACCCAGAAGAGGTGGTATTTCACGCACATTGGTCTGCTGAGCTGATAGCATCACAGACATCCCGTTTTACTGGGAAACAGTAAAAGTCAAACAGCGTAACGCAGAAGAACAAAGCTGGCGATGGCTGATTCCCAAAAGCAAATGGAGCCAGAGTAGAAAAGGAACTGAGAGCCTGATATTCCTACCTCAGCTCCTAGAACAGCACCTCACCTGTCATGATCAGATCATCTACTCCCACCCCCCCCCCCCCCACCCACCCACCCACCCACCCACGGCAAAGTACCACACCTACTACTCAGTCCTGTCCCACTTCTACTCCCACTCTCATCCTGAGCGGATCCCAGCACACAGCAGCATGTAACCCCAGGGGGATTTAAATTTTTTTCCCCCCAATCCCCTGAGGTTGCATGCTCCAAAGAAAGAATACTGGGAATACCTCAAAAAGCCTCCTCCTAGCTACAAGTCGACCAAAATATGACATCCACTCGTCAACTGTGCAACTAGTGATTGCTTAAGAAGCCGACTGCAGGAGGCACAAAGCAGACAAAAGTTTGTGTTTCAGGGGCATTTAAGCTGACAAGCTGAGTCTCCAAACCCAGACAGCAGAACCGTCGGATGCAATGCACACCAGTTTGGTCTCACAGGGCCTGTGCGTAGCACTGCTTCCTCGCAATAATGCTTGTGGGGAGTCAATGGTAACACACCAAGCACATTCACAAGCACTAATAATTCATTAATAATATTATGTGGTTATGGGGCCAAGTGGCGAAAAAAAACTAGAAGCAACTGCAGCTCTCTCCAAGTTTTATCACTGCTGTAGTGCAAACTGCCAGATAGCCGTAAACATTAATTTGTGTTCAAGTGTTTGCGTGTTATAAAAGTCCGTTTAACAGGAGTATCCCACATCTACAACTCGTAACTGGTATACTGGCTCACTTGGGTTTATGTTTGCATGACTCATATCGCTGTTGGAATACTTGAACTTTCAGGGGTTTGCATTGGAATATTAGTGTGCGTGTAAACATAGTCGTTGCCAAGCAACTAGAGCCGCGCACGCCAAAACAACAGCAGCTCACACCGGCAGCTAATTATACCTTCTGCACAGCAGCAACATCCCATTTTTATTGTCATTAACATCTGTACTGCGCTGGCTAATAGCAGCACCTGCTTGGGGCATGTCTCTCCTCCCTTATTTGGTTTGTGTGCTTTGTTTGAAGAGTTCTGCATTGTCTTTTCGTTTGATAATAGGTGCTTGATAAATATTGTATTATTTTATGAATGACAATAACGCTCTATCTCATGTCAGTAATAATCTGTCGCAGTTTATTTTTCAGTGTAGAAAAGTGTCATTATGTCTGCTGTCAGAACGATGGCATCAGTGATGTGACATCATGTGAGACAATTTGTCAGACAGTTTTTTTACGTTGACAAAAATATACCTAAAACACTGCTATAGAGTTATATATGTCAAATTAGAGATTACTTGATCATGGACTACCTTGTAGACAAGTCATATAAGCCGATTGAACCAGACATATGTGATGGGAACAATGAGCAAAATCTAAACTGTATTTGACTGAAGACCGTTCTAATGCTCTAGAAACATAGAGTGATGTACATAACATCAAACCCAAACACTGCTGCTGTATTAAGCTGTTGAGTGAGTAATTGCTCTAATTTGTCAACAGAGATGACAGAATTCAAAAGTTGTTGTACAACGGTTGTACAACCGTTACAGTCGCTAACAACCGCCAAACGTATGGCGCCACCACTGCTATCACCTTTCATCACTTCTAACTGTAAAATTGTGGGTGTGTGTGTGTGTGTCAGTGTTTGTGTGTGTGCGTGCATGCGTGTGTACGTGAGTGTGTGCATGTGCATGCGTGTGTGCTTGTGTGTTTGTGCGTGATTGTGAGTGCATGTGCGTGTGCATGTGCTTGTGTGTGTGTTTGTGTGTGCATGTGCAGGTGTGTGTGTGTGTGTCTGTATGTCCGTACATGCGTCTATGCCGAAATCCTCCATTGTTACTAGAAAATTTATTGAACAGATTTGCATTTTGCTCTCTGTTTAGCGTGGCATTTTAGTGGATGATGGATGACAGTAAATCACGTACTGTAAGAACTACAAGCGTGTCCAGGCCACAGAGTGAACTGCCTTGCCATCAGGAGGGGTGAATGTAAACATAAAGAGCACTAATTAAGCTGGTTCTGCCAAACCTGCCAGAGGCACTGCAGTTCCAGCCACTCCTGAAGATCCACACGTCTCCTGCCATGTCCTTCTAGCACATTTATGATCGCACCTGTGAGTTTATGAGATTACACTTTATGAGATTATTATTATTAATAATAATAATGAGAAGAAGAAGAAGAAGAAGAATTAAGAAGTGTAATGTCATAAACTCATAGATAGACTAATTATATCATAATCATTTTGCTTCTCCAGGTGGAGTTTCGCACATAAAAACATATAATCAAAAACCCCTGCGAGAACCACAAGAACAAAGTAATAACAGCCAGGAACAAGAACAACTATCTCAGTGCAAAATGCCAGTTAGCCTGTGTTATATGGAGAACACTCAGTGACTATTCAAGACCACATCCAAAACTACAGCATTCTCTGCCCGTTTGAATTGGTCTTTCTAGCTTATAAACTGCAAACTGCAAGCCAGACCTGATAAATCAGTCTTCCACAGTCACTTGGTTGAAAAGCAAATCAGCTTGAAATTGTTTTGTTTTGGCTTTCATTAATGGAATGGAATGAATATTGCATACCTCGTAAATATTGTATAGACTCAAACAAATGTTCTGTAAAATGGATCCATTTTGGACCGAGTTATTTTATTGTTGTATGAGAGTGAGCAATGGCACACAAGCAACAAATACTGAAAGCTTTCTCGACTGCGTGTTTCTGATAAACTGGATTTCATTGCGACAGCACCCATTAGCTGAAATTGTAGGAACTCAAGCATATAACAGCGACTTCACCTACTCTCTGTCTTGTTAAAAATACTTGGGAAAAAAACAACAGAAAGCAATCTTTTGTGACTGAAATGCACATATATGCCACCATCACCAGGAACAAATTAAATAAAAGAAAAACAATTAAACATTAATAACAATATAATTCATATAAAAATACATTTTATGTTACACCAACTCTTTCTATGAATACTGCTAGCCTTCCAGCCAAGAACATCCTATGACTACCGTTTATACACCAACCCCTCTCACTGCACACCTGACCAACTTCTCACCGTGTAGCAGCATTGATTATGCCCAAACTGACCTCTCCTCAAAAACACACATGTCCCCTGGAACACAAAATGAAACAAAATTTGTGGCCAAATTTCCCTTCTAAAACTTTACTTAATAGTAGTAGTAGTAGGAGTAGTAGCAGTATCAGTAGAAGTAGCAGTGGTAGAATTACTGGAGGAACTAAAAATATCATTAGCAGTAGAAATAGTAAATAGTGGGTGGTATTCTGGTAGCCAAAAAAACTCAACTCAGAGGTTACAGGTTTGATTCTCAGTTGAGACACAGCTCGTTGCGCACTTCAGCAAGGCGCTTAACCTGAGCTTCCTCAGTAAATGTCCAGCAGCGTAAAAAGGGATAATAAATAAAAACAACAAACGCGAGTCACCTTGGATTAGGATGCCTGCTGAGCAAATAAATAAATTATGTTACCAGTTAAAAATTATTGGTGTTATTGATCTGCTCTATGCGTTCCAGGCTCACCTCTCTCTCTCAGTCTCTCTCTCTCTCTCTCTCTCTCTCTCTCTCTATGGGAATTCCCACAGTATATTAGGAGCGGCGTGACAACAAAGAGGAGACACAGTGAGGAGCTTCACATTCTCTTCCCACACTGCCTTTACCCTGGAGATGCCTCCCCCCCCCCCCCCCCCCCCACCTTGCGTCCTGCTTTAATTAAACTCCCCAGCGCCACCTCAGTGCTGGGGCTCGCCAGGGTAGCGGCCCCTCCTTGAGTGGTGGGGAGAAGCTGTCACTCAAACCTCGCCGCCGTGCTCCCGCCTTCGCATCCGCCGAGCGGGAAAGTGACGGACGCATAATAGTCACCGTCCCGACCTGTCTCTGGACGCATCTCCCCCCCCCCCCCCCTTCCCCCGGACCCACTCTTCCCCCCGTCCCCCCGGCCAATCACACGCCAGACGTGGGAGGAGCCCACCTTCCAGGAGCCCAGCGAGCCGAGGTTCTCTTTCAGTCGGGAAATGCATGGGAACGTTTTTTTTCTGCAGAAAAAAGGCCGTCATCGCAAACTTCTTTTAAAGAGTCGTGGAGTACGCCTGCGTACATGTCAGATTCTGTATTCTGATCACGCGCGATGTATGTTTCATGTTTTAATGATATGCACATGGAGCATTATTAGGAACAGTCTTGGACATCAGTCAAGTCCTCCTAATAGATCAGTTGTGTTTATGTTTAATTTTATTACTATTTGTTAAAATGGTCTTAAACCTATTGCATTGTTTCTAAAAGCAAATGATTTATTACATGACAGTATTATATGTATATGTATATCTGTATATGTGTATCTGACTTTCTTTCAGATAACATTTTCCATAATTGACCATAGTAGATAATATTTTTTTATGATAGTAATATTATTTTTATTTTTATTTTTATCGCTGCGTCTCTGGCTCTTGGTTCCTGTGCGATGCAAAGTGGAAAGGAGACAATGGCAATTAATTTTGTAATAATTTTGTCTAGTAAAGGGGGTGGGTGGATAATGTGCATGTGAGGGTTTGGGGGGGTGGGGGGTGGGGGTCACATCCCAGACGTGTTGCCACGGAGACAAGGTGCTCCCTGCCGCCGGCGGGTCTCGAGAGACTGGGGAGCCATGGCGACGGGGGGGTGACAGGCGCGGTGACAAGTCCAGCAGGGATATCGGGTCACCCCCGCCCCCCCCTCCCCAAATTTCGGAGGAGCCCCGACTCAGGGTCTCCCGTCCCCACGTCTCCTCGGGGTTCCCCCCCGTTTGCGCTTACCTCAGCACCCCGTTATCACCCTCGCAAAAAAACCCGCCAACAATGTCCCAACCGTTCCTGACCCCGCGAGGGGCCTAAATTTCGAAAGTCTCGCCCCCCCCAGGCTCTCCGAGCTAGGTCAGCGCTGACGGGCCTAAATAAAACATCGAGGAGACTTACGAGGCGGTTATAAACCTCACCAGACGAAAGCGCGTCGGTCGGTTCGTCTGCTTTGTACTCGGATCGCCGTTTCTGAGGTCAATAAACAAGACATTCATCACTTTTAATGAAGCAGAGGGTCGCATCATGTTAGATTAATTAAGGGTGTCGGCGCAGAGACTGTATATGTGATGCACACACATCTATGGGTGGAGACTGGCGCGATGCTCGTCCGGGAGCCACAGTTTCGGGGTCCCGCTGTGCGGGGTCGGGACCCTGATTAGATTCAATGTCAGAGTTTCTATTGTGTTCATGGCAGCAGTGTAAGTTATAGGGTCGCCATAGTGATGAGGCAGCGGAGACACTGTGGCGACAGAGCGGAGCTGCTCGTCCAAGCCAGCACTGTACAGTGCCACACATCCAGGCTCCACTGACTGCAGGGACACTGCATAGTGCCACTGCGGTACAAAAGAATCGCGCAAGAAACAGAAATATTATTCATAAAACTCCCTAAAGATTCTGGGTTATAGCAGTAAAAGATGTTCGCTCATATGTGTAGAAAACTTAAATGTATAAAGTCAAACTGGTGTTTCGTTAGAAAGCTTGCTATGGTTAGGTTTATGGAGTTGGGTTTAAGTTTTCCATAATCGTATCGTGTTTTTTGTCATAAATTTCACTTAAAGGACACTTCTAATGATTCACTGTTCTTGCTCGTCCTGAGGGGGGAATAGTTCATTTTGGTATCTGAAAACAAAAAATAAAATAAAAAAGATTATTGACCATTAAAATGACTAAATATTGTTTTCAGAAAGCACATAAACCTGCTGAAAATTAATCTTAATGATTATCGTGACTTTTTTAATCTGTTTTTTTTTGTATCAGTGTTATTATCTGTTCTTGTGTTACAGAGAATGGGTTGTCTCATACATAATTGATGATTTCACAGTCCAATGATAACAGCTACAACACTGCCATTCTGCTTGTTTTGTCTGGTATTATTGGACAGAAATAGTGTTCATTTTCTTAAAGGTTGCTTTTAGCAATACGTTCTGATGATCAAAAAAAATCCACATCAACTTGCAACTAGATCACCAATCTGAACCATGGATTTAGTTTGATTCACGGATGGAATAACAATAACAAAACAAAATTACTTAAAAGTTGCGATTCTGGAGTCAGCAGCAAATTCTGAGGCTTGTACGTGCAGCCATTTCCACCCAGTGGTACACCAAAGCTCACATTTTTAATGTTTTGAATAATTAAAGTGCTCTCTCTGAACGCCAAAACCGCTGAATCATTTTTGGCTGTCGAGTCACTTCTGGGGGTCCCTGTTCAGGCTTCAGCCAGAAGAAAGACCCACACAAACCTCTTTCTTTGTTATTCAAGTGTGTCACCTAGTGGACAGTCCCATCGCAGAACCCCCATGCAGCCCATGCATAGCAAGCCTTAAAACTGGTCTTCACACAGCAACCGTCCGTCACTACGTTCCCATTAATTCACTTTTTTAGTTTTAGCTCTTCAAGGGGGAAAAACATATTTCTATGCTATTATTGTATATGTTTACAATTTCACTACTGATATGATTGTCTAAAATCCGTCCGTGTCATTTATACCCATATCATACTGGGTGGGACTTAGAAATCTGGACAAGCAAAGACACATACGCAAACACACATGCTCTTCTCTCCTCACAATTCTTTAGTGTTCACAATGATACATAAGCCTTTTGAAAATGTTTTCCTACCAGGAAACCATTACAACTTGAAAAAATGCTTTGACATATTGTATCCGAGTACAGCTTGGAATGTACTTTTATTTCCAGCAATTTCATTTCAATCAGGAACGCATTACACAAAAATGGTTGATTTTTGAATATATTTAATGAGGACAAGAAAATAATGTCGTCTTGGATAACCACTTTAATATGCAATGCATTTGACAGAGAATGAAGGCAGAATGTTTGAATCAATTGTGTGAACATCTGCAGGAAAGTAACATGGAATATCATGGATGCTAGTGTTGTATTGCTAAATTCTAAATATATAATTAAAAATCAGCAATTCAGGGTGCATTTTCACAACTATACCACATTACAGGACACACTCATAGAGAAAATCATAATCGCTGATGGGAAATTATCATACAGAATCCTGATGAGCCAACACGTACAATATACTGAGAAATGTTGTGTAGGCCTTAAGTAGAACAGAAACAGTATCTTCAGGAACACTGGCAGCTTAACCCTAATGAAACATTTGCTGCTTTTAATATCTTCTCTTGCGTTTTTATATTTGATTGTTTGCTTGCTGAGAACACACTTATTTGCAATGAATGTTTACCAGTTAACTAAACCAAGTCCCAACTGTTTACATAGGGCTATAGTATATTCAACCGCATTTCGCGGTAAAGGAGTTGGAGCGGTTAGAGCCAATAGCATTCCGAGTTATGTTTCTGGTTTTTCTTTTTGTCTTTTGTCATTGGTGAAGAATTTCTATATTGTCTTTACGGCTGTCCAATAGAAAGCGTGTTTATTGGATACTCCAGGGCACTGCCGGTTCGCGGGAAATAGGCATCTTCGTAGTGCAGATTAGTCATTAGCGAGGATAAAAAATAGGGTGGTTAACCATTATTTTAACTGTATGAACTAAAATAACAAAGATTTTAGTCGTTATGCAGGCGTGCGCAAAAAATCTGTAACTGTCAATCTTGAGTGATTCATCGATATAATACGTTTGTTTTCGGTCCTATTGTACTAGCCGCCAAGCTAATAATCCAGACACTGGCGCGGTTAGCTTTCCCAACCTCTTTCCTAGCTATAATTTGGCTGAGAAAGAGTTTTATATCTAATAACGCTACACTGACAGCTGGGTAGTTAACTGTTAAGATAGTTGCTTCAGAAATAATGAGTTTATTTAATCTGGATCGGTTCCGTTATGGAGCAATTAAGACGAGCAATAAAATACAAATTGACACGACATCACCGGTACAAGAGCAACACAGCAGCTGGTCCTCAAGTCCGGACTCGGAAAAAGAGAATAAACCAAGTAGGTAGTTAATATTAGCTAGCCTGTTAATGTCTGCGAGAGACTGTATGATAGATTTGAAAGCTTGCGATTGTAAACTATACGATGGCGAATTACACAGGTTTTTGTCGCTGACAAAATATAGTATAGCTAGCTAGATACCTAGCTACCTGCCGTAGTCTATTCTCTTGTCAGGTGGTAACATTAATCGTTAAATGAGAATTTACTTGGTAATGTTGTCTGATTAGCTAGCTTTATGCGTTAACTGGTGTATGCGCAATAAACTTTGCTTAGCACAAAGTGTCCCGGTAAAATGACTCTTTAAATGTATTTAAAAAGTGTGGGAGATTGCCATACTCCATCTTGGGAAAAGTCTCGGTGTGCACAGCGTAACATTTCGCAGGCTATCAGTCTTGTTGACTAACTTGGCTATATGTACCCGTATTTTCTTTCTTTCTGTTGAATTTCCGAGAGCGGAATTAACTGTCTGGTGTTGTTCACAGTACCAGAAACTCCGGTGCACAAACGGCCATTTGGGAAAAAGCAAGGGAGAGAGGACGAGCTGGAGGAGCAGGACTCAGACTCGGGAGACTCTGCTGGTTCCAGAGCTGACATGCCAGTGAGAAAAATAAAGTAAGTATAAGCAAGCTACGAGCTTTAATGTGGCCTCATAACAATTTTGATGTTGTACCCATGTCCCCATTTCATAGTCATTTCCGTGTGCTGTAGTATTTCCATGTGCCAGAATTACATCTGAGTTGTTAAGGCTGCGCGGTCAGTTGTCCTCCCCAACCCAGAACTGAGCACTTAAGGGTGAAGTTCATTGATAGACAGACTCTATCAACAGTTTGCAGTGGTGCTGATGGGAGGTGAAGTTCTTCAGAGACTCGTAAAGCTTGTCATGGACTTCATTTCCCATCAGTAGTGATGAGAAGTATGGCTCATGCCTGTTTCCCCCATTGCTTCCTAACTTCCTATTGCATTGCTGGGGCGAATGGCCTGTCCTCATCGCTGTGTTGTGTTGTTCTGTTTTATGTTATGTTTTGTGTTGTGTTGTGTTATGTCATGTTATGTTATGTAATGCCTTGTTATCCTGTGTTATGTTATGTCGTGTTATATTGTGTTATTTTGTGTTATGTTAAGGACATGTGGACGGAAGCGTGCCATGGGGTCGAAAGCACAGGACTCTGGGTGTTCAGACGCGGGGGAGGACGAGGAGACTGAGGAGAAGGTGTCCAAGCTGCAGGAGATTTTCCCACAGAGGGACAGGCAGCAGCTGCTGGAGGTAAGATGCCCGACGCTGTCCCAGCGCAACAGGCGCTAAAGCACCAAAGCACCGGGACGGGCTGGCCCGCACCGGACTCTGGCCCGCACCGGACTCTGGCCCGCACCGGACTCTGACCCGTTTGTCTTTCTTTCTTTCTTCCGTGTTTCAGATCGCCAAAAGCACAAGCACTTTGCCCGGAGCTGTGGCCTCCTGCCTCATGATGTTCGGGGATGACGGTAAATGGCGGCGCGACCGGGGGAAACTGGAGTGCACCTGCTGGGCTGCTTCCTCTTAGCGCAACCGCAGTGTAGCCCCTTCCTATACACACTTTTGTAATTCTGTTTTTGTTGAGGGTGGGGTGGGGTGGGAAGGGGTGGGGGGGGGGTCAGTTAGAAACTGACAGTGCCAATTACTCAATCAAACTGCATCACACAAACACCTGCCACTGCTTACTTTCTGTGCCTACATGTTCTAAGTTAACCCCCCCCCCCCCCCCAGTACCGATTTGTTGCTTCTGTTGCTCCATGTCTATCTTCCTTATTGGAGATAAGCCGCACTGTTTCTTGGTTCTGAGGTGAGCACTGTTGTCACCCACGTATCTGGGGGGGGCCCACGAGTTCAGACATGCCCCATTTTTTGGCAGAAACTGACACTTATTGAAATCTTGGCAGTCGGGACGCACATTTATGTCCGGGCTTCCCCAACGAGAACAAGACATGTCCCCAGTCATCAACAGCACACAGCAGTCCACCCTGTTCCCTAACCGCAAAGTAATGCCCCCCCCCCCCCCTCGGATTTTCCACTATAGGTCTGCGATGCTCTCGGTGCCAGACTCTGTCATAAGTGTGCTTGTTGCTCCGGGCCCAACCTCCTCTGTAAGACCTTTCAAAACCACACGTTTGGAAGCCACACCTCTCCCCCAGGCCCCAGGCCAAGCCACAGAGCATCAGATTGTGTCCTTATGTTGGCATAAATAGAGTCCTTCCCTACCAGGGGCAAGACCATTGGTGGCGCCCTCTCCATTATTCGTTTCACTACAGTGTTTTTGTTTTTTGCATTTAAGAAAAAGCAGAGTATTCGGTGTTGCAAAGTTCTCTCCCTCACTCATCTGTTGTAGGATTTTTTAGGAGCATTTGCTTCTCAAAACTAATGTGTGCTAACTGGGAAAATAATTTAGGCGCACATCTGCTTATTGGGATGCTGTTGTTTGTTCCTAAATTTTTCAAATTACGAGCACCTTGGGGAAAAAAACATTAGCACAGAACCCTGTAGAGCTGTCTGTTCTGCTCCTGGTGGCTCACTGCAGCAGTAGTGCTGTTGAGTTTAGGCCCTTGGCCTCAGCGCTGTGGGACGGGGGTCTGAGTGAGCGCGTCTGTCTGTGGCGGTTCTGCAGATCCCGACTCCTCGCGGAAGAGGAAGCTGGACGGGTCCGGCGACAGCTCCCAGGACGGCGACGCTGCCCAGCCCAGTAAGAGGCGGCGGCCATCTGCGGTGAGTGACCGCCATTTTCCCGGCTCGACCGCGCGTAGAAATGAATGGAATGGAGGGGGTGTGCTAACGCAGCACACTTTTTTCCCCTTCTGACCAATCAGGCCAGCGACTCTGACCTGGAGGGGGCGGAGCCAAACTGGGAGAAGCAGGAAGCCATGGTGAAGAGGCTGCAGAGGAAGTTCCCTGACCTGGACAAAGAGGTGAGCTTCTGTCCCTCTGACAAGGCCGACAGGAGGCAAAAAAGAAATCGTAAAAAATAAATTTTAAAAAAATTTGAAAAACTGGTGAAAAAAATTAGTTTTACAAAAAATTTGTATACTGACAAAACTCTTAAGCACAAAAAACACACCCCACTTCTCGACCACGTGGGTCAGACCCTGCACCGAGCAGCACTTGACTGAACATCTGGAACGAGGACTGTTCAGTGACTCAACACTGTGACTGTGACCCCGCTCTGTGGCAGGAGCTGCGTGCTGTCCTTGAGGAACACGACTGGGACTGCGACGATGCCCTGGAAGTGCTTCGCCTGTTCTCAGACCAAGGTAAAGCCATAAAAACACTCAGCCGGGGGTGGGGGTGGCACGTGTGCTTCAGTGTGTGTGTGTGGGTGGGCGTTCGATGGTGTTGGTCACCCAACTGCGCTTTCAGGTGAAACGGCCTATTCAGTTTGCGACATGCAGCACAACTGTTCTCTGTCCTGCTCCACTTGGTGCTTGTAGAAAGTTCGGTGGGGGGTAACGCAGCAGAACACGTATCTCTCCATCTCAACTTTAAAAACCATGCCTTTTTTCTTTCTTTCTTTTTTTTGGCAAGGTCTTATCACTGAATCAAAAGCTTTCAATCAACCATTAGGCGACAAGTCCTTACCTGTCCAGGAACACCGCCTCTTGCAACATTTGCAACAGTATTACCTTTAAAAAATTTTTTTTTTAAATTTTAACTTACCATAACCAATTAGTGGGAAACCATTTTTAAACGATTAAAGTGACATGCCCATCTTTGAGCTCTTACTGAGCTTCAGTAATCCTGTTGCTATCGTGAATACCTTTCATAATCCCATAAGTGTTATTTAAATGTCCTTTCACTCAGAATCTGGGCTTGATTGATGAGAGTGTCGTGTGTAACAGCTGTACAGCGTCGTGGAGGAAAACTTCTGCATTTGTTCATGTTCAGTATTGACTCATTAATGACTTAATTCAGTCGAACTGCATTGCTGTCTGTCGTCAGCTGTGAGAAGCACATTTAAGCAACTGGATTTACTCCAGGCAAGAAAATATCTGAAAGTGACAAAGATTTACAAAGTCCAATCTATTTTATTGATTTGCTCTGCTTACCGACCATGAGTTTGTGTGTGTGTGTGCATGTGCGTGTGTGTAATAGTTTGGATGGCTGTTGTGATTGGTGATTATAGTGCTTAGGGGGACTGGTTTAACTGGAATAACACAAAGTGAATATTGATCACGGGTATTTCAGGGATATTTCAGGGGTATTTTAAGGGTATACACACACAGGTTCAGTTGCTCATTCCCCTGCATTGATGTTGGCTGCAGATGAGGAGTCCAGCTCCCCAGAGGCCCAGGAGAAGAAGCCCAAAGCCGCCCGGAGCTCCAGAGACGCCCGGCCGAGCGACGCCCGCCCCCCGAAAGGCGGCAAACGGGCCGGCGGCGGCGGCGCGGGCGCTGGGGACGGCCGAGCGTCTGAGCTCTCGGGGTGGCTGACCTCCGAAAGCGCGGCGAAGCGTACCCTGCCCCCGCCAGCGGTGGGGAAGGCCCAGAACGGGATCGGCCCGGGGAAGGCCCAGAACGGGATCGGCCCGGGGAAGGCCCAGAACGGGCCCGCCACGGCGAAGGCACAGGCGTCAGAGCGGAGGCGGCGGGCGGAGGAGAGGATGGCGGCGGACGGCAGCTCCGCGGACGAGGACTCGGCCGACAGCGAGTTCGGGGGTTCCTCGGAGGAGGAGGAGGAGGGGCTGGACTCGGACTGCGAGGACGGGGTGGGCCCCCAGCTGAGAGGCCGGATCCTGGCCTTCTTCCAGGAGGCGTCGCTGGACGAGCTCTCCCTCATCGCCGGCTGCTCGGTGAAGAAGGCCCAGAAGATCGCCGAGCTGCGGCCCTTCAGGGTGTGGCGGGACCTGGTAAGGGCACCTTCCTCCCCGGCCGTGCGCACTCTTCCTCGGCCTCTGATTTCTCTCACCTCGTCCTCCTGTGCCAGTGGTTTCCAGCCCCGTTCCTGGAGATCTACCGTCCCGTGCATTTCCATTTCAACCCTAATTTGGCACACCTGACTCTAATAACCAGATCAAATGAGATCTCCAGGAACAGGGTTGGGCAGCCCTGCTCTAGCTGTTGAGTGAGGTGTGCTTTCTTTGTTAGGCTTTGAGTGTAAACCTACAGGACAGTAGATCTCCAGGAGCAGGGTTGGGTACCACTGGTGTAGATCTACTGTGAGCAGGCTAAACTGGGGCTCTTTGGCAGAGGGTCGCTGTGGAATTGGTTGATTCTCTGAACTGGCACCAGTTTTAAATCTAACAGCCCTGGCCGTTATACCATCATGTATGGTGCTGCCCTGTGGAGTTATAAAGCAGGGGTGGCTTTAGCTCAGGAGGTAGAGCGGTTGTCTAGCAACCGGGGAGTTTTCAGTTCGATGTTCTGGGTGTGTCCAAGCAGGATGCCTAACCTGTGATTAATCTCTAATTGCAGGTTGGCGCCTTGCGCCGTTGGTGTGTGTGTGTGCGTGTGTGCGTGTGTGCGTGTGTGCGTGTGTGTGCGTGCATGAACGGGTGAATTAGAGGCATTCGTTGAAAAGCGCTTTGTGCAGTTGTTGCTGGAAAAATGCGCTTTATAAATGCAGTTTATTTACCGTTTTAAGGACGTTAAAAACGGCCAAAGCTTCAGCAGTTTTTTAAACAGAAGACTGAACCGTTTAAATGTCTTAATGAAAACAAACAGGCGAAACAAAAACGTATACAGTTTTTTAAATTGCGTACAGGGAAGTGATTGAACAGTGTTGCTGAGTAGGCTCTAAATGTGACAGAATACCTCCTGATACTTCCACTGCAGTCACCTGGCTGTTTAGTTCTGCTTATCTCGCTTCAGTTCGTCTCGCCCGGTATCTGCAGGTAGATCGATAAACCCTCTCACTGCAGCGAATTAAATTCCTAATCTCCTAATAGCTTTCCGCCAGGCCTGTTCATTTGTCTTGCTGATCGTATCTCTCGCTTTGCGTTTCTCTTCTCTTCTCCCATAGGTCTCGTTTACGGTTATACCGTAAATTGCCGACATAGAAGCAGGTTGTTACATCCGTCCCTCTCGTACAGCAGGCGTACCGCAAGGTCATTTGTTTGTAAATACTTTCTACGATGGGATAAAAGTTAAAATGGCGACGCCTGCGCAGTAGTGGTGGAGCTCGACTCTTTAAAATTTAGAAATGACTTTCGAGGCGCAGTGCTCTGCTCTCCAAATCCCTTTGGGAGGTTTAGCAGTGAAATTCAGCGTGATGATTGCACAATGATCCAGGGCGGGAAAGGGAAGTTCAGCTCGCCGAACTCTGAAAGTGTTGTGAAGGGAAAATGGCCTCGTGCCCTCCAGGGAAAAGGGACCATTTCACTGGAGAAGCAAAGCTTAGAAATCACATTTCTGTGCTTTCTGTTTGAGAACTAAGCTAACATTTCAAATTTTAATTTTTGAAATTTAGGCGACTGGTACAGTTGATCTTCAGGAATGTGATTCAGGCATTAAGTCGATTTTTACCTTTTCGCCTTTCCTGTGAAATGGTTGAGTGCCAGACCTGCTTCTCAAGCTTCCTTCACATCTCCACACCTGTTCCCAGGCCCGCCGTCCTGCCTCTGACTGCCTGCTGGCTGTTAAGTTGTTAGATTTTTAGTGTGATTTTTAAAAAATGCTTTTTTTATGTGTTCATTATCCAGAGATGTGCAACAGACCGATTTTTAAATGTTTTTCATCCACTAGTTCTGGTTCTGTGTGCACCCTCCGCAGAACTGGGACCGGGGGGATCGAGCCACAAATGCTTCTGTTTCCGCAGAATCAAGAGCCTCGGTGTGTGTGAGGGTGTCGGTCTTTAAGGCAAATTGGTTCTCCCCCCATTCGAACGGACTCAAATTCTCTGGAAAATAAATTAAAATTTATTTAGGAAATTTTGATCAATTTTAAGTCAGTGGTTTGTGTGTGTGTGTGTGTGTCTGTATGTATATAACCACATGCGTAAAGCAGAACAGTCGTTGCAGTGTTGTTTGTGTGTGCGCCTGACCCTTACGGCACGACGCGCGTGTTTGGGTGAGGATGAACGTTGAGGGTGTTGGGCGTTGATGAGATTCCGTGGAAAAGCGCCATGTCTCTCTCTCCCCCTCCCGGTGGCTATGAGCCGGGCCGGGCTTCTGTGGCAGGTCCGCCCGCACACGCCCCCGCACCGCTGCCAAGTGCGATCGTATCAGCAGGGGGGGGGGGGGCACTCCTGTGGCTGCTGCAGGTGCTTCTCCTGGGGCAGGTCTGCTGCATGTGGGTGAGGGGTAATGAGGTGTTACACGGTGGGGGGGGGTAATAAAACCACAAAATACCCCCAGGGCCCGGAGCGTCCCGACACCCCCGGTCTCTCTGGAGCCAAGCGGCACTTCAGAGAGGAGCGGGAACGCCTGGGAGAGGGAGAGAGAGGGATGGAGGGAGAGGGAGAGAGCTGGAGAGAGGGAGGGAGGGAGGGAGGGAGGGATGGAGAGAGAGGGAGGGAGAGGGAGGGATGGTGAGGGGGGAGAGGGAGGGAGAGAGGGAGAGCAAGTGAGTCAGAGAGAGGGGGAGAGAGAAAGGGAGAGAGAGCCGGGGGGGGAGAGGGAGAGAGTGAGAGTGAGTCAGAGGGGGAGGGAGAGAGAGAGAGAGAGAGGAGAGAGAGAGAGAGAGGAGAGAGCGAGTCAGAGGGGGAGGGAGAGAGAGGAGAGAGAGAGTGAGAGGGGGAGGGAGAGAGAGAGAGAGTGAGAGAGTCAGAGGGAGAGAGAGAGAGGTGTAACCGGCCCGCTCCGCCCGCTCTTCTCTCCTCCAGGAGGAGGTCTTCCACAAGGCGAACGGCCTCTCCATGGAGCTGGTGTGGGGCTGCCGCCTGGTGCTGAAGGAGCGGGAGGTGGTGCTCGGCCTGATGGGAAAGTGCGAGACCATCGCCCGCCGCATGATGGAGGACGTGACCCGGGTCATCGAGAGGGGCGTGGGCTCCATGAAGCAGCCCTCCGTCCTCAACAGCAGGTGCGCTCTCACCCCACGACGATATAAACTTATAAACAGTGTCCATGTCGACGTTCTCAGCCCCTGTGTGTGAGCCAGAGAGCCTGATACTGTCCTGTCTACGGCCCCCTTCATTGTTGGCCTTCAGAAGCCTTGTTGACAAAAAACTGCTTCAGAAACCTTGTTTCACAGACTGTCTATGCTTCAGAAACCTTGTTTCACGGACTGTCTATGCTTCAGAAACCTTGTTTCACAGACTGTCTATGCTTCAGAAACCTTGTTTCACAGACTGTCTATGCTTCAGAAACCTTGTTTCACAGACTGTCTATGCTTCAGAAACCTTGTTTCACAGACTGTCTATGCTTCAGAAACCATGTTTCACAGACTGTCTATGCTTCAGAAACCTTGTTTCACAGACTGTCTATGCTTCAGAAACCTTGTTTCACGGACTGTCTATGCTTCAGAAGCCTTGTGCGTGAGCTCATCATGCTTCAGAAGTCTCATTCAGAAATGAACTTTGTTTCCTTGTTCAGAAACTGGCCGTGCTTCAGAAGCCACGTTCACAAACTAGTTCAGCAGCATCGTTTGCGAGCTAACCATGACTCTCTTTCACTGACGGGTTTTTTTGTTTTTGTTTTTGTTTTTGTTTTTGTTCTTTTGCTTTCCTGGCGATGCCAGACTCCAGCTGAAGCCGTACCAGCTGATTGGACTGAACTGGCTGGTTCTGCTGCACCAGCACAAGCTGAGCGGCATCTTGGCGGATGAGATGGTGAGAAGTTGACCTCGGCTGCAAATTTAAAAGGAGAATACTCTTTACAGGGTTAACAGAAAAACAATTCATGTGTAATTATATTATCAAACACCCTGTTCGTTATTTCTGTTGCTTCCATCAAGTTGCAATCAACTGCCACAAGAGCTTGTTAATTGCATAGTGAGTTAGTGTGTTCAACATAAGGACATGTCTCCGATTCCGAGACAAAAAGAAAGGACGACTCCATTCGACACCCTTGGAGCCAAACTGGGTGTGGTGGGTGCAGGTGTGACTCATTCTAAGCGCATTGCCCCTCTTCACGAAAGCCAAAGTCAAAACAATAATTTGAAAGTCATAACAAAAGCTGTCTTAGCAAGCAAAGTATGTGACCGTTATGTTTGTTTTTCTGTAAAACTAAAGTCATAAAGTTTCAAAGCATGCATGTAGACTGCAGCGTCCATTTATGGAGATGGAGATAAAGATGTAGATTTGTCTTATCTGTTATTTGGAGCCCTTTTGATTTCTGACATCTTGATCTGAGATTAATTGCTATTCCCAAGTTGTCTGTCAGCTCCAGTTTAAGTGTTTTTCTTTTTTTAATTTTAAACTAATAACGAGATTGTGGAACATCACCAAAACATCACAGTGTGTCCCTCCGAATTATGCTTGGTTTATTGAAGCACGACCCAGCTGGGCACAGAACTGCGTTTCAGTTCAAAGAGCTGTTCTGTTGGTATTAATATGCCCCGCTTTCCAAGGATGAAAGGGAAACACAGTAATTGACTGTAAAATATTCAGAGACAGTATGCTGCATTTGTACCGTTTTCCCCAGAGTGCAGCGTTGAGCTTTGAATATTATTATCATTGGATGAGCGGGAATCCCCTGGAGACCTCCCTCTGCTTTTTAAGCCATTACTGCACGCTAAACACAAGAGCCAGGGCTGTAGAAAAAGGGGTTCTTCCTGCCACAGTCTGGGGTGGCTGACCTTCTGACAACACTGGGCATGGGCCAGGCCCAGATTCGTAACGTGACAGATTCTCTAGATCAGCCAGATACTCCACTCCGCATTCTCAGCACTGAAAATTTAGTCTCCCTGTTGACGGGAAAACATCCCAGAGTGACGCATCTTGCGATAATCAATTGAAAAGCGATATCGGCCAGCAGTAGACATTGCAAAATTGCCAACTTTTCCATGGCATCCCGACAATGCACAAAACCCCCAAACAGTGAGCAACTTAAGACAAATACTTTTAGACTTTAAAATGAGATCAAGCAGTTTATGCTGCTCTTTTCTTAACTTCAGGGGAATTTTTTTTTTTAATGATCCGCAGGGTTTGGGGAAGACGATCCAGGCCATCTCCTTTCTGGCCAGCCTGTACCAGGACGGCAACACGGGCCCCCATCTCATCATTGTGCCCTCCTCTACCCTGGGTGAGACGCCCGAAAATGGTCACTAGACTGTGGGTTCAGTTTTTTAGTTGGTTTCTTCTTCTGGGAAATATTGCTGATAGAAGGTTCCTCTCTGCAGATAACTGGGTGAGGGAGCTGAAACTGTGGTGTCCCAGTTTGGCGGTGCTCGTCTACTACGGTGAGCTGATCTTTCCCCGTTCACCCGTGTCACTTCCTGTTTGATGACATCACTTTCCTCATTAAGCTGCTGTTGAGTTGATTGGCCCGCCCCCTCCTCGTTTTTGTGTTTAGGGTCCGCGGAAGACCGCAGGTACCTGCGCCACGACATCCTCAGCAAGGAGGTGGAGTTCAACATCATTGTGACCACGTGAGTTCCCTCTTAAAGCTCCCCGTCTGTCATTTCAGGGGGTTTCATGTTTTTGTTCCCACCCACCCCACCCCAAACCCAACCATTTTCCCCTGCAGTTTCGCAGTTGGTAGTGTGACTTCTCCGACACTGCGTTTGGAGTTTGGCGTCGCGCTACTGCCATCTGGTGGGAAGTAGCGGAAGCACGCTCTGCACCTGTTTACCCCCCCCCCCCGGCAGAATGCACAGGGCGATGCATTGTGAGCTCATAATGAAGTGGGGAATATCTGGCGGGAGATGCATTAATTATTGATATTAATTGAGCGTTTACGCCGAGCAAAGCGGCCCCATGGGAAGCGGAGGCATGGATCAGCCTCGTAAATTACTGTCTGAACCCCTGTCTGAGGACATTAAGGCTTGCACTGGGTGAGCCAGTCAGGCATTGGCTCATTCCATTGTGGCCTACTGGGAATTCTGGGAATTTCCCCCCCTGTCAGGAATCTAGAGGTGGTCTGAGGATGCCTACACAGTCTCAGCAAACCCAGTTTGCTACGTGTGCTCCCAAAATACTGCTTCCCACGTTTGCCTCACATTCAGGAGAACATTCCAGAAGCAACTTTAATGGAGGTCATTTGGAACTGTGAAATGTTTGTAATTTTGAAATACTTTGGAATAAATTAACATTTACTAGTCCAGTTCCTTTTATTTCATTGGAAGTATTTACTTAGATTGTGCTCGCTGTATTTTAAAAATAGGCTAGATAGTTCGTAGTTGTAAGATTGTCTCACCTTTACACAATCAAAATCCAAATAGAGAACGGTAACCTTTTTATCCCGTTTTTGGTTCTGGGTTGCAGGTACAACACTGCGATTGGGAACGAGTACGACCGGAGCCTGTTCCGGAAGCTTCGGCTGGAGTACGCCGTGTTCGACGAGGGCCACATGCTGAAGAACATGAACTCCATGCGCTATCGCCACCTCATGGCCATCAACGTCAGTGCACCCCGAGTTACCCAAACGCCCCCTGCGTGTGCCAGCGGGTCGTCCGTGTGGCGGCGGTGCCGAATGACACTCTCTCGGTCCCCCCCCCCCCCCCCTCCACCCCCGCCCCACAGGCTCATTACCGCCTCCTGCTGACGGGAACCCCCCTGCAGAACAACCTGCTGGAGCTGATGTCCCTGCTCAACTTCATCATGCCCACCATGTTCTCCAGCAGCACCTCGCAGATCGCCAAGATGTTCTCCATGGTAACGGGGCGGGGGCGGGGCGGAGGCCAGACCTCTGAGAGCGTCAGATCTCGTCCAATCACTTCCCCCCCCCCCCCCCCTCTTTCTTTTAAAGCTGGGACGCCCCAACCCTGTTCCTGGAGATCTACCGTCCTGCAGGTTTTCATTTCAACCCTAATTTGGCACACCTGACTCAGTGAGATCTCTTGCTGGTGTGGCTTTGTTAGGGTTGGAGTGAAAACCTGCAGGACGGTGGATCTCCAGGAGCACGGTGGGGCAGCCCTGCTCTAAAGTGTTCATTAAACCACGAGATGAAGATCTACCATGAACTTTATGTACATTTATACAGAAATGAGTTTGATGATTCTTGTGAGGTTTCCTTTCTAGACCAGTTCAGTGGCCAGGCCCACCGATGGTCCCCATTCTGATCTTTGGGGTCTGCACTAGTCATACTGCCAATGGCCAGAATACTAAGGCACGTTCATGAGCACCTGTTCTTGTGAAGTCTTTATGGACCATAAAAGTCAGGTTTTTTTTTCTTCTTCTTTTTTTCTTTTACGTTTAATTGGTGTGACTCAGTCACGGTCATTGCCAAAAACCTGTCAGAGAGCCGTGTGCGCTAAGTTGTGTAGTTGCAGGGCTTAACGTTCTCCGGGGCGGGCGGTAAGCCTGCATGCTAACGAGGCGCGCGTAGCAGCTGAACGCCGCTGCCTGAAGGCCTGTTTCTGACGGGGGGGGGGGGGGAGAGATCTTCTGCTGTCTGCGTGCGCATTTTAATCAGGCAGAGGTGTTTACTGGGAAAACAGCAGAGGCAGCAGCTGCCGTTCTGCTGATAAAATCACAGCGTGATCTACGCGACGTACGGCGAGGGCTCTGAACCGGCTGATGGGCGCGTTTTTTAACCAATCAGCTCGACCGCTGACCCTGAGCTCCGCGTTTTTTTGTTTTGTTTTGTTCTCCTGGGACAGAAATCTGCGGAGGAAAAGAGCAGCTTCGAGCAGGACAGGATCGCTCACGCCAAGCTCATCATGAAGCCCTTCATCCTCAGGAGGGTGAAGAGTGAGGTGAGGGCTCGGACGTTAGCGTTTAAAAATGAAAATGGCTGCCGTTCATCACTCATGTGGGTGCTACACATTGGTGGCGGATGAGTAGAGTTTTCTCCTCTTCGCTATTAAGTGCTTTTAGTGTGAGAGAAAGCACTATATAAATAAATGGTATCATTGTTATTGTTGTTACTATTATTGTTATTCTCATTGTTATTATAGTAAGTAGACATTATTATCATTATTAGTAACCTCACAAAAAGACTCCAGACAGCAGTTGGTGGTCTGTGTCCGGAACTGACAGAAGGTGTTGGGGCAGAAGGGGCGGCCCCTGCAAATGGCTACTTCTCTCCCTATTGGCCAAGCAGAAAAGAGGGGCGGAGCAGGGGAGGGCACCTGAGGTAACAAGCATTCGTTTACGGATCTCTCTCCCCCTCCCTCTCTCTCTCCCTCTCCCCCTCCATCTCTCTCACTCTCTCCACACTGCAGGTGCTGAAGCAGCTGCCGGACAAGGAGGAACGGCTGGAGTTCTGCCCCATGAGCGAGAAGCAGCAGGAGCTCTACTCCGCCCTGTTCCAGAGGTCGAAGCGCTCGGCTAGCGCTGAGAGTAGGTCCTGCAGCACGTTAGCGGCTAGCGCTGAGAGTAGGTCCTGCAGCACGTTAGCGGCTAGCGCTGAGAGTAGGTCCTGCAGCACGTTAGCGGCTAGCGCTGAGAGTAGGTCCTGCATCACGTTAGCGGCTAGCGCTGAGAGTAGGTTCCGCAGCACGTTAGCGGCTAGCGCTGAGAGTAGGTTCCGCAGCACGTTAGCGGCTAGCGCTGAGAGTAGGTCCTGCATCACGTTAGCGACTAGCGCTGAGAGTAGGTCCTGCAGCACGTTAGCGACTAGCACTGAGAGTAGGTCCTGCAGCACGTTAGCGACTAGCACTGAGAGTAGATCCTGCATCACGTTAGCGGCTAGTGCTGAGAGTAGGTCCTGCAGCACGTTAGCGGCTAGCGCTGAGAGTAGGTCCTGCAGCACGTTAGCGACTAGCGCTGAGAGTAGATCCTGTAGCACGTGGAGTATGTTGCTCGCACCTTCAGCCCCTCCACTCATCAGCACGAAACACAAACGGGTCGCACGTGTGTTAGCACGAAACACAGACAAGGTTTGCGTTTCTCTGTCTGCATCTCTCCGTGTCTGTTTCTGTCTCTTACTCTGTGTGTCTCTCTCCTTCTCTCCCTCCCTCTCTCCCTCTCTCTCCTCAGAGCGGGTGCTCCTGAACGTGATGATGGCGCTGAGGAAGATGGCGAACCACCCGCTGCTGCACAGGCAGTACTACACCGCCGAGAAGCTGGCCGTCATGAGCCGCCTCATGCTCAAGGTTCGGTTCCCTCACGCCGCCGCCAAACAGGACAAAACACAAACGCGTCCCTCGTGTGTGTGTGTTAGGACGAAGCCCGAAATGGCGCAGTTCTCTCTTCCTCCGTTCTCACAATATCCGATTTGTGTATTATAAGTCTTCTTTGTTATGTTTACTATATATATATATTTTATTTTATTTATTTATTTAAAAAAAAAAAAATTTTATATAGTTATGAGCCTACTGCTAACGCTGTAATTACACTCATTGGTAGAACTTTCATAGTGTTTTCTGTGTGAGGCACTTTCCTCTTGCAACACTCTTAACTGGAGCAGACGATGTGTTCTGCTCAGACTGAAGTAGCTCACCGCGGTCATTTCCCGCCCTGTTCCTGTCGTTAGCGCGGCCAGCCGCCGCAGACGCATCGCTAATCAGCCGCGCGACGCGAGCACTGTGGCGCGAGCGCGATTGAGGCCTCTTTACCGACCGGTGGACGAATGCAGAGAGAGCAGCGGAAGACCTGCCTGTTAGTGCTGTTTGTGTCAAACGGTATCGATTTCAACTTAGCGTCACTCTCGCCATTTTACGTAACGTAAATGTAAAAAAAAAATATAATAATAGGTTTGTTGCCTCCCAGGTGAATGTGACATTTATGGCAGAGCTTGCTAGCGCATGCCTGTGATCTCATGCCAGGCAGTTGGCGGGCCAGAAGTTACACGCTGTCTCGCTTTGGGAAATTGCTCAACCGGCTGCCGAGGACACAGACGTAAACACTGGCGCCCGGCCTCTCTATCACAGAGCTGCCTTAGCGCCTCGTCGCTAACAACCGCCGACTTCGCCGCGTGCCCTCACTTACACCCCGCCCTCTCACTGTCCCCCCGCCCCCTCCCTCACACTCCCCCCACCCCACCCTCTCACTGTCCCCCCGCCCCCTCCCTCACACTCCCCCCACCCCGCCCTCTCACTGTCCCCCCGCCCCCTCCCTCACACTCCCCCCACCCCGCCCTCTCACTGTCCCCCCGCCCCCTCTCTCACACTCCCCCCACGCCGCCCTCACTCTCCCCCCCACCCCGCCCTCTCACTCTCCCCCCGCCGCGCGCAGGAGCCCTCCCACCGCGACTCGGACCCCGCCCTCGTCCAGGAGGACATGGAGGTGATGTCGGACTTCGAGCTGCACCGGCTGTGCCAGCAGTACCCCGTCCTCTGGGAGCACCAGCTGGACAGCGAGAGGCTGCTGGACTCGGGCAAGTTCAGGCTGCTCACCACCCTGCTGGCCTCCCTCAAAGAGCAGGTACGCACCGGGAGGGGAGAGGGTCCAAGCCCTGGGCTCTTCAGGCCTGCTGCACACCCAGACTGACCATACCCACTCCTGACTACACTCCATACTGTGCTCTAAAGATCAGAATATATCAGTGGCTCCCAAACTCAGTCCTGGGGCCTCCCTGTGCTGGTTTTTGTTTCAACTGCAACTGCAATCCCTGAATTTTAACAATCTGTTCATTTTTCTTAATGTACATGTTTAGAGGCATGATTGACCCTTTTAGGTGTGCTCTTTGCTGTGCTGTTTACGGTGCTGCTCAGACCGCGCTGTGCTCTCGGTCCTGTGGTAACCGTGGGCGTGGTCTTGTCTCCAGGGCGACCGCGTGGTTCTGTTCAGCCAGTTCACCATGATGCTGGACCTGGTGGAGGTGCTGATGACTCACCTGAGCCACCGCTACGTGCGGCTGGACGGCTCCGTCCCCATGGCCGACAGGTGGGTCCCCAGCGCGCCACGCCCCGCTCGTTTGGGTCTCTTTCTTCCCTTTCGCTGTCCGTATTCACCAATCAGGTCTCACCTCCCCGCAGAATCGGCCTGATCGACCAGTTCAACACGGACCCCGACATCTTCGTCTTCCTCATCTCCACGCGGGCGGGGGGCCTGGGCATCAACCTGACCTCCGCCAACGTGGTCATTGTGCATGACATCGACTGCAACCCCTACAACGACAAGCAGGCCGAGGACCGCTGCCATCGGGTGGGCCAGACCAGGTGAGCGGGCGGGGCCGGGGCGGGGCCGGACCAGGTGAGCGGGCGGGCGGGATGGGGACCGCTGCCATCGGGTGGGCCAGACCAGGTGAGCGGGCGGGCGGGGCCAGACCAGGTGAGCGGGCGGGGCCGGGGCGGGGCCAGACCAGGTGAGCGTGCGGGGCCGGGGCGGGGTCAGACCAGGGGAGCGGGCAGGGCCGGGGCGGGGTCAGACCAGGTGAGCGGGCAGGCAGAACGGGGCGGGGGGGGATTTAAGAGGTGGAGGGCAGGAGGAGGGGCGTGTGAGGGGTGGAAGGTGCGCTCTCTCAGCTCCCTGTCCCCTTGCAGGACGGTGAAGGTGATTAAGCTGATCAGCAGGGACTCCATAGAGGACTGCATGCTGCGTTTGGGCCAGAAGAAGCTCAAGCTGGAGCAGGACATGACCGCCGCCGAGGAAGGTGAGCGACCATGTTTACCTGAGCGACCGGGTTCACCTGAGCGACCGCGCTCACCTGAGCGACCGGGTTTACCTGAGCGACCGCACTCACCTGAGAGACCGGGTTCACCTGAGCCCTGGTTCATCAGCAACCCCGTTCAGAGTTGTGACTGAATTAAAGCTAATTCAGAGTTGTGACTGAATGAAAGCTAATTCAGAGTTGTGACTGAATGAAAGCTAATTCAGAGTTGTGACTGAATTAAAGCTAATTCAGAGTTGTGACTGAATGAAAGCTAATTCAGAGTTGTGGTTGATTTGCTGTGGCAATGCCGGGGATGTGGTGATGGTCATTCTTGGATCACACCTGAATACAGGTTTGGGCCTCACTTAACAGCATGGTTCTGTTTGAAGATGGGTTCAGGTGTTTCAGTAACCCCTGGTTCTAACAGGAGGCTTCTGTTCTGTCCCCCTCCCTCCCTCCCCCCTCCTCCTCCTCCAGGTGGTGAGGGTTCGATGCCAGAGAACATGGCGTCCCTACTGAAAACGTCTCTGGGACTGTAAGCTCTCCATAACCCCCCTCAACCCCAACCACTACCAGTACTGTATTAACTCCAAACCCCCCGGCTCCCCCCCCCTCCTCCTGGCCTAGACCACATTCCGGGAGACACCTCCCACCCCACGGGTGGACTGGGACCAGCCGTTGGGACGCCCCTATCCGACCTCCCTCCCCCCAGGTTTTCTGCACTACAGCATGAACTGAGCAGAGGCAAGGGGGACTCAGGGGGAGGGGGGGGGGGGTTATTTGTGTTTGTATCGTAATCGTTGATGCTAAACATCTTGTTGTCGTTTTTTTTGTATTTTTTGACCTTTATTTACTGTGCTGCTAGAACAAAGTTTTGCGAGTTTAAAACTGTCTAATAAAGATTTCACATTAATGGAGAGGATTTGTACCACAGTTCTCTTTTTATACTGTTTATACCCTGTAGGTCACTATAGTGAAGGGGAGGGGCATTTGCATCACTACCGTTTATTCGTTTCGCTACAGGTAGAAAAATACAGTTAGACGACGATGCATCTTCGCCAGTTTAAAACAGTTTTCCTGAAGATCTCTGAAAGTTCCCTCGACGTATATATCGCTGCCCTGTGTTACCTGGAATACGTCATTTCCAGCGTGTAACCCTGAGAAGGAGCCAGGATGAAAGCATTCTGACTCGTGAATAAAACCGCTCACACAGCGCGTTTCACAGTGAAGCTCTGGACGTGTGGATTTACAGCATGCCTCTCCAGCAGGAGGACGCTTAGCTGCACACTTTGCGTATAAAAGCAGTGGTCCCGTTTTTGCGTTCCGCCCGGACGGACGGGGGAGGGAGTTTTTTTTAGAACTGGCTGTTGGGACGGCTCTGGATCCAGCGGGCCAGCTGCGGGATGCCCCCCACCCTGTCCACGAGGGCGCAGAGGCCCGGGTTCCGGCTGGCGAAGTCCGGCCGCAGGACGCTGAAGGTGGTGAAGCACACGTGCCAGTACAGGTCGGCCCAGGTCACCTGAGGAAGAGGAGGGAGGCGTGAGCGGGCGGGGGAGGAAGAGCCCGTGCGGCCGCTGCCATGAGTTTGCACGGGGAGGATGTCATGTGACTCCTCAGTCCTCCATCTGCATTACCCATAATTCCTGTCTCATCAACACTCCGCTCGGAGGGCACTGGCCTTGGGACTCCCATCTGGGCATAACTGCCAGGCTCATAACCCACAAATCTACAAGCAGAAGCGGTTTGCCACCAATATGAGATCCGCCAGTTTCTGGGGGGGGGGAGCGCTTTGCTAATTATTTCTGGCGAGTCCTGACCTCGCGTAAAGGGGGGTTCTAATCGGAGGCAGAGATTCAGACCACGTTTGGCTAGTCCCCGCCCCCGCCCCGCCCCAGCCCCGCCCCCAGCCCCGCTCACCGCGTTGCCCACCAGCCAGTCTCCGTCCCCCAGGTGCTTGTCCAGGAAGCTCAGCAGCTTGGGCGCGTTGCAGTCGAAGAGCTCGTCGATCTTCTGTTTCTGCGCAGCGGGACAAACAGTCAGTCAGCCCGTGTGTGTGAGAGACGGTCCCTGCCTCGGCGCTCGTAGGCCCGCGGGCCCCGCCATTTTCACCTCCCCCGTACCTTCAGCTCCTGGTCCTCCTCCCTCCAGGGGATCATGAGGGTGAAGTCGTTCAGGCTCTCCACCATCGCGTCCGCCTGGGCCTCCTCCAGCCTGCTGGTCCCCGTCAGCCCTGCCGAACAGATCCCACGCTAAGCTCGCACGCGCCTTCCCCGTTTTTTTATTTTATCTGACCGTCTCAACCGCTTTTCCCCCCCTCAACGTTTGAATTTTGCGCTACTGAACACTGCGAAGGCCTGTAGAACAAACTGCCATTTGTGTCCTGCTAATGGTGGTGCCGGATCGCCTCTTTTCCCGCCCAAAAACCAACCAACTAAATTTTTTTTTTAATTATAGTTTTTGAAAATGACCATAATGAGGGGTTTTCCCCTTTTCTGAGGAGTTTTCCCTTTTCTGAGGAGTTTTCCCTTTTCAATTCACCGAGTGGCAGACATTAAGTGGAATTGGCCAGAGTAGAACGTTACATAATGGCAGGCCTTTGCATCCTGTTGCTGAATCTTTGATCGTTAGTCTTGATTAGCACTGAACAGATATTTGCTCAGAAGGGTATCACACCGGCAACGGGAAGCGCTTTTTGGGTTAGCGGTGTGTGTGCACATTTCAGTTTCCTGATCTGGAGCCCTGTGGTTTTGTCTCTCAGCAAGCATCTCTGAGTAGTGATTAATGTCTCTGTGTTTATTCTCTTAGCGCTTCTGCTTTCCCCCCCGCCCCCCCCCAGAGATGGCAGACTCTAATGGGTCCCCCCCCATTAGACTGTCAAAGCAAATTTATCTCTTGAGCATCAACAGCGATCGGTGCACATGCCAGGTGTTTTCCAGCGAAGTTGCCAAGGAAATGGGAAGCAGGTAATGCGAACGAGCCCCTACCCTGCGGTTTGGTGATCGCTTGTTTGTTTGCATGAGGGAGTCCTCAGGTCAAGGTGTGGTTAAACTCTGGCACTTCATTTACATTTAATGTGCATTTGGCCATGCCGTCCAGAATCGTTTTCACCTTCGCTAAAGATTTTTTTTAAAAAGGCTGTAAAAAATATCTGTTGTTTATCAGCTTGATCTTACACTCAATATGAGAGAAATATAACCTTTGATTGAACCCTTTATTTTTTTTTTGAACGAAATCTTAAAACTAATACAGAAAAAATAACCTTAAAATAAAAAACCTAATTTTCTCCATAACATGTGTGAATATTGTTGCCACCTCTAGAAGTTCTTATGAACAAAATATAATTGACATATTCCCATTCCTATGTAACTTTTACTGAAGTGCACCGAGTCTTCAGCAGAAGTCGGGAATGTTATCCAGCTTTTTTTTTTGCTCATTAATTGAGGGTGCCTAATAATTATAGTGGGCACTGCATAGGAAGTCAAATCACTTATTGATACAGTTTTAAATTTACAATATGAAGTTGCATAAATTAGCAATAAAAACCCAAACCCTTCATCCTTATCCTCATCCTCAATCAGGGATTGAGCAGTTTCCCAGAACCAGTATACACTGGGTATTAAGGCCCAATTTTCAGTCCTGTAGGCAAAATGGAGAAATATCCTGTGATGTCGCTATATGGGATATGCAAGTATAGAGCCATAACCACCCACCACCCACCCCCAACTGCCCTTAAAAAATCAGTTGCAACCAGTATATAACAGGTGTTAAGTTTGTAGTTCTGTAGGCAAAATGGAGAAGTTTCCTGTGACATGGCTGTATGGGATGAGTAAGTATATAGCCATAAGCAGCCCTTCAATCGAGTGCCCCTCTCTACAGTCAGCTGAAAGGTATCTCCTCAGGAGAAGATGAGCTTCGGAGATGAGCTCAGCCGGGCGGCAGACGCGTTACCATGACGAGTTCCCAGCGCAACAGGAGCGTGCGCTTCCTGGAGGAAGTTCTCATTTGCGCAACGCTGGTTGTTATCGCTGGACTGGCGGCTCGCTGCCTGGGAGGGCTTTGGGGAAATCACTACGAATAAGAGTTTTCACCGGGTTTTCCCAAAGGGAAAGCGCTCTTAATTCGCTCGTAATCCGGGCCCCTCTGCCAAACTCTGCTCCCTTCTCAAGTATGGCTGGTGAACAGAAATGGATCGATTTTCTTTTAACAGCTGGTATATATATTTTACTTCCAGGTCTGTGAGGGAGCGGATGAGTGGAGAGAGAGGAAAGCTTGCTGCAGACCCGCCTACCCTCTGCTAAAGACGGTGAATATAGCCTGAGACAGGAAAAGGTGCATCAGAGAACAAAAGAAACGTAATTTATTTTTCTTATTTGCCAAATGTTTTCAATGATTCTGTGGTAGTGAAGTGACCGGCAGCAGCATGGCATAATGACTGAACTGGACTTTGATTCCCGGGTAGAACACTGTCTTTGTGCCCTGGAGCGAGGTACTTAACCTGCATCGCTTAAGTTTATATCCAGCTGTATAAATTGATGCAGTGTAAATTCTCTGTCTGCTAAATACCTGTAATGTACTGTAATGTAGTGAAGGCAGAAAGAAAATGGTCGTTACCTGCATCTTTAGCCAGGAACCTGGCGATGGCCAGACTCTGGTTCAGCTCGACCCCGTCCACCTCCAGCACAGGCAGCTGCTCGAGGGGAAAGGCTGGGGAAAAGGGGGTGAGGACATTAATCATAAGTGGTGTCAGCACTCATCTGAAGAACAAAACATCTCGTCATTTCACAGAGAATGGGTGCAGATCTGCATCTGGTTACTCACAGGGCTTAAGGGATGGCCGGGGTGCATTCTGGGTACTCACAGGGCTTAAGGGACGGCCGGGGTGCATTCTGGGTACTCACAGGTTTTAAGGGGGCAGCCAGACTGCATTCTGGGTACTCACAGGTTTTAAGGGACGGCCGGGGTGCATTCTGGGTACTCACAGGTTTTAAGGGACGGCCGGGGTGCATTCTGGGTACTCACAGGTTTTAAGGGACGGCCAGTCTGTCCACTCCACCCTGTGGTCCTGGAAGGGGATCTCTGCATAGGCCAGGATGTAGCGGGAGAGTTCCGCTCTCCCGCGCATGTTGAAGTAGATGAGCTTGTAGAGCGACATACAGCCGGCAGATCTGCAACACAGGCACCTGTAACTGCACATTGGTTTACCCGGGTTAAGGCACAGCGTGCGGCTGGCCCAGTCCTAATCCCACAGATGTATTCTCAGGAGCGTGGGCGGGTGAATACCGAGTGCCAAATCAAACGTCAGTAACAATAGGGCCCCGTTCATCAGTGAGCATCACGAGTGCAAGTGCGACTGAGTTTACATTTCTGAAAACATCTTGAATCTTACTCCTCGAATTCCACCTTTTTGGAATTCCACAGATAACAGGATGGTCAGTGAGCACTGTGACCTTGAGAGTGTAAACAGGTCTGTTGTTTGCTCAAAAGAAAAAATTCTTGACCATCTAGTATGGACTGTGTGTTTCTCTCTTATCAGCACCCGGGTTACTTAACCCCACAAAGTATAGCTAAAAGCAGAAAGTTTCAACAGATAACTTCATGCAGAGGAGAGAAAAACAACTTGCAGAATACAAACTTTTTCAAGGACAATTTTCAGCTCTCTACAGCAGATGTAAATGACTAATGTTTTAATTATACCCCTGGTGAATGTGACTTCAACGGACAGGGAACTACCTTGACAACACAGCTTGTTTCATTGTCAGGCAGGTAAACATTTAACTGTGGAAATGTTTCAAAAGGGCTGTAATTCGTACATGGATCACCCGATGTATAAATACTCCAAAAATTCAAGCTGACAGTCTGCACTTAAACCTCTTTTTCATTGTTTTCTTTCAAATCCAACACATTGGAGTACAGAGCAAAAACTGTCACAGTCCCAAGACATTCGCATTTAACTGTAAATTGTATCCTACACAAGTTTGAATAATAGCAATTCACTGAAAAACAGCAATGGAAAGCTCATACACAATAGAAACAACAAGAGCATACTTCAGTTACAAGACCATTTCGAGCATTTAAATTCAGCTAGGTTTACAAGGGTAGCTACTATCTTGAGAACCTTTTTGCATACAGGAGATTAAAAACACACTGCTGTAAATTAAATTTAACCTGCAGGGCATCTCTAAAGAACAAAACTGAATTGGAAACGTGCGCTCCTTTTAAATGTGAAAAAACACAATTAATCACCTTACCCGAAATTACCTTGACCTTCGATTTTCAGTTTTTGTCTCCTTTGGCGACGAACAAAGGAGGCAGTTTATGAGTAATGATATTTGCCGGTTATCTTGTTGTGATATCTGCTTACTCAACTTCAGATTTATCACCGGAAGATTGCAGACGCGCTAATCCATCGCTGTGAAAAAGACGCGTTTTGAAACCTCACAAGTGTCGCAACCAAGCTGCTAGCAATTAAGGAGCCCGAAGCACCCAGTTCAAAGTGGTTCGAACTTCCTCTGTAGATTGCAAATCATAATGAAGGTAAAGCAGTTATTGTAACCATTTCATTAAAATAGGTCAGTTTTGTTCAGAGAGAGTCTATACCCTCTGCATGTTTTTGACTCAGACGAGTTTCTTTTTGTGTATACAGCTACCTTCCACTGCAATTTAGCGTTTCATGTCAGCAATGAACACGGTTGTTTAAAAAACACCTTTTAAGCACATCCAAACACCCCCCAACAAGAACTTATCTTACCAGCTAGTCCCTAAATCTAGTATTTCAAGACAGTGTATGGAGCTCCGCGGGGCGAAAGCAAAAAATAGCACGGCCCTTTCTGGTTAGCTAAATATACAGTAAGATCCCTGAACTACATGGCAGCTCTTGCGCACTATCTAATCACCGTTTACAAAGGGGACGCGTTATGCCACGCGGCAAAAATGGCTTAAGGCAGATGGAAATATTTTGCTTTAAATAAGTCCCCTCCTGGTCACTCATATAGTCAAAGTTCTTGTTTGTGTGAGTATAAATTAGAATATTTTGCCGTTCTAGTCAAAAAACCTAACCTGTCAGCTACTGGTTTCCTTTTCCGTTTCTCATAAAATGACCATTTTTTCTGTGGTACAAGTTTCATTTATTAGCAAACAGAAATATACTGTACAATTTGAAGAAATATGACTATTAAGTCATTGTTGAATTGAAAATTAGTATGTTGCAAAACATTAACAGAAGTGCAATTATAAAATAAAAAGAGCAATTTAGGAAGAATTATCCCATAATCAAACAAGGAGCTTTGCTGAGCTAGCCTTGGATTCTTTGGGTTTAGTCAGAACAGGTCTTGATAGGCTAATCGTTGCAATGGTTTCCAAAGTGCTTTATCTCTCAATCACCCGGAGAGTATCTTCCACACCTGTAGCCAGTCAGATGCTGGTCACACGTGACACTGTAGGTGAAATAGAAGACCCCCTGGTTTAGTTTGCAGCTGTACGAGTGAACGCCTCGTTCAGGGTAGATTTTGCACTGGCCCAGGAAGTCGTGGAAAAACAGGTCTCGATCCCAGACCTCGAACGACAGCTGACGGCCCAGCTCCACCGTGCCGAAGTTATAAGTCGCGTTCCACCTGGGATGGGCGTCGTTCTTGATCACGTCCGTCTCCTCGTAGCGCTCGCCGTACGACACCTTGACGAACCCGTCGGCCTGGGAGAAGACGTCGGCCTTCAAGCCGGCGGCCCTCTCCACGACGATCCTCAGGCGGCCGAGCCCCGCCCGCAGGGGGCAGCAGTGGTGGTCCAGGTTGGGGCCGGGGGAGCAGGTGTCGGCGTTGCTCTGGGCCGCCTCCAGCTTGTTCTCCTCTATGTACTCCAGAACCGCTCTCCTCAGGTTGGCGCTCACCCCCGGGTCGCCGACCAGGTGGTGGAGAGGGAGGACCGAGTAGGAGACCACGTCGGGGTTGTCGTACAGGCTGCTCATCCAGCTGCCGTAGGCCTCCGAGGGCTCCTGGTTGAACAGGACGTCCGGGAAGTATTTCTCCCCTCCGAGGACCTCGATCTTGTGCGTCATGAAGCCTTGGTAGAAGCCCGTGGTCATGTTGTCCCTGAGAATGCTGCTGCACTTGTGGGTGAGGGACAGGTTGGCGGGCAGGAAGCCCAGCGCCATCTTCAGCTCGATGTCCAAGCACTTCTTGATCTCCGTCTCGGAGAAGCCCTGCAGGGTCGCCAGGCAGGTGCGGAACGCGGTGATGCGCCTCACCCGGCCGCCCAGGTGCACCTGCCGGATGTAGTGAGTTCCGTACGTGTCGATCACCCGCCGGTACCGGTGGCTGGTGCGGTCGTCGTACTCGCTGGGCAAGCCCTGAAGGTGCTTAGAGAACTCTCCACTGAGTGTTGGGTGGTCCGCCAGTCTGTAACTACAGAAGTAAGAAATTATTTTTTTAACAATATTTTTTCATTGAAAATATGGCTTACAGTATTGTCAGAGAAAACTTCCATTAGCATTATAATGCAATCCAATTAACACATGAAAGATAGCATGTCCAAACTGTGCAGGGGTGTATTGCTAAATGTTTTCAGTGAGTTCAGAATGTGTTTTTAAAATGCATCATTTTAAAACTGGTCATTTTGAGGGCACACAGGCTCTTGAGGTGTTTCCCAGAGTAGCGGCCCCTGGGCCCTTACCTGTAGTGCGTGCAGCTGATCTCGTGGGTGGCGAAGGTGGCCTTGTCCAGGCTGAACTGGGCCCTGGCGAACTGGGCGATCTCGGAGCGGCTGCCCCGCAGGATGGCCACGCCCAGGTCCTCCACGTTCAGGCCCGCCCCCCAGTCGCTGTCGACGAGGGAGGCGGAGCTCCGCACCAGCGAGTCGACGGAGTGGTGCAGGGCGCTGGACAGCTGCTTCCTGCAGCGGCTGAAGGGCCGCCAGTCCAGCACGGACGCCGGGACCTTCTGCGCCCGCCCGCCCTGCAGGCGGTTCTCGCACAGCGCGCAGGTGCCGTTGGGCGACAGGTAGGCCCGGACGTCGATCACGTACGCGCCCTTGCGCTGCATCCTGACCACGTCGAACCCCTCCCCCGCCAGGTTGTGCCCGGGCACGAAGGGGGCTGCCTGGCACTCCGAGAGGGAGCCCGTCCTACAGCCCGCACACCTGCTCACCTGCAGCAGGAGCAGGAGAGCCGCGGCCAGCCCCGACAACCCTTTGGGCCTCTCTAACACTAGGGCATGCATAGCGCACATCTGGAAGGTGATAGGGTTAGAAATACAGAGAGCAAATTCATGGAAGAATTATTCGGGAGCAGTGAATTTCCATTATTGCAATTCTTGATACATTTATTGATACGTTTGTACTTGCATTTACAGTTAAGCATTTAGCAGATGCCCTTATCCAGAGCGCCTTATAAAGGGCACTGATCATGCCCAGTCATTAATCTCGCATGTATAGCAGTAAGTACACAAACCTACAAGGTAAAATTAAGGCCCGCAGTGGGTGGAATAAGGACGTTGAACATGTAACTCTGAAGTAACAAACTGGATTGTGGGTATCGGTGTTTGATGTAGTGAAGGGAGATGTAAACGCTTGATAAATGCTCACAGGTCATGTGGTATTTATGTGGTAATGCGTCCTACTTTCTGGTGAATATGCCTACAAAGAAATTTGTTCATTGTTGTATTTTTCTCACGTGATCTACTACCCACAGAATATTTACATATAAATACAAATGCAGTAGTGAATAGAAGCAGTTAAATGTCAGCTCTTGTGAACCAGCCCGCTGTGTCTGCATTGGCTGCGTAGGCTGTGGATCATTCATGCCTCTGTAACCTCTTTGGTCATGGAATTTTAAACCCCTTGGCCTTGGAAACGGGCGCATGCCGAATCAGCATAACGTCCACTGAACCCCGAGCGCGTAAGTCAGCCACTTACCATATAGCGGCCCACACTCGTCCGGTCTGAGTCACGCCCTGTGTTCATTGTAAAAGAGTTTTTTTTTTTTTTGTTTTTTAAACGCATGCTTCCTGCTAGACTTTGACTCCTGTGTTTTTGTGGAAAACCTTTTTTTTTGTCCCAGTTTTATCATATGCTGTTGTTTTGTGCATGGAGCAGTTATACATTCACATATTTGATTTATACTCAAATTTAAATAGTTGCTTTGCAGAAAAAAAGCATCAACCACATGAACATCAGCCACTGTTTCTTATGTCATTACTGTTTAAATGACATAAGAAATTCCATGCAACTGAAATGCCACAGCAGTTTCTGCAAAACTTTTTTTTTTACCAACCCACTGTTGCATGTTGTAAAGAATATATATATATATATATTTGTTTTTTGTTTTTTTTAAAATGCATGTTTTGAGGTCAAATACACAGCTGAGTGACGTTTGATATTTTTCCTAATCCTGCTTAAATGAGGCTGAGGCATTAAATCCCCCAGCATGCCACAGAAGCCATCGCCACGGAGACGGACCCAGCGGCGGGCTGGCGGCACCCGTGCTCAGAATAAAGAGAGAGAGCCCTTTGGAATTCGCCCGTACCTTCCAGCCCAGCTGTTTGTTTTCGTCTCTCTTCTTTCCCCCCCCTCCGTTCCTCCAGCGCTCGCGGCGTTCGGTTTCACCGTCCGATCCCGTTCGTCCGGTCGGTCCTTCTTTCCTTCCTTCCTTCCCCCTCTTTTGTTACTTTTTTTTCCCCGGAGGGAGTGCCGGGAGGGAGTGCCGTCCTCAGAGGAGTTCGTGAAGGAGCCACCCAGCCCCGCTGCAGACTCCGACCGCGAGCTCCGATCAGAAGTGGCGGGGTTAAATGTCCGACCCGCTGCGAGCAGAGAGAGGGAGAGGGAGAGGGAGAGGGAGAGGGAGGGAGGGAGGGAGGGAGAGGGAGAGAGAGAGAGGGAGAGGGAGAGGGAGAGGGAGAGGGAGAGGGAGAGGGAGAGGGAGAGGGAGAGGGAGAGGGAGAGGGAGAGGGAGAGGGAGAGGGAGAGGGAGAGAGAGAGAGGGAGAGGGAGAGGGAGAGAGAGAGACAGAGAGGGAGAGAGAGAGATCCCCCACTGCCAGCCCCCTCTTACTAAGTTCTACCACATGTCCTGTGCAGGGATATGTTTTTCTTTGGCATGCTGGAACGGGCAGCATGAATGCCAGCTGTGCTGTGGGGAGGGGGGGTGCGTGCGGGGCCGGGAGTGGGGGGGCCCCGCTTCACGTCCGAGCCAATCGGCCAAAACCGGGCTGTGTTTCTGAAGCTGACTTTTCAGCCTTTCTGCAGTCTGTGGTCCAAACGCAGCAGCCTGCACCCTCACACCACACAACCCAACACAGCCACACACAACTCAACACAGCCACACAACCCAACACAGCCACACAACTCAACACAGCCACACAACTCAACACAGCCTCACACAACTCAACACAGCCACACAACTCAACACAGCCACACAACTCAACACAGCCACACAACTCAACACAGCCTCACACAACTCAACACAGCCACACACAACCCAACACAGCCACACAACTCAACACAGCCACACAACTCAACACAGCCACACACAACCCAACACAGCCACACAACTCAACACAGCCACACAACTCAACACAGCCACACACAACCCAACACAGCCACACACAACTCAACACAGCCACACACAACTCAACACAGCCACACAACTCAACACAGCCACACACAACTCAACACAGCCACACACAACTCAACACAGCCACACACAACTCAACACAGCCACACAACTCAACACAGCCACACAACTCAACACAGCCACACACAACTCAACACAGCCACACAACTCAACACAGCCACACACAACCCAACACAGCCACACAACTCAACACAGCCACACAACTCAACACAGCCACACACAACCCAACACAGCCACACAACTCAACACAGCCACACAACTCAACACAGCCACACAACTCAACACAGCCTCACACAACTCAACACAGCCACACACAACCCAACACAGCCACACAACTCAACACAGCCACACAACTCAACACAGCCACACACAACCCAACACAGCCACACAACTCAACACAGCCACACACAACTCAACACAGCCACACACAACCCAACACAGCCACACAACTCAACACAGCCACACACAACCCAACACAGCCACACAACTCAACACAGCCACACAACTCAACACAGCCACACACAACTCAACACAGCCACACAACTCAACACAGCCACACACTGCACACTGTGATTCACATACTCTCTGTTTACGTTGTGTTTTTTATTTTTATTTTATTTTTTTACATAGCCGCCATTTCCTAAGAAACATATCCTGTTTTATCTTCAGGGTATGACTGCCATCGCTGTCCCACAGTGATAACAGGATTCAGCGTGCGATTCGATCACGCAGTTATCACCGTGCATGAATGTCTGCCTACAGCTCTGTGGGTTTTCAGCATCTCGGTTTGATGTCACAAGGTTTATTCATTTTTAATTATTGTTTAAAATTGTTTATATAAAATTTTACATTTGAATTATTATTTTTAATTGTTATTTGCATAATTATTATTATTTATTTAGGAATTCCAGTCAACGTGATGCAGCCTAAGCTGTCTTGAAATCAGACACACCTAACTTGGTTTAATATTACAGTCTTGTGTCCGGTTATACAATTTTATACAGCATTTTTTCTCCGACTATATGATATTACATAGATGTACTCTTTTTGATGCTTTTCCTGTTTGTCTTCCAATTTGGAATGCCCAAATCATATTTGTCAGCGATCGTGCAAGCGCAGGCAAGTATGTGTTTCTCCTCCAACAGCGTCTTATTACACCACACAGTCTGCATGACTGAGTCCACATGAGCCTGAGCAGGACGTTTTTTTTATGCGGCTCAACTGGCTGGCTGTAAATACTCCGTTGACCAGCAGGGGTCGCTAGAGCAGAATGGAGCTGTCCCGGTGCCCGTTCCTGGGCAGCGACCAGTTCTGCGTCTTCCTGTGGGGCTGGCCGATCAGGGTCGGCACTGGCTCAGTCCAGATTTGAGACCGGACTGTGGGGCCCGTGTTCTAGAACAGTGCCTTAACGGAACATGTCACTCAGCAGCCTCTGCACAGAGGACTCTCCAGGTGCTCGTAGAGGCACTATTGATTGGCTGTCTTTTGAGAGTCCTCTAGAGGCTTCATCCACGGACTGGTTGTTTGTTACCTGGGTGTTTCTTATCCTGGTTGTTTGTTACCTGGGTATTTCTTACCTGAGTGTTTCTTACCTGGTTGTTTGTTACTTGGGTATTTCTTACCTGGGTGTTTCTTACCTGGTTGTTTGTTACTTGGGTATTTCTTACCTGGTTGTTTGTTACTTGGGTATTTCTTACCTGGGTGTTTCTTACCTGGTTGTTTGTTACTTGGGTATTTCTTACCTGGGTGTTTCTTACCTGGGTGTTTGTTACCTGGGTGTTTCTTACCTGGTTGTTTGTTACCTGGGTATTTCTTACCTGGTTGTTTCTTACCTGGGTGTTTCTTACCTGGCGAGGACTCTCACCTGTGGGAACCTTGATTTGCGAGCCGAAAAAAATATATCCGTCTGGACTGTGGAAGTGAGAGCACCTTCCAGTCATGTGTGCGATATATTTCAGGAACTGCTCCTCTCCGTGAGCCGATATCTGCCTGTGAAATCTCCTGGCCGTAGGTGAAAATGCACTAATATGATACAATATTCAATGTCATAAAAGTTACATCTATTTGCAATATATTTTTCCATCCAATTTGTGTGACAAATGTATATATTTCATAGATTTAGTATTCTCTGAATATATGGGCTTTATCATTTTATATTCCTGATGCATTTCCTCTGGTTATATATGAGTAATAAACATGAAAAAATATTTTATTCATTTTTGGCACAGGTAGTGAGAATTTTTTTTTGTAAATATGAGGAAACAATCTTGACAGGAAATATGTGCTGTTGCTCGCTGGTTGATTGAAATCCTGATATTCATGCTTGACTTCAGTGCTGCTAAATTATGGACCATGTAGAATGTTTTTTTTTCCTACTTTAAATGAATGCACTGTGAAAGAACAACATTAGACATTTAAGAGTGAGTAATGAAATAAATACCGCCCATGCTATCCTCAGCCTCATCGTGTTGAGCTGCTTGAGCTAAATTAACTTTAGCTTGGCTTGGGAGATCTGGGAAATTATTTGCTGCTGTAAGAGGGGTTCAGCCAGCAGAGGGCACTGTTTAGTTCAGAAATGTTGTCTGAACTAAATATAAATACAATGAGCCTCATTTACAATCCTTTTCTTAAATTATTCTTTCTTTCCTTCTTAAAAATGTTCCTGCCAATATGGGACTCATTACACATGCGCAGACCTTTGTTTTTTTGCGCATATCCCAGGTGTATGAGATGATGAATGCTGATTGTTTGTAGATCTTATGCACAATACTGTTCATGTGATGAGTATGAGGAAACAGACATGAACAAATATAGATAAGAAAAAAAAATATGAATGCCAGAGTGTTCTTGGAAATGGTCTTGCGTGCAGTTTACGATAAAATGTGAACGTAAGCACGTTTCATGAATGCTTCAGCAGAGGGATATGGGCTCTGTTTTATAGAAGGTGGCTCATTCTTCTGGCCAAGGTCATTAATAATAAAAATAATAACATTTTTTATATGCATTTACATGCAGTAATATGCTGTGATAATACTGTCTGTAGAAGGAGTTCATATTTTCTCTTATAGAATTTATACAATTGCTGTTTTTTTTTTCTTTTCTTTCTTTGCCAAGTGAACGAAAGCGGTGATTATTGTCCATAACGTTTCTCTCCAAAGGGAAGAGGAGACACATTTACAGTGTGTTAAGGTTTATACATCACTGAATAACTTAAGAATGAGCTGTAGCATTTTTCTGATACAAAATTTTTAATAGAACAATACAATGTCAATACTGGGGGAAATTAATATAGGATGTTGTAGGGAATAGAAGTGTATCTTCAAGCGTTGGTGTATTTAGTAAAACTGTAAACAGAATTACTTATGAAAACTGTTAGAGAAAGTTGTCACTTCAGGATTGCAGAGATCTCAACCCCACTTTAAATGAAAATAATGTTACATAGATTGGTAAATGGACTGCATTTATATAGCGCTTTTATCCAAAGCGCTTTACAATTGATGCCTCTCATTCGCCAGAGCAGTTAGGAGTTAGGGGTTAGGTGTCTTGCTCAAGGACACTTCGACATGACCAGGGCGGGGTTTGAACCAGCAACCCTCCGACTGCCAGACAATCGGTCTTACCTCCTGAGCTATGTCGCCCAGGTTTAGAGAGGAATTATGGAGCAACAAACTAACTTCTCGTTGATTGTCTGGAATTTTTATTTATCTTTCCTGAATGAAAAAACCGAACTATTTCTGCTGAAGGTACCACAGTATGTGTGCCAGTGCTTGCGTAGTGTGTGTGCGTGTGTGTGCGTGCGTGCATGCGTGTGCTTTGTGTGTGTGTTTGCCACCAAGAGGAACATAAAGTTCCTGGGCAGAAGTGAAACTTTTATTGGCCCCTTATACCGGCTGTGAATAGACTTGTGAAAAAGGAACTGACATGAAGAACACAGTTGTCAAAGAACTAACCCCCTCATGAGTTAAACCTCCAGTATACAAAATGGATCAAGCAGCATCGTTGTATTATACTGAACTGCTATACTATATTATAAACGGCTAACGCTTCAAAATCATTTACATTATCAATGGGCTGACATTTTAGAACGTAAATGTAATTTTAGAGCATTTCAGAACAGGCAAATGTAATGTTTGTTCAAACGTACTGTGTATGCGTACTCATGTGAGGTACAGTCACTCATTTTGGAATTTGTGTTTGAGTGGGTAATTACTTGGCGCTTTCCACACCTGACCCTGTTTTGATGAAGCCTATTATGTCTTGCTGCTGTGTGCTTCCTGGTCATTCCTCGTTAGCCAATGATATAGCCGTGGCTCAAACCTGCAATTATGGCAATTACCTGCACAGACAATTACCTGAACCACTGGGGAAAGCACAAACAGTACAGAAACCAGACTTCTCTGCTGTCTGCCCGCAATCCAGGGGCGGCATAGCTCAGGAGGTAAGAGCGGTTGTCTGGCAGTCGGAGGGTTGCCAGTTCGATCCCCCGTCCTGGGCATGTCGATGTATCGCCCTATAATGATCTTTAAATGTATATGTGAAATGAACGAGTGTGTTTGTGCATGCATGTCTGATAAAATGTGTGTGTTCGTAAAATGTCTGATGACTTTTTTTTTTAAAGTGTTTTGAAAAGATTTTAGTTGTTTAGTAGTTTCAGCTTCTCTCCCATTGAAATAACAGACACATTTTGGAATGTCCATTGTTTTTAAAACCTTTTAATCAGAAGAAAGATGAACAGTGGTGGAAATGCCACTGCCTTGGTTTTAACATGTGTGATAAACTGCGTGATAAATTGTGCAATTCAGTAAAGCAGCTGAAAGTTTAATGCTCTTCAAAAATTATGACATTATTACAACAGCAGTGCAAATGCAACAGGCGTTCATTTTGTGTGTTAGTCGGGTCACCGTCAGGAACGTCGCCTACATATGCGAAAGGCACAGCGTTTCAGTACAAACACCCTTCGATGCTGTCTATAGATCACAAAAAACAGAGAAAAAAGAGTTTTATCAGTCGTTAGGAATTATTCACTTATTAAAACTTTGAGCTCTCCTTTGATGATTATTTGTTTTTGTTTTTTTGGTCCTGCACCTGACCGACGCCCCTCATGGCAGCAGGGGCTGGGCTTGGTCTTCGTTCCCTCTCTCGGGCTCCGCCTCCACCACCGTATCGCCCCCTGGTGGTGACTCAGCCGTTCCCTCGCTGTGAAACTCCTCGTACCCTCTCCTCTGTGTCAGCCCGCCCCCTCTCCTTCTCCTCAGCAGGAACGCGGCTGCGCCAACGACAACGACGATCGCTATGACGGCGCCCACGATGATCCCGAAGGTCTCACCTCCCGACAGCTGGGAGGACGACCCGTCGAACATCTTCCCCATCTTCTCGAGCTCTCCCGGCTCGGCCAGCTTCCACATCTTGGTCTTCCCGACCCGGACCCAGGCCTGCTCGCCCTCCGTCATCACGGCAACCGTGTTGGTGGCGATCATGCCAACAAGGGGGGGGCGGCTGAAGGGGGGCAGGCGAACGGGGAGCAGCTGCCCGCCCGTGAACAGGCCCGACTGCACACAGTACAGAACCTGGCAACCGTCGCTAATGGCGACCGTGTGCTGGCTGAACTGCGGCGGGCACTGCAGCTTGCCCCGGGCCAGGGGGTTGCCAGATTTGCAGCTGAACAGCCCCCCGAAGGGGACGGCGAAGCGGGTCGCCGTCTCGTAGTCCTTGCTCAGGCAGATCTTCACTCCGTCGGAGAGGAACTTCTGTTCGAAAAAGCTTGGGGGGCAGCTGTGGGACTTGGTGAGGGGGTTCTGGAGGGTGGGGCCGTACAACCCCCCGAAGAGGAACCCCGAGAGGCTACCGACCCCGCTGGTGGTGGAGCACCAGTAGGTGTCCACCTGCACCCTCCGAACGTGGTAGGAATCCCCACAAACCTGCTTGCAGCAGGTGGCGAAGATCCAACAACTGTGGCACTGGCGGTGGCACTCGTACTTGCTGTAGGCTTCCTCCCTGACCTCCGACCTCAGCAGGGTGGGGGTGTAGGGCGGGCGGCAGGAGTTGTCGCCCGTGTCGGGGTTCCTCTCGGCCAGCGCCTGGCACAGGGGGCCGCCGTCGGCGGTGAGGATGGTGCAGGCCTGGAACACCCCGCCGAAGCTGAGGTTGGTGGCCGGGCCCTCGCAGGAGTTGTCGTCCACGTTGGCCTGGAAGTTGAAGTTCTTGGAGTCGGGCTTGACGCAGCCCGGGTGGGAGTTGACCTGGTAGTAGCGGTCGGCCGCCTGGCTCACGTACAGCGCCAGCTTCCGCACGGTGGGCTCCGGCAGGTTGGGGAGGGCCGCCCGGTTCAGGAAGTAGTGCAGCGGCAGGCCCGAGCGGTCGATGGCCACCAGGTTGTTGACGGTGCTCTCCTGCCACCTCTGCAGCGTGATGCCCGGGTAGTAGGGCACGCCGCCGTGGCTCTGTGTCAGCGAGTAGGTGGTGTTGCCCTGGTACGTGCGCGTCTCCGAGGTCTCGTGCGTGTCCCCGCCCCCGACGCCGACGTTGACCTTGTTGAAGAAGTTGACGCCGGCCGAGGCGGTGATGGACGTGCGGGCCGACTCGCTGTCCGACACGTAGGACGCCCGCAGGTAGTCCTCCTGGACCAAGGTGGCGCCGGCGTCCACGGACGTCAGCACGTGCGTGCCGTAGTCCAGCACCATCTTCTCCGAGAGGTACGTGGCCTGCCGGGTGCGGTTGTTCTCCAGGGCGTCGGCGATCTCCTGCGCCTGCTGGGCGAAGCGGGAATCCAGGGTGAAGTCCGGGTGGACCTTCACGGAGTAGATGAAGTTACGCACCTGTGAGGGGGTGGGGGGGGTGGGGGGAGAGACGGGGCAAGCGGAAACAGAAATGAGATCAAAGTTAATCGAAGGCAAAACAAAAAAAAAGAGCCTGTAAATTCTGCTTTTCCATTTCCGTTCCGTATTTTAAAAAGAAGAAGTGGCACTTCCTCACTCTGCTTCTCACATTCTATATTCATATTTTCATTTTCAGTGCTCAAGTAAGAGTACTGGCATGTCCTTAAAGTTTGCTTAAATATTCCAGTATGGCAGCCATAAAGTATCAAAAGAAATTGCTTTAGTAAAATAGCTTTGTCTTCATATACAAAGAGTGTAAATGTTGAGAGGCACAAGCAAAAGGTATGATTTTTAAATAGTGATGAAAATGATGAAAACTGTGTAAAGCATCAGTTTGTTTTATTCTGAGCATAACAAAGCTTATTATTTAAAAAATCAATGCGCCAACAAAACAAAATTACAATTGACAGTATTTTTAAAAATTGTGTTCAATAAGCTTTTTCCAAAGATAAGTGCCAAAGTTCAGAGTGTGTGTGTGTGGATGTGCATTCATTACTGTGTGTGTGTGAATATGCATTTGTTACTGTGTGTGTGGATGTGCGTTTGTTACTGTGTGTGTGGATGTGCGTTTGTTATTCTGTGTGTGTGGATGTGCGTTTGTTATTCTGTGTGTGTGTGTGGATGTGCGTTCGTTACTGTGTGTGTGTGAATATGCATTTGTTACTGTGTGTGTGGATGTGCGTTCGTTACTCTGTGTGCGTGCGTGCGTGTGTGTGGGGACGTGCTCACAGACCTGCACGCGAGTGGTGACGGACCCCTCTTTGACCTGGTGGGTCTTCACGCGCTGGTTCTCGCTGGAGAACTTGGCGTTGAGGACGGAGAAGAAGGAGACGTCGGCGTTGACGGTTTGCGAGGTGGAGCTCCGCTGCTCCAGCCAGCTGCTGATGATCTCCGAGTTGGTCTCCACGCCGGTCACCTTCTGCGGCACCACGAACACCTCGTCCGGCACCAGGTAGGCCCCGTCCTCCGTGGTCAGGCACAGCGAGTAGCTGAAGTTCATCACCCGGCCCATGTCCAGGTTCCGCAGGTTGTCCCAGCCCCCGCCGGGCAGGACCTCCAGCGCCGGGACGGTCATGCCACCGGCCCGGCACTGCCGCAGCCCGTTGTCCTGGCGACTGTGGGACACCGGCGCACATTCCGCACCGCGACTGTGCAGCAGCAGCAGCAGCGGCAGCAACAGCGTAGCTACCTTCAGACCCATGGTTGGGTTTGCCGTGACAACCAGATTAGGCTGCGCTCGCCTTCTAACTTTCCGATAACTGTTGTCGTCGTCTCGGCGATGAGAGATATGATCTCCCCAGGTGTCACAAGACTTAGTATGAGTCACTTTCCTTTCTGTTTCCTCTTTTTATACGACTGTCACATCACCCTCTAACCAATGAAAATGTTTTGATTTGTAATATCCCCGAACTGATTGGCTGCTGCGAAGGGTCTTTCATGAAAAGACTTTTACTTACCCAAGTAAAAGACTGAGGAAAAAAACCCGTGACAACAAAAAAATAAGTATTTTGAGCAAAGGCAACTGTAAAAAATATATTCTGTATATCATAGATATTATAATATATTTTACGCTCTGAAAATGGTCAAATTATATTTATATTTATACATATTTGTTTACACTAATGCAATTTCTCAGAAAGATTGTGTATGTTCATGAGAAAAACATGGCTGAGTCTTATTCTATAATGTTTTATGCTGTACATCTCATTTGGCGCAGTACATGACGTTACACTTCAGTACTCCAGTGCTGAGCAGAACATTATCAGAGAAGAAAAAGCAACAAACAGCTTGATGAAGCACAATGGACCTGATCACTGAGCAAACAAGACAAGCTGGCTCCCCTTTGAATGTTTTTTTTTTTTTGGGGGGGGGGGGGGGGGTGCTAGAAATGATGTCACCACAAGTGTCAGTCATGGGACCCAGATTTCCGGCATATTATTTTCAGCCGCGTGATTTTAACCAAGGCTGTCATTTAACATGCGAATTCCCCCGTGGCTGAAACTGGTCTATATTTTCTCATTAGAACTTGCTCAGTTCAGAGAGAGCAGCACACTGGGTGAACACTGAACACTGGGTGAACAGTGCAAGGCCGCTCCCCAGCTGATATGCTGTGGTATGAAAGAAATGTGACGTGCCCGGGCTGGAAATGTGGTCTGTCCCGCCCGTGCCCATCACGAGACCGGGGTTCGAAACGCTACTTTCGGTTTTGTGAGCCCTTCACAGAGTGTGCTGTTGCCTTTTACATCCCCACGCCTTGTTATTCAGGAAGTTCCACGATCATCCAAATACCGGTAACTTTTATTGACACATTTAAAGCTCTAAAAGATTAACTTAAAAATGTTTTTTAATTTTTATGGACATAGATACTACTATCTTTATTGCTTGCCGGCTTCCTTTTAAATGTGTTCTATTTTGAGTATTTTTATTTGATTTTGTTTTTGTATTGCAAAGCACTGTAAAACCTAAGTTTATTATTTTCTAATAATTATTATTAGAATGGTTGTTGTTTTTGTCCTGTTCCACTGCATTATCTAGATTTGAAAGAGTTACAACAGAAGGCTATTTTTTTTTTTTTTGGTTTTAATGTAGTTCATGAACACTGCTGTAAATGTAAAAAAAAAAAAAAAACAAGTAACTCACATGTAACTGTAGAGTTTTGGAAGTTCCCTCAAACCTGTTGGGGCTGGAAATTTTGTGTGGCTTCAATCGCCTGCCACATTAGTTTCAGTTTTGAAACTGCCTTCAGACTTCAGTTAAACAAATTGAATTAAATAAAATGCATTATTTTTTATATCAGTGTCAACCAAAGCCCTGTGTAAATGCCTGCATAACTTAAGGGTTAAGACACCCTCTCCCAGGCCCTCTCAGTTTAGCACTAAAAATTCAGTGTTATACAGTAAACAAAAAAAAATAAAATAAAATCTACAACAGCCACTGGAATAAGCTGCTCATTAATAAATTTACAGCCAGTCATGCGCACATTCTCACCACCGCACAAAGATGAAGTTCTCTCCTGCATCACTTATGCACGTGCCAAAGCTGCCCCCTTCATAGTATCAGTTTGTAAGAGCTTTTTCTGACATTTTAATTCCCCGGAGACACGAAAAATCAGGAGAAATTCCCAGTTTGAAAACATACCTGTCGTGCCTGACATCCAAGTATCCCAATCGTGGTAATGTCCGGAGGATAGAAACATTTTTAAATTTTTAAAAAGCAGCACGTGCATCACCTACAAAGACTGCTGTTCTTGTCTTTGTGTGCAATACCTGAAAAGGAAAATACCCTAAAGACCTCAAGTCTTACTCAAGTCTTATCTAGTGAGATAATTCAACCTTGATGTATTGAACTTTGATGTACACAACTCATTCATTGGTAAACACAATCACAAATTAGCCACAGTTTTAGTTAGTACACACATCATTTATTTACTCTTAAAATATCCTGATAAAATCTGCCTGGTACATCACCCTTTACAGTAAATGTTGTTGCCAAGTTAAAAAACAAAAAACTGATTAGACAGCATTCCTGATAAAAAAAAAGTCACAAACTGTAATGGCTGTGGTTGCGTTGTGGCAACAAAGGTAAATATTTAACAGGGATAGATCAATGGAAGGGGAACTTTGTACAGCACATAACACCCCCGACCAACAAGGGAATTTCAGAATGGTGCAAAAAAAAAAAAAAAACAATTAAGGAACTAATGTATACAACACTATAAATGTAATGGGAAATACCTGGTGCTGGAGCTTCTGCAAAGCTGGTGATTTATTAACTAACGATTAAAACACATGTGGAACACAGAAATCGCCTTAGTTATAATGTATTGTGTCACCAAAGGCCAGAGGATGTCGAGTACACTGAACAGCGATGTAGTATTGAAAATGAAAGGTTTCTTTGCAGACCCATAAAGTCAGCCATAAAGATTTCTAATGTGTAGTTGAACCTTAAAAATGATCATTTGGAAATTTTACAGTCCTGATTTTCCGGGGCTGATGGGAATTCTAGCAGGAATTGTGGGACGCCCGCTGGAGGGGGGGGGGGGAGGGGGTGTGCGGGCCGAAGCTCGGGAGAGGGGAACGGGGTTTGGTGGCCCAGGCGGAAGGAGAACGGGAAGCTCTTCTCCTGACAGACGGTGAGGTGGTTGAGGAAGTCCTCTTTGCGCAGTATGGTCTTCGAGCACCAGAGGCAGTGGAAGTGGGCCACTTTTCGGCACTCCAGGTTGCAGCGGCAAATGATATAATCTGAAGAGAACAGAAAGGGAGAAGGAACGACAGATCTCCCTGAAACACACCTGTCTGACATCTGATATCATTACATTGCATTACAGTCATTTAGCAGACGCCCTTATCAAGAGCGATTTACACAACTTTTAAAAAAAAATAGCATTTACATTGCATGATCCGTTTATACAGCTGGATATATACTGAAGCAACGAAGGTTAAGTACCTTGGTCAAGGGTACAATGGCAGTGTCCTACCGGGGAATCGAACCTGTGACCATTAAGTTACAAAAGCAGCTCACTGCTACGGACAGACAAAATGTCAAAAAAATAATAATAATAAATATTGCTGCAAGCAGCAATGTGGGGTCCTACGAACATGTTCAAGCCAGATGAATACTAGGCGAAGGAGAAAAGAGTCCAAGCGGCATAGATTTCAGGATTTTGGACAATCTATATACCTGTGCATGAGATGATCCAACTTCCGGTTCATGAGAAACATTACTTCGAAACATGATTGTGCATTAGAATGAAGACCTTCTGAAGTAGGTCATTCTTTCTGGCATAGTTACTCATGGTCTCTAGATTCAACCTGGTAATTTATATCATTTTTGGTAAAGGACGTTTTGAGTTATTTTACCATTTCCAGGAAAAGAATAATACATGGTACCAATGGTGTCAATTAGGGTTTAGGGCTCAAACTAGGGTACCCCTAGGGTTAGGGTTAGGGTTAGGAAAACGGTAAGTCTGAGGTTTGAGGCAAGTTTGTTTTTTAAATGACCTCATATATATTATATTGCATTTGAATTATAGTATTCATGATATTTACCTTGATTTTTAATCAATTTTAAATGGGTTTTCTAATGTTTTCATAGGTAACAATGGCGTCAATTAGGGTTAAGGGCCCAAACTAGGGTTAGGGTTAGGAAAACGGTAAGTCTGAGGGTAAAGGCAAGTTCACAGCTGTGTCTAGCAGCTTGAAGAACGGTTAGGACATAGGTTTGTTAATGATTTTGAAGGAGTGAAATATTTTCTATAGTAGCTTGGCTACCTATAGCCTTAAAAATATGTGCAATATATTAATATTTTTTCAAGAAATAAAAATGTTTTTAAAAGACCTGAAACATATTATTTTTCATTTGTATTATTGTATTCGTGATATTTACCTTGATTTTTAATCAATTTTAAATGGGTTTTCTGAAGTTTTCCAAGCTACCAATGGATTCAATTAGGGTTAAGGGCCCAAACTAGGGTTAGGGTTAGGAAAACGGTAAGTCTGAGAGTAAAGGCAAGTTCACAGCTGTGTTCAGCAGCTTGAAGAACGGATAGGACATAGGTTTGTTAATGATTTTGAAGGAGTGAAATATTTTCTATAGTAGCTTGGCTACCTATAGCCTTAAAAATATGTGCAATATATTAATATTTTTTCAAGAAATAAAAATGTTTTTAAAAGACCTGAAACATATTATTTTGCATTTGTATTATTGTATTTGTGATATTTACCTTGATTTTTAATCAATTTTAAATGGGTTTTCTGAAGTTTTCCAAGCTACCAATGGATTCAATTAGGGTTAAGGGCCCAAACTAGGGTTAGGGTTAGGAAAACGGTAAGTCTGAGGGTAAAGGCAAGTTCACAGCTGTGTTCAGCAGGTTGAAGAATGGTTAGGACATAGGTTTGTTAATGATTTTGAAGGAGTGAAATATTTTCTATAGTAGCTTGGCTATCTATAGCCTTAAAAATGTGTGCAATATATTAATATTATTTCAAGAAATAAAAATGTTTTTAAAAGACCTGAAACATATTATTTTGCATTTGTATTATTGTATTTGTGATATTTACCTTGATTTTTAATCAATTTTAAATGGGTTTTCTGAAGTTTTCCAAGCTACCAATGGATTCAATTAGGGTTAAGGGCCCAAATTAGGGTTAGGGTTAGGAAAACGGTAAGTCTGAGGGTAAAGGCAAGTTCACAGCTGTGTTCAGCAGCTTGAACAACGGTTAGGACATAGGTTTGTTAATGATTTTGAAGGAGTGAAATATTTTCTATAGTAGCTTGGCTACCTATAGCCTTAAAAATATGTGCAATATATTAATATTTTTTCAAGAAATAAAAATGTTTTTAAAAGACCTGAAACATATTATTTTGCATTTGTATTATTGTATTTGTGATATTTACCTTGATTTTTAATCAATTTTAAATGGGTTTTCTGAAGTTTTCCAAGCTACCAATGGATTCAATTAGGGTTAAGGGCCCAAACTAGGGTTAGGGTTAGGAAAACGGTAAGTCTGAGGGTAAAGGCAAGTTCACAGCTGTGTTCAGCAGCTTGAAGAATGGTTAGGACATAGGTTTGTTAATGATTTTGAAGGAGTGAAATATTTTATATAGTAGCTTGGCTACCTATAGCCTTAAAAATATCTGCAATATATTAATATTTTTTCAAGAAATAAAAATGTTTTTAAAAGACCTGAAACATATTATTTTTCATTTGTATTATTGTATTCGTGATATTTACCTTGATTTTTAATCAATTTTAAATGGGTTTTCTGAAGTTTTCCAAGCTACCAATGGATTCAATTAGGGTTAAGGGCCCAAACTAGGGTTAGGGTTAGGAAAACGGTAAGTCTGAGGGTAAAGGCAAGTTCACAGCTGTGTTCAGCAGCTTGAAGAACGGATAGGACATAGGTTTGTTAATGATTTTGAAGGAGTGAAATATTTTCTATAGTAGCTTGGCTACCTATAGCCTTAAAAATATGTGCAATATATTAATATTTTTTCAAGAAATAAAAATGTTTTTAAAAGACCTGAAACATATTATTTTTCATTTGTATTATTGTATTCGTGATATTTACCTTGATTTTTAATCAATTTTAAATGGGTTTTCTGAAGTTTTCCAAGCTACCAATGGATTCAATTAGGGTTAAGGGCCCAAACTAGGGTTAGGGTTAGGAAAACGGTAAGTCTGAGGGTAAAGGCAAGTTCACAGCTGTGTTCAGCAGCTTGAAGAACGGATAGGACATAGGTTTGTTAATGATTTTGAAGGAGTGAATTATTTTCTATAGTAGCTTGGCTACCCATAGCCTTAAAAATATGTGCAATATATTAATATTTTTTCAAGAAATAAAAATGTTTTTAAAAGACCTGAAACATATTATTTTTCATTTGTATTATTGTATTCGTGATATTTACCTTGATTTTTAATCAATTTTAAATGGGTTTTCTGAAGTTTTCCAAGCTACCAATGGATTCAATTAGGGTTAAGGGCCCAAATTAGGGTTAGGGTTAGGAAAACGGTAAGTCTGAGGGTAAAGGCAAGTTCACAGCTGTGTTCAGCAGCTTGAACAACGGTTAGGACATAGGTTTGTTAATGATTTTGAAGGAGTGAAATATTTTCTATAGTAGCTTGGCTACCTATAGCCTTAAAAATATGTGCAATATATTAATATTTTTTCAAGAAATAAAAATGTTTTTAAAAGACCTGAAACATATTATTTTGCATTTGTATTATTGTATTCGTGATATTTACCTTGATTTTTAATCAATTTTAAATGGGTTTTCTGAAGTTTTCCAAGCTACCAATGGATTCAATTAGGGTTAAGGGCCCAAACTAGGGTTAGGGTTAGGAAAACGGTAAGTCTGAGGGTAAAGGCAAGTTCACAGCTGTGTTCAGCAGCTTGAAGAATGGTTAGGACATAGGTTTGTTAATGATTTTGAAGGAGTGAAATATTTTATATAGTAGCTTGGCTACCTATAGCCTTAAAAATATCTGCAATATATTAATATTTTTTCAAGAAATAAAAATGTTTTTAAAAGACCTGAAACATATTATTTTTCATTTGTATTATTGTATTCGTGATATTTACCTTGATTTTTAATCAATTTTAAATGGGTTTTCTGAAGTTTTCCAAGCTACCAATGGATTCAATTAGGGTTAAGGGCCCAAACTAGGGTTAGGGTTAGGAAAACGGTAAGTCTGAGGGTAAAGGCAAGTTCACAGCTGTGTTCAGCAGCTTGAAGAACGGATAGGACATAGGTTTGTTAATGATTTTGAAGGAGTGAAATATTTTCTATAGTAGCTTGGCTACCTATAGCCTTAAAAATATGTGCAATATATTAATATTTTTTCAAGAAATAAAAATGTTTTTAAAAGACCTGAAACATATTATTTTTCATTTGTATTATTGTATTCGTGATATTTACCTTGATTTTTAATCAATTTTAAATGGGTTTTCTGAAGTTTTCCAAGCTACCAATGGATTCAATTAGGGTTAAGGGCCCAAACTAGGGTTAGGGTTAGGAAAACGGTAAGTCTGAGGGTAAAGGCAAGTTCACAGCTGTGTTCAGCAGCTTGAAGAACGGATAGGACATAGGTTTGTTAATGATTTTGAAGGAGTGAATTATTTTCTATAGTAGCTTGGCTACCCATAGCCTTAAAAATATGTGCAATATATTAATATTTTTTCAAGAAATAAAAATGTTTTTAAAAGACCTGAAACATATTATTTTTCATTTGTATTATTGTATTCGTGATATTTACCTTGATTTTTAATCAATTTTAAATGGGTTTTCTGAAGTTTTCCAAGCTACCAATGGATTCAATTAGGGTTAAGGGCCCAAACTAGGGTTAGGGTTAGGAAAACGGTAAGTCTGAGGGTAAAGGCAAGTTCACAGCTGTGTTCAGCAGCTTGAAGAACGGATAGGACATAGGTTTGTTAATGATTTTGAAGGAGTGAATTATTTTCTATAGTAGCTTGGCTACCCATAGCCTTAAAAATATGTGCAATATATTAATATTTTTTCAAGAAATAAAAATGTTTTTAAAAGACCTGAAACATATTATTTTGCATTTGTATTATTGTATTCGTGATATTTACCTTGATTTTTAATCAATTTTAAATGGGTTTTCTGAAGTTTTCCAAGCTACCAATGGATTCAATTAGGGTTAAGGGCCCAAACTAGGGTTAGGGTTAGGAAAACAGTAAGTCTGAGGGTAAAGGCAAGTTCACAGCTGTGTTCAGCAGCTTGAAGAACGGTTAGGACATAGGTTTGTTAATGATTTTGTAGGAGTGAAATATTTTCTATAGTAGCTTGGCTACCTATAGCCTTAAAAATATGTGCAATATATTAATATTTTTTCAAGAAATAAAAATGTTTTTAAAAGACCTGAAACATATTATTTTTCATTTGTATTATTGTATTCGTGATATTTACCTTTATTTTTAATCAATTTTAAATGGGTTTTATGAAGTTTTCCAAGCTACCAATGGATTCAATTAGGGTTAAGGGCCCAAACTAGGGTTAGGGTTAGGAAAACGGTAAGTCTGAGGGTAAAGGCAAGTTCACAGCTGTGTTCAGCAGCTTGAAGAACGGTTAGGACATAGGTTTGTTAATGATTTTGAAGGAGTGAAATATTTTCTATAGTAGCTTGGCTACCTATAGCCTTAAAAATATGTGCAATATATTAATATTTTTTCAAGAAATAAAAATGTTTTTAAAAGACCTGAAACATATTATTTTTCATTTGTATTATTGTATTTGTGATATTTACCTTGATTTTTAATCAATTTTAAATGGGTTTTCTGAAGTTTTCCAAGCTACCAATGGATTCAATTAGGGTTAAGGGCCCAAACTAGGGTTAGGGTTAGGAAAACGGTAAGTCTGAGGGTAAAGGCAAGTTCACAGCTGTGTTCAGCAGCTTGAAGAACGGTTAGGACATAGGTTTGTTAATGATTTTGAAGGAGTGAAATATTTTCTATAGTAGCTTGGCTACCTATAGCCTTAAAAATATGTGCAATATATTAATATTTTTTCAAGAAATAAAAATGTTTTTAAAAGACCTGAAACATATTATTTTTCATTTGTATTATTGTATTTGTGATATTTACCTTGATTTTTAATCAATTTTAAATGGGTTTTCTGAAGTTTTCCAAGCTACCAATGGATTCAATTAGGGTTAAGGGCCCAAACTAGGGTTAGGGTTAGGAAAACGGTAAGTCTGAGGGTAAAGGCAAGTTCACAGCTGTGTTCAGCAGCTTGAAGAACGGTTAGGACATAGGTTTGTTAATGATTTTGAAGGAGTGAAATATTTTCTATAGTAGCTTGGCTACCTATAGCCTTAAAAATATGTGCAATATATTAATATTTTTTCAAGAAATAAAAATGTTTTTAAAAGACCTGAAACATATTATTTTTCATTTGTATTATTGTATTCGTGATATTTACCTTGATTTTTAATCAATTTTAAATGGGTTTTCTGAAGTTTTCCAAGCTACCAATGGATTCAATTAGGGTTAAGGGCCCAAACTAGGGTTAGGGTTAGGAAAACGGCAAGTCTGAGGGTAAAGGCAAGTTCACAGCTGTGTTCAGCAGCTTGAAGAACGGATAGGACATAGGTTTGTTAATGATTTTGAAGGAGTAAAATATTTTCTATAGTAGCTTGGCTACCTATAGCCTTAAAATATGTGCAATATATTAATATTTTTTCAAGAAATAAAAATGTTTTTAAAAGACCTGAAACATATTATTTTTCATTTGTATTATTGTATTTGTGATATTTACCTTGATTTTTAATCAATTTTAAATGGGTTTTCTGAAGTTTTCCAAGCTACCAATGGATTCAATTAGGGTTAAGGGCCCAAACTAGGGTTAGGGTTAGGAAAACGGTAAGTCTGAGGGTAAAGGCAAGTTCACAGCTGTGTTCAGCAGCTTGAAGAACGGTTAGGACATAGGTTTGTTAATGATTTTGAAGGAGTGAAATATTTTCTATAGTAGCTTGGCTACCTATAGCCTTAAAAATATGTGCAATATATTAATATTTTTTCAAGAAATAAAAATGTTTTTAAAAGACCTGAAACATATTTTTTTGCATTTGTATTATTGTATTCGTGATATTTACCTTGATTTTTAATCAATTTTAAATGGGTTTTCTGAAGTTTTCCAAGCTACCAATGGATTCAATTAGGGTTAAGGGCCCAAACTAGGGTTAGGGTTAGGAAAACGGTAAGTCTGAGGGTAAAGGCAAGTTCACAGCTGTGTTCAGCAGCTTGAAGAATGGTTAGGACATAGGTTTGTTAATGATTTTGAAGGAGTGAAATATTTTCTATAGTAGCTTGGCTACCTATAGCCTTAAAAATATGTGCAATATATTAATATTTTTTCAAGAAATAAAAATGTTTTTAAAAGACCTGAAACATATTATTTTTCATTTGTATTATTGTATTCGTGATATTTACCTTGATTTTTTATCAATTTTAAATGGGTTTTCTGAAGATTTCCAAGCAACCAATGGATTCAATTAGGGTTAAGGGCCCAAACTAGGGTTAGGGTTAGGAAAACGGTAAGTCTGAGGGTAAAGGCAAGTTCACAGCTGTGTTCAGCAGCTTGAAGAACGGTTAGGACATAGGTTTGTTAATGATTTTGAAGGAGTGAAATATTTTCTATAGTAGCTTGGCTACCTATAGCCTTAAAAATATGTGCAATATATTAATATTTTTTCAAGAAATAAAAATGTTTTTAAAAGACCTGAAACATAATATTTTGCATTTGTATTATTGTATTCGTGATATTTACCTTGATTTTTAATCAATTTTAAATGGGTTTTCTGAAGTTTTCCAAGCTACCAATGGATTCAATTAGGGTTAAGGGCCCAAACTAGGGTTAGGGTTAGGAAAACGGCAAGTCTGAGGGTAAAGGCAAGTTCACAGCTGTGTTCAGCAGCTTGAAGAACGGATAGGACATAGGTTTGTTAATGATTTTGAAGGAGTGAAATATTTTCTATAGTAGCTTGGCTACCTATAGCCTTAAAAATATGTGCAATATATTAATATTTTTTCAAGAAATAAAAATGTTTTTAAAAGACCTGAAACATATTATTTTTCATTTGTATTATTGTATTCGTGATATTTACCTTGATTTTTAATCAATTTTAAATGGGTTTTCTGAAGTTTTCCAAGCTACCAATGGATTCAATTAGGGTTAAGGGCCCAAACTAGGGTTAGGGTTAGGAAAACGGTAAGTCTGAGGGTAAAGGCAAGTTCACAGCTGTGTTCAGCAGCTTGAAGAACGGTTAGGACATAGGTTTGTTAATGATTTTGAACAAGTGAAATATTTTCTACAGTAGCTTGGCTACCTATGGCCATTATAGACATGTGCAATATATTAATATTTTTTCAAGAAATAAAAATGTTTTTAAAAGACCTGAAACATATTATTTTTCATTTGTATTATTGTATTCGTGATATTTACCTTGATTTTTAATCAATTTTAAATGGGTTTTCTGAAGATTTCCAAGCTACCAATGGATTCAATTAGGGTTAAGGGCCCAAACTAGGGTTAGGGTTAGGAAAACGGTAAGTCTGAGGGTAAAGGCAAGTTCACAGCTGTGTTCAGCAGCTTGAAGAATGGTTAGGACATAGGTTAGTTAATGATTTTGAAGGAGTGAAATATTTTCTATAGTAGCTTGGCTACCTATAGCCTTAAAAATATGTGCAATATATTAATATTTTTTCAAGAAATAAAAATGTTTTTAAAAGACCTGAAACATATTATTTTTCATTTGTATTATTGTATTTGTTATATTTACCTTGATTTTTAATCAATTTTAAATGGGTTTTCTGAAGTTTTCCAAGCTACCAATGGATTCAATTAGGGTTAAGGGCCCAAACTAGGGTTAGGGTTAGGAAAACGGTAAGTCTGAGGGTAAAGGCAAGTTCACAGCTGTGTTCAGCAGCTTGAAGAACGGTTAGGACATAGGTTTGTTAATGATTTTGAAGGAGTGAAATATTTTCTATAGTAGCTTGGCTACCTATAGCCTTAAAAATATGTGCAATATATTAATATTTTTTCAAGAAATAAAAATGTTTTTAAAAGACCTGAAACATAATATTTTGCATTTGTATTATTGTATTCGTGATATTTACCTTGATTTTTAATCAATTTTAAATGAGTTTTCTGAAGTTTTCCAAGCTACCAATGGATTCAATTAGGGTTAAGGGCCCAAACTAGGGTTAGGGTTAGGAAAACGGTAAGTCTGAGGGTAAAGGCAAGTTCACAGCTGTGTTCAGCAGCTTGAAGAACGGTTAGGACATAGGTTTGTTAATGATTTTGAAGGAGTGAAATATTTTCTATAGTAGCTTGGCTACCTATAGCCTTAAAAATATGTGCAATATATTAATATTTTTTCAAGAAATAAAAATGTTTTTAAAAGACCTGAAACATATTATTTTGCATTTGTATTATTGTATTTGTTATATTTACCTTGATTTTTAATCAATTTTAAATGGGTTTTCTGAAGTTTTCCAAGCTACCAATGGATTCAATTAGGGTTAAGGGCCCAAACTAGGGTTAGGGTTAGGAAAACGGTAAGTCTGAGGGTAAAGGCAAGTTCACAGCTGTGTTCAGCAGCTTGAAGAATGGTTAGGACATAGGTTTGTTAATGATTTTGAAGGAGTGAAATATTTTCTATAGTAGCTTGGCTACCTATAGCCTTAAAAATATGTGCAATATATTAATATTTTTTCAAGAAATAAAAATGTTTTTAAAAGACCTGAAACATATTATTTTTCATTTGTATTATTGTATTCGTGATATTTACCTTGATTTTTAATCAATTTTAAATGGGTTTTCTGAAGTTTTCCAAGCTACCAATGGATTCAATTAGGGTTAAGGGCCCAAACTAGGGTTAGGGTTAGGAAAACGGTAAGTCTGAGGGTAAAGGCAAGTTCACAGCTGTGTTCAGCAGCTTGAAGAACGGTTAGGACATAGGTTTGTTAATGATTTTGAAGGAGTGAAATATTTTCTATAGTAGCTTGGCTACCTATAGCCTTAAAAATATGTGCAATATATTAATATTTTTTCAAGAAATAAAAATGTTTTTAAAAGACCTGAAACATAATATTTTGTATTTGTATTATTGTATTCGTGATATTTACCTTGATTTTTAATCCATTTTAAATGGGTTTTCTGAAGTTTTCCAAGCTACCAATGGATTCAATTAGGGTTAAGGGCCCAAACTAGGGTTAGGGTTAGGAAAACGGTAAGTCTGAGGGTAGAGGCAAGTTCACAGCTGTGTTCAGCAGCTTGAAGAACGGTTAGGACATAGGTTAGTTAATGATTTTGAAGGAGTGAAATATTTTCTATAGTAGCTTGGCTACCTATAGCCTTAAAAATATGTGCAATATATTAATATTTTTTCAAGAAATAAAAATGTTTTTAAAAGACCTGAAACATATTATTTTTCATTTGTATTATTGTATTTGTTATATTTACCTTGATTTTTAATCAATTTTAAATGGGTTTTCTGAAGTTTTCCAAGCTACCAATGGATTCAATTAGGGTTAAGGGCCCAAACTAGGGTTAGGGTTAGGAAAACGGTAAGTCTGAGGGTAAAGGCAAGTTCACAGCTGTGTTCAGCAGCTTGAAGAACGGTTAGGACATAGGTTTGTTAATGATTTTGAAGGAGTGAAATATTTTCTATAGTAGCTTGGCTACCTATAGCCTTAAAAATATGTGCAATATATTAATATTTTTTCAAGAAATAAAAATGTTTTTAAAAGACCTGAAACATAATATTTTGCATTTGTATTATTGTATTCGTGATATTTACCTTGATTTTTAATCAATTTTAAATGAGTTTTCTGAAGTTTTCCAAGCTACCAATGGATTCAATTAGGGTTAAGGGCCCAAACTAGGGTTAGGGTTAGGAAAACGGTAAGTCTGAGGGTAAAGGCAAGTTCACAGCTGTGTTCAGCAGCTTGAAGAACGGTTAGGACATAGGTTTGTTAATGATTTTGAAGGAGTGAAATATTTTCTATAGTAGCTTGGCTACCTATAGCCTTAAAAATATGTGCAATATATTAATATTTTTTCAAGAAATAAAAATGTTTTTAAAAGACCTGAAACATATTATTTTGCATTTGTATTATTGTATTTGTTATATTTACCTTGATTTTTAATCAATTTTAAATGGGTTTTCTGAAGTTTTCCAAGCTACCAATGGATTCAATTAGGGTTAAGGGCCCAAACTAGGGTTAGGGTTAGGAAAACGGTAAGTCTGAGGGTAAAGGCAAGTTCACAGCTGTGTTCAGCAGCTTGAAGAATGGTTAGGACATAGGTTTGTTAATGATTTTGAAGGAGTGAAATATTTTCTATAGTAGCTTGGCTACCTATAGCCTTAAAAATATGTGCAATATATTAATATTTTTTCAAGAAATAAAAATGTTTTTAAAAGACCTGAAACATATTATTTTTCATTTGTATTATTGTATTCGTGATATTTACCTTGATTTTTAATCAATTTTAAATGGGTTTTCTGAAGTTTTCCAAGCTACCAATGGATTCAATTAGGGTTAAGGGCCCAAACTAGGGTTAGGGTTAGGAAAACGGTAAGTCTGAGGGTAAAGGCAAGTTCACAGCTGTGTTCAGCAGCTTGAAGAACGGTTAGGACATAGGTTTGTTAATGATTTTGAAGGAGTGAAATATTTTCTATAGTAGCTTGGCTACCTATAGCCTTAAAAATATGTGCAATATATTAATATTTTTTCAAGAAATAAAAATGTTTTTAAAAGACCTGAAACATAATATTTTGCATTTGTATTATTGTATTCGTGATATTTACCTTGATTTTTAATCCATTTTAAATGGGTTTTCTGAAGTTTTCCAAGCTACCAATGGATTCAATTAGGGTTAAGGGCCCAAACTAGGGTTAGGGTTAGGAAAACGGTAAGTCTGAGGGTAGAGGCAAGTTCACAGCTGTGTTCAGCAGCTTGAAGAACGGTTAGGACATAGGTTAGTTAATGATTTTGAAGGAGTGAAATATTTTCTATAGTAGCTTGGCTACCTATAGCCTTAAAAATATGTGCAATATATTAATATTTTTTCAAGAAATAAAAATGTTTTTAAAAGACCTGAAACATATTATTTTTCATTTGTATTATTGTATTCGTGATATTTACCTTGATTTTTAATCAATTTTAAATGGGTTTTCTGAAGTTTTCCAAGCTACCAATGGATTCAATTAGGGTTAAGGGCCCAAACTAGGGTTAGGGTTAGGAAAACGGTAAGTCTGAGGGTAAAGGCAAGTTCACAGCTGTGTTCAGCAGCTTGAAGAACGGTTAGGACATAGGTTTGTTAATGATTTTGAACAAGTGAAATATTTTCTACAGTAGCTTGGCTACCTATGGCCATTATAGACATGTGCAATATATTAATATTTTTTCAAGAAATAAAAATGTTTTTAAAAGACCTGAAACATATTATTTTTCATTTGTATTATTGTATTCGTGATATTTACCTTGATTTTTAATCAATTTTAAATGGGTTTTCTGAAGTTTTCCAAGCTACCAATGGATTCAATTAGGGTTAAGGGCCCAAACTAGGGTTAGGGTTAGGAAAACGGTAAGTCTGAGGGTAAAGGCAAGTTCACAGCTGTGTTCAGCAGCTTGAAGAATGGTTAGGACATAGGTTAGTTAATGATTTTGAAGGAGTGAAATATTTTCTATAGTAGCTTGGCTACCTATAGCCTTAAAAATATGTGCAATATATTAATATTTTTTCAAGAAATAAAAATGTTTTTAAAAGACCTGAAACATATTATTTTTCATTTGTATTATTGTATTCGTGATATTTACCTTGATTTTTAATCAATTTTAAATGGGTTTTCTGAAGATTTCCAAGCTACCAATGGATTCAATTAGGGTTAAGGGCCCAAACTAGGGTTAGGGTTAGGAAAACGGTAAGTCTGAGGGTAAAGGCAAGTTCACAGCTGTGTTCAGCAGCTTGAAGAACGGTTAGGACATAGGTTTGTTAATGATTTTGAAGGAGTGAAATATTTTCTATAGTAGCTTGGCTACCTATAGCCTTAAAAATATGTGCAATATATTAATATTTTTTCAAGAAATAAAAATGTTTTTAAAAGACCTGAAACATAATATTTTGCATTTGTATTATTGTATTCGTGATATTTACCTTGATTTTTAATCAATTTTAAATGGGTTTTCTGAAGTTTTCCAAGCTACCAATGGATTCAATTAGGGTTAAGGGCCCAAACTAGGGTTAGGGTTAGGAAAACGGCAAGTCTGAGGGTAAAGGCAAGTTCACAGCTGTGTTCAGCAGCTTGAAGAACGGATAGGACATAGGTTTGTTAATGATTTTGAAGGAGTGAAATATTTTCTATAGTAGCTTGGCTACCTATAGCCTTAAAAATATGTGCAATATATTAATATTTTTTCAAGAAATAAAAATGTTTTTAAAAGACCTGAAACATATTATTTTTCATTTGTATTATTGTATTCGTGATATTTACCTTGATTTTTAATCAATTTTAAATGGGTTTTCTGAAGTTTTCCAAGCTACCAATGGATTCAATTAGGGTTAAGGGCCCAAACTAGGGTTAGGGTTAGGAAAACGGTAAGTCTGAGGGTAAAGGCAAGTTCACAGCTGTGTTCAGCAGCTTGAAGAACGGTTAGGACATAGGTTTGTTAATGATTTTGAACAAGTGAAATATTTTCTACAGTAGCTTGGCTACCTATGGCCATTATAGACATGTGCAATATATTAATATTTTTTCAAGAAATAAAAATGTTTTTAAAAGACCTGAAACATATTATTTTTCATTTGTATTATTGTATTCGTGATATTTACCTTGATTTTTAATCAATTTTAAATGGGTTTTCTGAAGATTTCCAAGCTACCAATGGATTCAATTAGGGTTAAGGGCCCAAACTAGGGTTAGGGTTAGGAAAACGGTAAGTCTGAGGGTAAAGGCAAGTTCACAGCTGTGTTCAGCAGCTTGAAGAATGGTTAGGACATAGGTTTGTTAATGATTTTGAAGGAGTGAAATATTTTCTATAGTAGCTTGGCTACCTATAGCCTTAAAAATATGTGCAATATATTAATATTTTTTCAAGAAATAAAAATGTTTTTAAAAGACCTGAAACATATTATTTTTCATTTGTATTATTGTATTTGTTATATTTACCTTGATTTTTAATCAATTTTAAATGGGTTTTCTGAAGTTTTCCAAGCTACCAATGGATTCAATTAGGGTTAAGGGCCCAAACTAGGGTTAGGGTTAGGAAAACGGTAAGTCTGAGGGTAAAGGCAAGTTCACAGCTGTGTTCAGCAGCTTGAAGAACGGTTAGGACATAGGTTTGTTAATGATTTTGAAGGAGTGAAATATTTTCTATAGTAGCTTGGCTACCTATAGCCTTAAAAATATGTGCAATATATTAATATTTTTTCAAGAAATAAAAATGTTTTTAAAAGACCTGAAACATAATATTTTGCATTTGTATTATTGTATTCGTGATATTTACCTTGATTTTTAATCAATTTTAAATGAGTTTTCTGAAGTTTTCCAAGCTACCAATGGATTCAATTAGGGTTAAGGGCCCAAACTAGGGTTAGGGTTAGGAAAACGGTAAGTCTGAGGGTAAAGGCAAGTTCACAGCTGTGTTCAGCAGCTTGAAGAACGGTTAGGACATAGGTTTGTTAATGATTTTGAAGGAGTGAAATATTTTCTATAGTAGCTTGGCTACCTATAGCCTTAAAAATATGTGCAATATATTAATATTTTTTCAAGAAATAAAAATGTTTTTAAAAGACCTGAAACATATTATTTTGCATTTGTATTATTGTATTTGTTATATTTACCTTGATTTTTAATCAATTTTAAATGGGTTTTCTGAAGTTTTCCAAGCTACCAATGGATTCAATTAGGGTTAAGGGCCCAAACTAGGGTTAGGGTTAGGAAAACGGTAAGTCTGAGGGTAAAGGCAAGTTCACAGCTGTGTTCAGCAGCTTGAAGAATGGTTAGGACATAGGTTTGTTAATGATTTTGAAGGAGTGAAATATTTTCTATAGTAGCCTGGCTACCTATAGCCTTAAAAATATGTGCAATATATTAATATTTTTTCAAGAAATAAAAATGTTTTTAAAAGACCTGAAACATATTATTTTTCATTTGTATTATTGTATTCGTGATATTTACCTTGATTTTTAATCAATTTTAAATGGGTTTTCTGAAGTTTTCCAAGCTACCAATGGATTCAATTAGGGTTAAGGGCCCAAACTAGGGTTAGGGTTAGGAAAACGGTAAGTCTGAGGGTAAAGGCAAGTTCACAGCTGTGTTCAGCAGCTTGAAGAACGGTTAGGACATAGGTTTGTTAATGATTTTGAAGGAGTGAAATATTTTCTATAGTAGCTTGGCTACCTATAGCCTTAAAAATATGTGCAATATATTAATATTTTTTCAAGAAATAAAAATGTTTTTAAAAGACCTGAAACATAATATTTTGTATTTGTATTATTGTATTCGTGATATTTACCTTGATTTTTAATCCATTTTAAATGGGTTTTCTGAAGTTTTCCAAGCTACCAATGGATTCAATTAGGGTTAAGGGCCCAAACTAGGGTTAGGGTTAGGAAAACGGTAAGTCTGAGGGTAGAGGCAAGTTCACAGCTGTGTTCAGCAGCTTGAAGAACGGTTAGGACATAGGTTAGTTAATGATTTTGAAGGAGTGAAATATTTTCTATAGTAGCTTGGCTACCTATAGCCTTAAAAATATGTGCAATATATTAATATTTTTTCAAGAAATAAAAATGTTTTTAAAAGACCTGAAACATATTATTTTTCATTTGTATTATTGTATTTGTTATATTTACCTTGATTTTTAATCAATTTTAAATGGGTTTTCTGAAGTTTTCCAAGCTACCAATGGATTCAATTAGGGTTAAGGGCCCAAACTAGGGTTAGGGTTAGGAAAACGGTAAGTCTGAGGGTAAAGGCAAGTTCACAGCTGTGTTCAGCAGCTTGAAGAACGGTTAGGACATAGGTTTGTTAATGATTTTGAAGGAGTGAAATATTTTCTATAGTAGCTTGGCTACCTATAGCCTTAAAAATATGTGCAATATATTAATATTTTTTCAAGAAATAAAAATGTTTTTAAAAGACCTGAAACATAATATTTTGCATTTGTATTATTGTATTCGTGATATTTACCTTGATTTTTAATCCATTTTAAATGAGTTTTCTGAAGTTTTCCAAGCTACCAATGGATTCAATTAGGGTTAAGGGCCCAAACTAGGGTTAGGGTTAGGAAAACGGTAAGTCTGAGGGTAAAGGCAAGTTCACAGCTGTGTTCAGCAGCTTGAAGAACGGTTAGGACATAGGTTTGTTAATGATTTTGAAGGAGTGAAATATTTTCTATAGTAGCTTGGCTACCTATAGCCTTAAAAATATGTGCAATATATTAATATTTTTTCAAGAAATAAAAATGTTTTTAAAAGACCTGAAACATATTATTTTGCATTTGTATTATTGTATTTGTTATATTTACCTTGATTTTTAATCAATTTTAAATGGGTTTTCTGAAGTTTTCCAAGCTACCAATGGATTCAATTAGGGTTAAGGGCCCAAACTAGGGTTAGGGTTAGGAAAACGGTAAGTCTGAGGGTAAAGGCAAGTTCACAGCTGTGTTCAGCAGCTTGAAGAATGGTTAGGACATAGGTTTGTTAATGATTTTGAAGGAGTGAAATATTTTCTATAGTAGCTTGGCTACCTATAGCCTTAAAAATATGTGCAATATATTAATATTTTTTCAAGAAATAAAAATGTTTTTAAAAGACCTGAAACATATTATTTTTCATTTGTATTATTGTATTCGTGATATTTACCTTGATTTTTAATCAATTTTAAATGGGTTTTCTGAAGTTTTCCAAGCTACCAATGGATTCAATTAGGGTTAAGGGCCCAAACTAGGGTTAGGGTTAGGAAAACGGTAAGTCTGAGGGTAAAGGCAAGTTCACAGCTGTGTTCAGCAGCTTGAAGAACGGTTAGGACATAGGTTTGTTAATGATTTTGAAGGAGTGAAATATTTTCTATAGTAGCTTGGCTACCTATAGCCTTAAAAATATGTGCAATATATTAATATTTTTTCAAGAAATAAAAATGTTTTTAAAAGACCTGAAACATAATATTTTGCAGTTGTATTATTGTATTCGTGATATTTACCTTGATTTTTAATCCATTTTAAATGGGTTTTCTGAAGTTTTCCAAGCTACCAATGGATTCAATTAGGGTTAAGGGCCCAAACTAGGGTTAGGGTTAGGAAAACGGTAAGTCTGAGGGTAGAGGCAAGTTCACAGCTGTGTTCAGCAGCTTGAAGAACGGTTAGGACATAGGTTAGTTAATGATTTTGAAGGAGTGAAATATTTTCTATAGTAGCTTGGCTACCTATAGCCTTAAAAATATGTGCAATATATTAATATTTTTTCAAGAAATAAAAATGTTTTTAAAAGACCTGAAACATATTATTTTTCATTTGTATTATTGTATTCGTGATATTTACCTTGATTTTTAATCAATTTTAAATGGGTTTTCTGAAGTTTTCCAAGCTACCAATGGATTCAATTAGGGTTAAGGGCCCAAACTAGGGTTAGGGTTAGGAAAACGGTAAGTCTGAGGGTAAAGGCAAGTTCACAGCTGTGTTCAGCAGCTTGAAGAACGGTTAGGACATAGGTTTGTTAATGATTTTGAACAAGTGAAATATTTTCTACAGTAGCTTGGCTACCTATGGCCATTATAGACATGTGCAATATATTAATATTTTTTCAAGAAATAAAAATGTTTTTAAAAGACCTGAAACATATTATTTTTCATTTGTATTATTGTATTCGTGATATTTACCTTGATTTTTAATCAATTTTAAATGGGTTTTCTGAAGATTTCCAAGCTACCAATGGATTCAATTAGGGTTAAGGGCCCAAACTAGGGTTAGGGTTAGGAAAACGGTAAGTCTGAGGGTAAAGGCAAGTTCACAGCTGTGTTCAGCAGCTTGAAGAATGGTTAGGACATAGGTTTGTTAATGATTTTGAAGGAGTGAAATATTTTCTATAGTAGCTTGGCTACCTATAGCCTTAAAAATATGTGCAATATATTAATATTTTTTCAAGAAATAAAAATGTTTTTAAAAGACCTGAAACATATTATTTTTCATTTGTATTATTGTATTTGTTATATTTACCTTGATTTTTAATCAATTTTAAATGGGTTTTCTGAAGTTTTCCAAGCTACCAATGGATTCAATTAGGGTTAAGGGCCCAAACTAGGGTTAGGGTTAGGAAAACGGTAAGTCTGAGGGTAAAGGCAAGTTCACAGCTGTGTTCAGCAGCTTGAAGAACGGTTAGGACATAGGTTTGTTAATGATTTTGAAGGAGTGAAATATTTTCTATAGTAGCTTGGCTACCTATAGCCTTAAAAATATGTGCAATATATTAATATTTTTTCAAGAAATAAAAATGTTTTTAAAAGACCTGAAACATAATATTTTGCATTTGTATTATTGTATTCGTGATATTTACCTTGATTTTTAATCCATTTTAAATGAGTTTTCTGAAGTTTTCCAAGCTACCAATGGATTCAATTAGGGTTAAGGGCCCAAACTAGGGTTAGGGTTAGGAAAACGGTAAGTCTGAGGGTAAAGGCAAGTTCACAGCTGTGTTCAGCAGCTTGAAGAACGGTTAGGACATAGGTTTGTTAATGATTTTGAAGGAGTGAAATATTTTCTATAGTAGCTTGGCTACCTATAGCCTTAAAAATATGTGCAATATATTAATATTTTTTCAAGAAATAAAAATGTTTTTAAAAGACCTGAAACATATTATTTTGCATTTGTATTATTGTATTTGTTATATTTACCTTGATTTTTAATCAATTTTAAATGGGTTTTCTGAAGTTTTCCAAGCTACCAATGGATTCAATTAGGGTTAAGGGCCCAAACTAGGGTTAGGGTTAGGAAAACGGTAAGTCTGAGGGTAAAGGCAAGTTCACAGCTGTGTTCAGCAGCTTGAAGAATGGTTAGGACATAGGTTTGTTAATGATTTTGAAGGAGTGAAATATTTTCTATAGTAGCTTGGCTACCTATAGCCTTAAAAATATGTGCAATATATTAATATTTTTTCAAGAAATAAAAATGTTTTTAAAAGACCTGAAACATATTATTTTTCATTTGTATTATTGTATTCGTGATATTTACCTTGATTTTTAATCAATTTTAAATGGGTTTTCTGAAGTTTTCCAAGCTACCAATGGATTCAATTAGGGTTAAGGGCCCAAACTAGGGTTAGGGTTAGGAAAACGGTAAGTCTGAGGGTAAAGGCAAGTTCACAGCTGTGTTCAGCAGCTTGAAGAACGGTTAGGACATAGGTTTGTTAATGATTTTGAAGGAGTGAAATATTTTCTATAGTAGCTTGGCTACCTATAGCCTTAAAAATATGTGCAATATATTAATATTTTTTCAAGAAATAAAAATGTTTTTAAAAGACCTGAAACATAATATTTTGCATTTGTATTATTGTATTCGTGATATTTACCTTGATTTTTAATCCATTTTAAATGGGTTTTCTGAAGTTTTCCAAGCTACCAATGGATTCAATTAGGGTTAAGGGCCCAAACTAGGGTTAGGGTTAGGAAAACGGTAAGTCTGAGGGTAGAGGCAAGTTCACAGCTGTGTTCAGCAGCTTGAAGAACGGTTAGGACATAGGTTAGTTAATGATTTTGAAGGAGTGAAATATTTTCTATAGTAGCTTGGCTACCTATAGCCTTAAAAATATGTGCAATATATTAATATTTTTTCAAGAAATAAAAATGTTTTTAAAAGACCTGAAACATATTATTTTTCATTTGTATTATTGTATTTGTTATATTTACCTTGATTTTTAATCAATTTTAAATGGGTTTTCTGAAGTTTTCCAAGCTACCAATGGATTCAATTAGGGTTAAGGGCCCAAACTAGGGTTAGGGTTAGGAAAACGGTAAGTCTGAGGGTAAAGGCAAGTTCACAGCTGTGTTCAGCAGCTTGAAGAACGGTTAGGACATAGGTTTGTTAATGATTTTGAAGGAGTGAAATATTTTCTATAGTAGCTTGGCTACCTATAGCCTTAAAAATATGTGCAATATATTAATATTTTTTCAAGAAATAAAAATGTTTTTAAAAGACCTGAAACATATTATTTTGCATTTGTATTATTGTATTCGTGATATTTACCTTGATTTTTAATCAATTTTAAATGAGTTTTCTGAAGTTTTCCAAGCTACCAATGGATTCAATTAGGGTTAAGGGCCCAAACTAGGGTTAGGGTTAGGAAAACGGTAAGTCTGAGGGTAAAGGCAAGTTCACAGCTGTGTTCAGCAGCTTGAAGAACGGTTAGGACATAGGTTTGTTAATGATTTTGAAGGAGTGAAATATTTTCTATAGTAGCTTGGCTACCTATAGCCTTAAAAATATGTGCAATATATTAATATTTTTTCAAGAAATAAAAATGTTTTTAAAAGACCTGAAACATAATATTTTGCATTTGTATTATTGTATTCGTGATATTTACCTTGATTTTTAATCCATTTTAAATGGGTTTTCTGAAGTTTTCCAAGCTACCAATGGATTCAATTAGGGTTAAGGGCCTAAACTAGGGTTAGGGTTAGGAAAACGGTAAGTCTGAGGGTAAAGGCAAGTTCACAGCTGTGTTCAGCAGCTTGAAGAACGGTTAGGACATAGGTTTGTTAATGATTTTGAACAAGTGAAATATTTTCTACAGTAGCTTGGCTACCTATGGCCATTATAGACATGTGCAATATATTAATATTTTTTCAAGAAATAAAAATGTTTTTAAAAGACCTGAAACATATTATTTTTCATTTGTATTATTGTATTCGTGATATTTACCTTGATTTTTAATCAATTTTAAATGGGTTTTCTGAAGATTTCCAAGCTACCAATGGATTCAATTAGGGTTAAGGGCCCAAACTAGGGTTAGGGTTAGGAAAACGGTAAGTCTGAGGGTAAAGGCAAGTTCACAGCTGTGTTCAGCAGCTTGAAGAATGGTTAGGACATAGGTTTGTTAATGATTTTGAAGGAGTGAAATATTTTCTATAGTAGCTTGGCTACCTATAGCCTTAAAAATATGTGCAATATATTAATATTTTTTCAAGAAATAAAAATGTTTTTAAAAGACCTGAAACATATTATTTTTCATTTGTATTATTGTATTTGTTATATTTACCTTGATTTTTAATCAATTTTAAATGGGTTTTCTGAAGTTTTCCAAGCTACCAATGGATTCAATTAGGGTTAAGGGCCCAAACTAGGGTTAGGGTTAGGAAAACGGTAAGTCTGAGGGTAAAGGCAAGTTCACAGCTGTGTTCAGCAGCTTGAAGAACGGTTAGGACATAGGTTTGTTAATGATTTTGAAGGAGTGAAATATTTTCTATAGTAGCTTGGCTACCTATAGCCTTAAAAATATGTGCAATATATTAATATTTTTTCAAGAAATAAAAATGTTTTTAAAAGACCTGAAACATAATATTTTGCATTTGTATTATTGTATTCGTGATATTTACCTTGATTTTTAATCCATTTTAAATGAGTTTTCTGAAGTTTTCCAAGCTACCAATGGATTCAATTAGGGTTAAGGGCCCAAACTAGGGTTAGGGTTAGGAAAACGGTAAGTCTGAGGGTAAAGGCAAGTTCACAGCTGTGTTCAGCAGCTTGAAGAACGGTTAGGACATAGGTTTGTTAATGATTTTGAAGGAGTGAAATATTTTCTATAGTAGCTTGGCTACCTATAGCCTTAAAAATATGTGCAATATATTAATATTTTTTCAAGAAATAAAAATGTTTTTAAAAGACCTGAAACATATTATTTTGCATTTGTATTATTGTATTTGTTATATTTACCTTGATTTTTAATCAATTTTAAATGGGTTTTCTGAAGTTTTCCAAGCTACCAATGGATTCAATTAGGGTTAAGGGCCCAAACTAGGGTTAGGGTTAGGAAAACGGTAAGTCTGAGGGTAAAGGCAAGTTCACAGCTGTGTTCAGCAGCTTGAAGAATGGTTAGGACATAGGTTTGTTAATGATTTTGAAGGAGTGAAATATTTTCTATAGTAGCTTGGCTACCTATAGCCTTAAAAATATGTGCAATATATTAATATTTTTTCAAGAAATAAAAATGTTTTTAAAAGACCTGAAACATATTATTTTTCATTTGTATTATTGTATTCGTGATATTTACCTTGATTTTTAATCAATTTTAAATGGGTTTTCTGAAGTTTTCCAAGCTACCAATGGATTCAATTAGGGTTAAGGGCCCAAACTAGGGTTAGGGTTAGGAAAACGGTAAGTCTGAGGGTAAAGGCAAGTTCACAGCTGTGTTCAGCAGCTTGAAGAACGGTTAGGACATAGGTTTGTTAATGATTTTGAAGGAGTGAAATATTTTCTATAGTAGCTTGGCTACCTATAGCCTTAAAAATATGTGCAATATATTAATATTTTTTCAAGAAATAAAAATGTTTTTAAAAGACCTGAAACATAATATTTTGCATTTGTATTATTGTATTCGTGATATTTACCTTGATTTTTAATCCATTTTAAATGGGTTTTCTGAAGTTTTCCAAGCTACCAATGGATTCAATTAGGGTTAAGGGCCCAAACTAGGGTTAGGGTTAGGAAAACGGTAAGTCTGAGGGTAGAGGCAAGTTCACAGCTGTGTTCAGCAGCTTGAAGAACGGTTAGGACATAGGTTAGTTAATGATTTTGAAGGAGTGAAATATTTTCTATAGTAGCTTGGCTACCTATAGCCTTAAAAATATGTGCAATATATTAATATTTTTTCAAGAAATAAAAATGTTTTTAAAAGACCTGAAACATATTATTTTTCATTTGTATTATTGTATTTGTTATATTTACCTTGATTTTTAATCAATTTTAAATGGGTTTTCTGAAGTTTTCCAAGCTACCAATGGATTCAATTAGGGTTAAGGGCCCAAACTAGGGTTAGGGTTAGGAAAACGGTAAGTCTGAGGGTAAAGGCAAGTTCACAGCTGTGTTCAGCAGCTTGAAGAACGGTTAGGACATAGGTTTGTTAATGATTTTGAAGGAGTGAAATATTTTCTATAGTAGCTTGGCTACCTATAGCCTTAAAAATATGTGCAATATATTAATATTTTTTCAAGAAATAAAAATGTTTTTAAAAGACCTGAAACATATTATTTTGCATTTGTATTATTGTATTCGTGATATTTACCTTGATTTTTAATCAATTTTAAATGAGTTTTCTGAAGTTTTCCAAGCTACCAATGGATTCAATTAGGGTTAAGGGCCCAAACTAGGGTTAGGGTTAGGAAAACGGTAAGTCTGAGGGTAAAGGCAAGTTCACAGCTGTGTTCAGCAGCTTGAAGAATGGTTAGGACATAGGTTTGTTAATGATTTTGAAGGAGTGAAATATTTTCTATAGTAGCTTGGCTACCTATAGCCTTAAAAATATGTGCAATATATTAATATTTTTTCAAGAAATAAAAATGTTTTTAAAAGACCTGAAACATATTATTTTTCATTTGTATTATTGTATTCGTGATATTTACCTTGATTTTTAATCAATTTTAAATGGGTTTTCTGAAGTTTTCCAAGCTACCAATGGATTCAATTAGGGTTAAGGGCCCAAACTAGGGTTAGGGTTAGGAAAACGGTAAGTCTGAGGGTAAAGGCAAGTTCACAGCTGTGTTCAGCAGCTTGAAGAACGGTTAGGACATAGGTTTGTTAATGATTTTGAAGTAGTGAAATATTTTCTATAGTAGCTTGGCTACCTATAGCCTTAAAAATATGTGCAATATATTAATATTTTTTCAAGAAATAAAAATGTTTTTAAAAGACCTGAAACATAATATTTTGCATTTGTATTATTGTATTCGTGATATTTACCTTGATTTTTAATCCATTTTAAATGGGTTTTCTGAAGTTTTCCAAGCTACCAATGGATTCAATTAGGGTTAAGGGCCCAAACTAGGGTTAGGGTTAGGAAAACGGTAAGTCTGAGGGTAGAGGCAAGTTCACAGCTGTGTTCAGCAGCTTGAAGAACGGTTAGGACATAGGTTAGTTAATGATTTTGAAGGAGTGAAATATTTTCTATAGTAGCTTGGCTACCTATAGCCTTAAAAATATGTGCAATATATTAATATTTTTTCAAGAAATAAAAATGTTTTTAAAAGACCTGAAACATATTATTTTTCATTTGTATTATTGTATTTGTTATATTTACCTTGATTTTTAATCAATTTTAAATGGGTTTTCTGAAGTTTTCCAAGCTACCAATGGATTCAATTAGGGTTAAGGGCCCAAACTAGGGTTAGGGTTAGGAAAACGGTAAGTCTGAGGGTAAAGGCAAGTTCACAGCTGTGTTCAGCAGCTTGAAGAACGGTTAGGACATAGGTTTGTTAATGATTTTGAACAAGTGAAATATTTTCTATAGTAGCTTGGCTACCTATAGCCTTAAAAATATGTGCAATATATTAATATTTTTTCAAGAAATGAAAATGTTTTTAAAAGACCTGAAACATATTATTTTTCATTTGTATTATTGTATTTGTTATATTTACCTTGATTTTTAATCAATTTTAAATGGGTTTTCTGAAGTTTTCCAAGCTACCAATGGATTCAATTAGGGTTAAGGGCCCAAACTAGGGTTAGGGTTAGGAAAACGGCAAGTCTGAGGGTAAAGGCAAGTTCACAGCTGTGTTCAGCAGCTTGAAGAACGGATAGGACATAGGTTTGTTAATGATTTTGAAGGAGTGAAATATTTTCTATAGTAGCTTGGCTACCTATAGCCTTAAAAATATGTGCAATATATTAATATTTTTTCAAGAAATAAAAATGTTTTTAAAAGACATGAAACATATTATTTTGCATTTGTATTATTGTATTCGTGATATTTACCTTGATTTTTAATCAATTTTAAATGGGTTTTCTGAAGTTTTCCAAGCTACCAATGGATTCAATTAGGGTTAAGGGCCTAAACTAGGGTTAGGGTTAGGAAAACGGTAAGTCTGAGGGTAAAGGCAAGTTCACAGCTGTGTTCAGCAGCTTGAAGAACGGTTAGGACATAGGTTTGTTAATGATTTTGAAGGAGTGAAATATTTTCTATAGTAGCTTGGCTACCTATAGCCTTAAAAATATGTGCAATATATTAATATTTTTTCAAGAAATAAAAATGTTTTTAAAAGACCTGAAACATATTATTTTTCATTTGTATTATTGTATTCGTGATATTTACCTTGATTTTTAATCAATTTTAAATGGGTTTTATGAAGTTTTCCAAGCTACCAATGGATTCAATTAGGGTTAAGGGCCCAAACTAGGGTTAGGGTTAGGAAAACGGTAAGTCTGAGGGTAAAGGCAAGTTCACAGCTGTGTTCAGCAGCTTGAAGAACGGTTAGGACATAGGTTTGTTAATGATTTTGAAGGAGTGAAATATTTTCTATAGTAGCTTGGCTACCTATAGCCTTAAAAATATGTGCAATATATTAATATTTTTTCAAGAAATAAAAATGTTTTTAAAAGACCTGAAACATAATATTTTACATTTGTATTATTGTATTTGTGATATTTACCTTGATTTTTAATCAATTTTAAATGGGTTTTCTGAAGTTTTCCAAGCTACCAATGGATTCAATTAGGGTTAAGGGCCCAAACAAGGGTTAGGGTTAGGAAAACGGTAAGTCTGAGCGTAAAGGCAAGTTCACGGCAGTGTTCAGCAGCTTGAAGAATGTTTAGGACACAAGTTTGTTAATGATTTTGAATGAGTCATATATGTTCTACTGTAGCATGGGTACCTATGGCCATTAAAAAATGAGCAATATATTTTTAAAAAAATTCAAGGAAGAAATCTTTTTAAAAGACCTGAAACATTATTTTGCATTTGTATTATTGTATTCATGATATTCACCTTGATTTTTAATCAATTTTAAATGGGTTTTCTGAAGGTTTCCAAGCTACCAATGGCTTCAATTAGGGTTAAGTGCCCAAACCAGGGTTAGGGTTAAGAAAACGATAAGTCTGAGAGTAAAAGCAAGTTCACAGCTGTGTTCAGCAGCTTGAAGAATGGTTAGGATACAGGTTTGTTAATGATTTTGAACGAGTGAAATATTTTCTACAGTAGCTTGGCTACCTATGGCCATTAAAGACATGTGCAATATATTCATATTTATTCAAGAAATAAAAATCTTTTTAAAAGACCTGAAACATATTATTTTTCATTTGTATTATTGTATTCGTGATATTTACCTTGATTTTTAATCAATTTTAAATCGGTTTTCTGAAGTTTTCCAAGCTACCAATGGCTTCAATTAGGGTTAAGGGCACAAAGTAAGGTTAGGGTTAGGAAAACGATAAGTCTGAGAGTAAAAGCAAGTTCACGGCTATGTTCAGCAGCTTGAAGAATGGTTTGGACACAAGTTGGTTAATGATTTTGAATGAGTCAAATATTTTCTACTGTAGCATGGGTACCTATGGCCATTAAAAAATGAGCAATATATAAAAAAATTTTCAAGGAAAAAATCTTTTTAAAAGTCCTCAAACATATTATTTTTCATTTGTATTATTGTATTCATGATATTTACCTTGATTTTTAATCAATTTTAAATCGGTTTTCTGAAGTTTTCCAAGCTACCAATGGCTTCAATTAGGGTTAAGGGCACAAAGTAAGGTTAGGGTTACGAAAACCATAAGTCTGAGAGTAAAAGCAAGTTCACAGCTGTGTTCAGCAGCTTGAAGAACGTTTAGGATACAGGTTTCTTAATGATTTTGAACGAGTGAAATATTTTCTACAGTAGCTTGGCTACCTATAGCCATTCAAGACATGTGCAATATATTCATATTTATTCAAGAAATAAAAATATTTTCAAAAGACCTGAAACATATTATTTTGCATTTGTATTATTGTATTCGTGATATTTACCTTGATTTTTAATCAATTTTAAATGGGTTTTCTGAAGTTTTCCAAGCTACCAATGGATTCAATTAGGGTTAAGGGCCCAAACTAGGGTTAGGGTTAGGAAAACGCTAAGTCTGAGAGTAAAGGCAAGTTCACGGCTATGTTCAGCAGCTTGAAGAATGGTTTGGACACAAGTTTGTTAATGATTTTGAATGAGTCAAATATTTTTTACTGTAGCATGGGTACCTATGGCCATTAAAAAATAGGCAATATATAAAAAATTTTTCAAGGAAAAAATCTTTTTAAAAGACCTGAAACATATTATTTTTCATTTGTATTATTGTATTCATGGTATTTACCTTGATTTTTAATCAATTTTAAATCGGTTTTCTGAAGTTTTCCAAGCTACCAATGGCTTCAATTAGGGTTAAGGGCCCAAACTAGGGTTACAGTTAGGAAGACGGTAAGTCTGAGGGTTGAGGCAAGTTCACGGCTGTGTTCAGTAGCTTGAAGAAAGGTCAGGACATAGGTTTGTTAATGATTTTGAATGAACCAACACATTTCTCTACTAGCATGTATACCTATGACCATACAAAAGTTGTAATGAATGCATGTTTTTTAGGGAGAACATTTATTTTTTTTAAATGACAATTATAGTATTCATGATATTTACCTTGTTTTCCATCCATTTTAAATGGGCTTTCTGATGTTTTTATAGGTACCAATGGCTTCAATTAGGGTTTAGGGCTCAAACTAGGGTACCCCTTGGGTTAGGGTTAGGGATAGGGTAGTCATGAATCAATTAATCAATCTTTATTTATATAGCACATTTCATACAGTGGCTGTAGCCCAATGTGCTGCACATGAAATACCGAAAAAAACAAACGTAAACAGAGGTGAACAAAGGCACAAAAAAGCAAAACAACAAATAAAAGAATAAAACAACAACAGATTAATAAAACAACCTATGGCGATGCCTTAAGGTTTCTTTTAAAAATGTCCACAGAGGTGGAGTCCCTCAGATCCTTAGGCAGACTGTTCCAGAGGCTAGGGCCACTGTGGCTAAAAGCTGTTTCCCCGTGCGTTTTTGCTGAAATCCTTGGGACGACTAGGAGGCCAGCTGCAGAGGATCTGAGGGGCCTGCTAGGTACATATCTAAAAAGCATGTCTGAGAGATAGGCTGGTGCCAGGCCATTCAGTGATTTAAAAACTAGTAAGAAAATCTTAAAATCAATTCTAAAACTGATAGGCAACCAATGCAATTACTTTAAAATAGGCGTCATATGTGCTCTCTGTCTGGTCTTCGTCAGGACTCGAGCTGCTGCGTTCTGAACAAGCTTCAGGTGGTCAACAGCCTTTTTTTTTTTTAGGTAGACCAGACAAGAGAGCGTTGCAATAGTCAAGCCTAGAGGTTATGAAAGCATGCATTAGTTGTTCTGTGTCAGCCTGAGAGAGAAATGGTCTACCTAACCTTGTTTTTTCTAAGATGATAAAAGGACATCGGCCATTTAGCCATCGGTGCGGAAGCTTGCGTAAAAATTATGCAAGCACGAAAACAGAAACAGACAAAGCGATTATGATGCTGCTGCTCGCTGCCATCAGAAAACGATTAGAAGTACAGCATCATAAAAACGATAAGCTTCCAATGTACTACAACAGCACACGCAGAGATATTACAGCCGAATCCAGGATGCCGGAGTAAATAAGGGTTTTGTCAATTATGCAACTCATAACATCATAATAACGTCCAAACTTGGAACCTCCCACAAATTCATATTAGGGGGTGCGCTGTGTGTGTGTAAGAGACAGACGTGAGGTGTGTTCTGGAAGAGGAGGGGCAATGTCCAATCAGCTCCATCATGTGATCCAAACCCTGGATCACTGTTTCCTGTTTTCAAGTTTAGTAGTTTTTAAAAAAAAAACCTGAATACAAAAAGCTTTATTCACACCCTCTACAAAAATCCCCAAGGTTAACATTGCCATCAAAAAGGTTCATGCAACTATTTATAAAATAAGTGGACTGACTGCCAAATCTCTGATATTTTCTTACAAGAAACTCAACGTGCCAAAGGAAGACCTGAATTTTTTTAAACTACGAAACGCAGCGCGATACCAACCCCCATAATGCACGCCGTACTTCAGGTGGATCTGGATGTGTCTCTTCACGTGGTACATAAATTTGGGTTTGTAGACCGACTCCTTGCAGAAGGGACAGTGGACCAGCCTGCAGCAACTTCTGCACTGCTGCAGGGCGGGAAAGACGCCCTTCCTTACGATGGTGATGTGCCTCTGAAAAAAGAATTTTAAAAATGTGTGGTGAGAAAATGTAATGCATGACAGCATTTTGTGTGATTCGTGCTCAACTAGAGCTGCTTTTTGTTTTTTGTTTTTTTGCGAAAAAGTTAAATTATACAGACTTAAGGTAGGAAACAATATCTATCTCTTTTTTTCCAGGTTATGGTCACATGAGGTGGTGGAGCCTATCCCAGCATGCATTGGGCAAGAGGCAGCAATACACCCACTCAGTCCATGGCAGGACACACACACACACACCATTCACTCACGCATTCATACCTAGGGGCAATTCGGAACTCTCCAATTAACCCAACAACTTGCGCGGTGTGGGGAAAAATACATTTCCTGCTTCAGTATTCTTGGATGGTTACCTAACACAATCAACCTAATTCAATTATCAAGGGGGGGGGGTTAGGATCAAAGCCTTGTGATGACGGTACCACCAGGGTGAGGCCAGAATAATCAGTGGGTGTGAGACAGGAAGTCTCGGTGACAATGACTATTTGGTTTCCTTCCACACCACATACCCCCCCCCGAGCAGGCTATACATATGTAACAGTGTCCATTTGTTTGCCTGTCACCCAATCAGGGACAGGAGCCTGAATTTTATTTCAGCATTCTATTTCAGGTGTGCGGCATAAAAGCTTGTGCCCACACAACACCATGGTGTGATTGAACTGCCTTACGTTCACCTGGTATGCTGCACACTGTATTAAAGACTATTTTTGCTATATTAATAAATTGTTATTGACCTGAACTTGGAGTTGTACTTTACAAAGGACCAAATTCCTACAACGGCAACCTCACCACAGAAAGGCGGGATTCCAACCAATGACCTTCTGGCTGTGCCAACCCACTGCACTGCTGAGCCACCCTAGGAAACGATATCCATTTCCAAAATCCCCATTAAACGTTAAGTGGCATTGATTCAGAACGCATGCGACTAGGCAGCGGTATGCCATGACAGGCTTCCTGGAGTCTGGCTTTACCTCAGTAACTCTGGATGGCATTTGCTGCGGGTTCAAACCTCTCATGTCCTCCGTGTGGGCGAAAGGGCGCTTTCTCCCCGCCTCTCTAAACTCCAGGGATTCTGCCAGAAAAAATAAAATAAATATGATCAGATAACATAGATTTTTATATTAAAATATTGTCAAATGTTTCAACATGAACTAGTACACAAATACAAATACACTAAATATTAGTTTTACCATTCAATTATGCAAGCAAGATGCATTAAAATTGATTGATTCTCAGTGGACTATGTCCCGTGTGTCCTATTGCGTGTCCTGGGTCAAAGGTCAAAGACTGTAATCCTTCAACCAATCACCTCTAGATACCTCTAAAAAGTGACTGACCTCTCAGCCTGTGAGAAGGGAGATGATGTGGGAGGCGGGGTGCTGAGGAGGCCAATAAGAGGAGCTTAAAGGCCGATTTTTTTCCATTTTGATTTTATTTTCAATAGACAAAACATAACAACAACATAAAATAACACAAAACTGTAATACAGATTCTGACAAAGTTTTACAAAAAAAATTATTTTTTAATTGACATTAATAATAGCGGATTAAATCCAGAGAAGCAGAAACATAATGACATCTTAGACATCCTGGAAATTCACCCCAGTCCCAAGACTGAATGGTAAAAGAACTATTTAATAATAGTCCCTAAAAAGCCACTCAGCGTTTTGTTAAAACAATATTCAGAGAGCCACACATCTCCCTTTAATATATGTGGGGATGTCCATAACCAAAGGATAGTATTATTAGCGGCTGCTACAGAAAGCAGAAATAACAGAAGCAGAAGTGAAGACAGATCATATGTCAAAGAAAGAAGATGCAAAAATTAGATATCAGTGTGTAGCAATTCTGCAAGAAAATATGAAATACTGGACCAAAATAAAGCAGAACACTCCCACAACATATGTATTTATGTTACCTTTTATTCCACAATACACATTTAGTACAATTAGGAGACTGCATCAGCTTCACTTGGTATGTTTTTGAAGGATTCACATAAGCTTTGTGAATACGTTTCCAGTGTATCAGCTGGGGTGCTGGATTTTTGGATGACGAAAACACATTAAACCACACAGAGTCTCAATGAATCTCAACACCACAAGTCTTCAACTCTTTCTCCCATACAGTTGTGACAAGCCAGTTTATTGCAATTTATTAATAAGCTTTCCATATATACATAACAGGTTGAGACCAAGAATCAGTTCAAGGGAAAGTGTTCCACCCCTTCAATCTTCAGATCGGCAGCCCCTGGATACTGTTGGCAGAAAGTTTCAACATTTTGGCTTTACAGTAGCTACTGCAATCAGTTTTACAGCAAGAAAGCTCCACTGTAATCAGGTTTTAATTACTACTGGAATGAACTGACGCATTGGCTTACTGTTAAATGTTGTTAAAAAGAATTAAAAAATTAAAATATTTATAGTCCTTTTAATTCCAAGATTGTAATAAAAACAAAGTCTATTTTCTTTCTTTTTATTCATTTAATAACATTTAATTCAAGGTTCAACCATCACAAATGAGGGAGAAAAAATAACAAGGTTATATTTGCATTGCGTGTCTGCTGGGTGTGCGTGTGCTGGTGTGTGTCTGTGTGTTATTTATTTTGAGGTCTTCCACTCAAACCCCATGAGGTTCTGGAGGAAGGTGGTGACGTGTGAGTGTGTGTGTGTGTGTATATCTGAGTGTTATTTTGAGGTCTTCCACTCAAACTCCATGAGGTGCTGGAGGAAGGTGGTGCCGTGTGTGTGTGTGTGTATCTGAGTGTTATTTTGAGGTCTTCCACTCAAACTCCATGAGGTGCTGGAGGAAGGTGGTGCCATGTGTGTGTGTCTGAGTGTTATTTATTTCGAGGTCTTCCACTCGAACTCCATGAGGTGCTGGAGGAAGGTGGTGCCCTGTGTGTGTGTGTGTGTGTGTGAGTGTGTGTGAGTGTGTGTGTCTGAGTGTTATTTATTTCGAGGTCTTCCACTCGAACTCCATGAGGTGCTGGAGGAAGGTGGCGCTGTGTGTGTGTGAGTGTGTGTGTGAGTGTTATTTATTTCGAGGTCTTCCACTCGAACTCCATGAGGTGCTGGAGGAAGGTGGTGACGTGTGTGTGTGTCTGAGTGTTATTTATTTCGAGGTCTTCCACTCGAACTCCATGAGGTGCTGGAGGAAGGTGGTGACGTGTGTGTGTGTGTGTGTCTGAGTGTGTGTGTGTGTGTGTGTGTGTGTCTGAGTGTTATTTCGAGGTCTTCCACTCGAACTCCATGAGGTGCTGGAGGAAGGTGGTGCCATGTGTGTGTGTCTGAGTGTTATTTATTTCGAGGTCTTCCACTCGAACTCCATGAGGTGCTGGAGGAAGGTGGTGACGTGTGTGTGTGTGTGTCTGAGTGTGTGTGTGTGTGTCTGAGTGTGTGTGTGTGTGTCAGTGTGTGTGTCTGAGTGTTATTTATTTCGAGGTCTTCCACTCGAACTCCATGAGGTGCTGGAGGAAGGTGGTGACGTGTGTGTGTGTCTGAGTGTTATTTATTTCGAGGTCTTCCACTCAAACTCCATGAGGTTCTGGAGGAAGGTGGTGCCGTGTGTGTGTGTGTGTCTGAGTGTTATTTCGAGGTCTTCCACTCGAACTCCAGGAGGTGCTGGAGGAAGGTGGTGCCGTGTGTGTGTGTGTGTCTGAGTGTTATTTCGAGGTCTTCCACTCGAACTCCATGAGGTGCTGGAGGAAGGTGGTGACGTGCGGGTTGACGGCGGCGGCCTTCCGCTGCACGATGGTGCCCGACTTGCGGCTCACGCCCACTTTGGCCGAGCACTTAACCCCGTACTCCGGGTTTATCCTGGCGAAGAACCTGAGAAGGACGCCAGAGAGCACAGCCTCAGACAAAGACCCGAGTCTTAAAACACAGAGCAAGATACACGGGTCATCCCAAAAACAATTCAGCGGCTCGACAAAACTACAGAAGCCAGACACCATCCCTGCACTCCAACAACAACCATCGACTCCAATCACTTAATATGAAAGCGACTAGACTGATAGATTGTCTTTATTGTTCACCAAATTAGTTTTGCTTGGGTCACAGTTCGATACCGTAACAAGACAACGGCAACGTTACATCAGTAAACAAAATGCTTTTAAAACGTTCATGACTATGTCAGTAGTATATGTTATAGACGCTATGTTCAGTCCCAAGTGTTCTTGGGGTGGTGGTGGGTGTTGGGTGGGGGGGGGGGGGTGATTGAACAGTTAAAATGGCTTCCAGAGCAAGAGAAAAATATGGAAGACCAAATGACAGACAGGCTGAGCAGTTCTGAAATAAATAAAGAAAATAAACAGAAGAGCCAACGTGCAAAGTGTCCTTTGGAAATAAAAACATCATGAAATAAATAAAAGAGACATAAAATAATAAAGAATAATTTATGCACGTAAAGTTGTTTAAGTGCTGCGCATAAATGCTAAATGCTAACCTCTGTATGAGCTCCAGGGTGGCGCAGGCCGACTCCTGGTACTCTATGTTAAAGACGTAAAAGCAGCTGAAGAGGACGGTCAGGGCAGCTGCAAAATCTGATTGGCCGTCCAGCACGTAGGCCACTTTGCCCTCCATGCTAACCATCCACCGGGTCGCAGTGAGCAGGCTACTCCCTGAAACACGCAAGCATAAAGGACACTATTACAAACCAGTCACCGACTACTATTTCTCATGTACAAGAACACAATATAGTACTTTGTGGTTAGGGCTTGGCGACTATATGGGCGAGATAACTATCGCCTGCAATACCGGGCATAGCAACTGTGTGGTGTATTGCCTTTCTTTCAGTTGTTTTCGCTCTTTAATTATACCTGATGAGGGAGTAAACAACAAACAAGCCATGTGAAATGCTTTGGGGAAAAAAATGTCACCACTGTTTATCTATTGGGTGACCATAAGACAGCCAATCAACAGACAAAAATACATCACATGGTCACATGGAAGCTGCACGACCTTGGTACTGATTTTCTGTCTCATCAGCTTCCAATAGATAACAGTAGTCATGTTTTTTTCTCCGGAAACATTTCACACAGCCTCTTTAGTTTGGTTGCCCATTCACCTCTTCAGGCATAATTTAAAAGAAAAAGATGAAATGAAAAGTAAAGAACTCTATGGTGAAAAAAGACTACTATTGCATTATTGTTGAGGTATATCGCCCAGCCCTAACTGTAGTTCTTTACTATCATAATAAACAAATAATTACCAAGCATGATGAGTCTTGGGCTGACTGGCAAAGTCAGCTGCTCCTCTATGTCCTCCTTCGTTGCAGTCGCCTACAAGAACACACAAAATGAAAGAGGAACACATATTCCCATGAATTAAGCAAGCTCTGAAAAAAACACACTCCTCATATTTGCATGAAACACTCTCACAATTACATACATCAGTATCCACCACCGCAACCCTGACCTGGATTAAGCGGTTTAGAGGATGGATGGATGGTCTATCACCACTACTTACATCTGCTGAGAGGAAGAGAGAGTCCTCTTTCTCCTTGAAGCGTTTCATCACCAAAAGAATGGCAGCGATGGTGGTGAGGTTCTCCTCGGTCCCCCTGAAGTCCCCCTGCATCTCGCTGAGCAGACGCTGGACGTCCCGGCTCCACTTGGCCTTCTGGCTCTGAAAGAAGCTCACGATCCTCCTGCCCTTGGTCAGGAGGGCCTCGCTCAGACGGCTGTCCACGTCGACGCCGGTGAGGGTGTGGAAGTGCCAGCAGAGCCACCTCCGGGTGAAGAGGAACGGCCACCGCTCCCGGACCTCGCCGACGGTCGGAGGAGGGCACCCGTTGATCGTGCGCCGCTGGCAGACGTACGTCAGCCTCATGTGCTCGTCCACCTCCGCCTCCGACGCGCCGTCGGGGCCCAAGCTATGGAAAATGGCCGCCATGGTCCGCCTCTTGGCTTCCAGAGACTCCGCCGTCTCCCCTTCCGGGAGCTCCTTGGGCTGCCAGTTGACGCACCCGTACCCGTCGACTCTGGAGCGCAGGCACCTGGCCGGCCTGCTGCCGCTCTCGCCGTCCTGGCCCGCGCCGGTTCTCCTGGGCCGACGGATCCGGTGCACGAGGTTGTTCCTGTTCACGTGCTCCACCCGGGTCTTCAGCTGGGTGAGGAGGGAGTGGTACCCGCTGCCCAGCTTCTCCCCTTCCTCCGTCAGGTCCGCGAAGGTACCCGGGTGCCGCGCCACTATGGCTTTGGCTATTTCGGCGCAGGCAGCCCTGTTGGGGTTGGGGCAGCACACGAGCATGGCGTCGACGGTGAGCCGGACCATCAGCCTCCGGTCGGCCGCTCTGGGCCGGTGACCTTTGGCCACGGCCTCCCGGAGGGTCGGGGGCATCCTCTCCCAGGGCACCTGGAAGATGCTGACCCACGACGAGCTCACGTTCACCTGCGGTGGGCTGGCAGGTAGAGCAGCGGGACACAGGGGAGGGGACGGCGGTTCTCTCTTACATCCGCCGCGCGACTCCGAAGGCGGAGGAGACGACGAACAGCTCGGCAGAGCCTGTTCACCAACGGACTCTAAACAAAGAAGATTAAAAACGTCAACTATCCGGGCTGAAAAGTCATTGTTGGGGGATGGGGGAGGAGATTCTCAACAGTCTTATCCGGAAAGGGAAAGCCTGTGTGGGTGCAGGTTTCGGTACAAGTCCAGTACAAGACACATCGATTCTACTCATCATGATCTTGACCAAAGACTAATTGAATTAACTGAATCAGGTGTTGCAAGTGCTGTGCTAAAACAAAAAAAACTGCACCCACACCAGCTCTTTTCATATAAAACTGAGGAGCCCTGATTTAAGGGTTTGGCAAAATGCCACCCTAAGATGCCTCTGCTACCTCTCACCTCTTTCCTTGCAGGGCTGAAGAAATCTCCGGCACTGGATCGGCATCAAGCAGTCTTGAATATCTTTCAGCCGCACATACTGAAGATCGCCACTGCTCTCCACTCCGGCATTTCCCGTAAGGTGTTCCACCAAACGGCCCAGTTGCTCCGCCTCCAGCTCGGGCAGTGTTCTCTTAACGGCGGCTTGCACATCCTCCATCGCCGCTCGAAGGCTCTCCATGCCTACACAGGTTTGAGAGGACACTGAGTGGTGCAGGACAACGACAGAGACGCCTGACAACACTATAAAACTGGCAGCGTGTAGTAGTCACTCAAGACTGTCGGCAATGAAATAAGACAGCCAGCAAAATCAGGTTAGATATATTTCGCTAGTCCAATTGATGAACTACTGGTGTGCAATGTTAGCTTATGCAAGATACGTACCCAGTCCACTTGAGTTAAGCAGCTTCAAAATCTGAAATGGTCGATGAGTCGTTTAGGCACGGAAACAATTCACTGCCTAATTGTCGGGCCACGGGAGGGCGGGGTGCAGTTCTCATATTTCATAAATCATAAATATTAATAATCATAGTTCTTTGCAGTAGAAATTACAGCCAAGTTTTCCAGGGCAGCCATTTTCAGTTAGTAAGCTGACTGATTATGCCGCGCGTCGCGCAGTCTGTTTGAATAAAGTGATTTAAAGTCTCGGACCATATTTAAATATAATAACTCTATAAATATATAAATTAAATATAAAAACCTGCCTGTTTTCAGTAGCCCTCCATGCAAGCTGTCCAGAGGTCACAGACACGTAAAGTGCAACGGAGTATCTGCATCTCCACAGTCGCAATGTAGACCCTAACTGCTGGGTCATATCAGTGGACAGAATAACCCCAAATACAGTATACTGGGTCACTTCTATCCAGTGTGAAATTTCCATTTAAGTTAAAATGTCAGTTAACCATTACCAAAATGTGTACTGTGAAAGGATTAATTTCACCAAACCGTCAGAGCAAAATACATTTTTATTGGCATGTTTTAACATATTTCACTAATAAATAATATTAGAAGTCCTCACACATTGTATTACCTGAAAAAGAGAACAGAAAAACATTTTGAACTAATGAATTAATCGGCAGAAATAAAATTCAGCAGAGCGCGGACGTTTGGGGCCGGTTTTCCGGAAGTGATCCCGTACACGGCGTGCTGCAGGAATTCCCAGGTGGGAGCGCAGGGCTTCGGGAAGCCGACGTCAAAGCAGAGGAAAGCTTTGAAGCAGAAGTCAACCGCACTGAGCAGCGCCCCCTGCTGGAGGGCCTGTCCGTGGACGATGGCGAACGTCTGCACGCCGCCCAGCTGCAAGACGAAGGGGTACGGCCTCTCCACCTCCGCGTGCCTCAGGTAGTCCGTCATGTTCGTGTTGGCCTTTCAACAACAAGGAAATTAAAACTCGTAACTCGAGGCAGTCGTTTAAACCCCATTACACCCCCCCCCCCACGACCTTCAAACGGACGACTTTCAGGCTTAGCTAATCGTCGTTTAACTGTGAAACAAGCAAGAACCTGGACCGTTTGAGAGATTTCCGAGAGCTTTCTTCTGAAATACAGCAGAATGGCAGATAAAATTGACGCTGTGAATGTGAGGGTCTTAAATCCACATATCCTTACTCACTGGTTTCCAGTCGATGAAGCATTTCTTGGCCTCCTCCAAACTCGGCCGGCTCATCTTCCTACCGGTCTTAAAGGCAGGAGGGGGCAAGATGGTGGGTAGCAACTTTAAAGCAAGATCCCCCACTGCAAAAAAAAAACAAAAAAAACAATATAATAAAAATATTTCTAAATCACATATTATATACAACATAAGATTTTAATTCTGGTCATGTGGGAAAATTACAGAGAAACTGCTTTTAAATTAAATAACATTCACCTGTGGAACTGTCTTGTATGAATTCCTCTATCCTCTTTTCCTTTGTGGCAAACAGAAGGATTTTCTCCGCAAATACTGGCACCCATCTTTCGAACAGTTTGTCAGCATAACCGTCATATAAAATACCGAAATCCTGGGAGATCTTTGGCATAGGGAGAAAATGGGAAAACAATTTTATTGTTTAATTAAGGTTAAAATTTTCATAATTTATCATTTCTTTTTATAACCTGTTTTAACTCACAAGAAAAGCTATTGTGACTCAATAGCTCACTAGACTCATGCTTAATTATAAAGTAAGCAAGCTGTAATTATAAAGCAAGCAAGCTTGCAGTTTGCATCTGTGGTGTAATGTAAAACAGGGCAGCATTCCCCAACATGGCCACACAAAAACTGGCTATTTGCCATTAGAACAGATTTTCCAAATCATGCATCTCTGTAGCTTAGTTCCTTGAATATCATACCATCCCAGGAGTGGCCAGCAAGTGTGGATACTCCTGCAAGATTTCTCCGATTGACTTTGCCCCGTTCTGCCGGATCCAGTTCGCCCGGTGAACGGCCGTTTCCCGCATGTACTCCTGGACCCGGTTGAGCGGCTCGGCGTGGAGCTTCAGCCATTCCTTCATCTGGAAAGCTCTCTCCGAAGAAACGCTCGTCTCTGTCGGGAGAACAGCTCCAAGCAGTTAGAAATAACAGCGCTCCGCGTCGTAGCGGCTGGTTGCAGTTGTTGTTGTTGTCGCAATAGTGATAAATTAAATTTCGGAAGGAAAGGTGTTACCTGGAAGCGCCACACTCCCGCTCGGTCGGTCCTCTTCCGCCCGACCGCTACAGGACCGCTCTCTGCTCTGCCGCCGAATTCGCTTTCGAATGTTCCGCAACCGCTCTTCCAAATAGCCGGTAGCGGGGTGGTGGTGTTTGCCTTGGCTGTACCACGCCTCCTGAAACATCGGCACATTTCAACCGTCGGGTTTCATTGCTTTATTCCCCTGAACATAACATCTGTTGAGAAACTACGCAGCGTTCTAAATATCCGTTTTTTTTTTATTTTAAATTTGTCTAGAACAGACTTGCACTCACATAGCCGTCACCCTCGGGATCCTTCAGGCAAGGAAACTCCGTCACAAGGGATGCTGCAAGCACCTTCTTTATTTGAGATGTCGGCCTAAAACGACAAAAAAAAAAAATGCCGTAAAAAAAACGTTTATTTATCCATGTATTTTTAAAATCGCATTAAAAATTAATGAACGTCGTTGAACTTTTACTCACGTTTCGCCAAATCTCTCCATGAGGTGCCACACGAGAATTCTCACCATCTGGTTCTTCTTCTGTTGGTTGAGGCAGTGGTCTTCATCCAGGCTTCTAACGATAGACTCTCCCTCTGCATGGGACAGCAGAATCTCTCTGATATTCTAAAACACATAATGAGGAACTGCCTTCACTGGACGTTTTTCATTTTTGCTTCGGGGGACTTGTATACAAAAATTGAAAGGTTAGGGGTACATCTGATCTTACGTACAAATGTCGGCACATTTTCAAAAGGCATAACTGTCCAGTGGGAAGAGACTGCCTTTCCGTTATTGTGTTCTGTTTCTGCAGATATTGACCCTACAGTAAAAACATATAAAAACAAACAAATCGACATTATTAACAGACGTAGGCCTACTGCACCCGGTGACCACACAACTTCATCTATGAAATATAAATAAAACCAGATTCTAGATTTTTTGGACAGATAACTGTGATCCGTGAGGGTTGAAACAATTGTTTCCATATAGCACATATATTCACTCACTGGCCACTTGATTTGGTAAACCTTTATTTGGTTAACGCAAGCAACGCAAAGAGTCTCAGCAAATCACGTGGCAGCAACGCAATATATACAGCATGCAGACACGGTGAAGAGGTTTGTTTGTTGTTCAACCAAACATTAGAGGGGGCGAGATGCATGATCTAAGCAACTCTGGCAGCATGGTGTAAACAGGATGAATCCATGGATCCACCCTGACAAGTGTCTCCAGAGCATGGCAGTGGTAGTGGTGTAATGGTGTGAGGAATGTTTTCTAGGCACAAAATGGGCCCCCTGAATAACAACTGAGCACCATTTGAATGCCACAGCATATCTAACTAAGCATTGTTGCTGACCATGTGCATCTCTTTATGGCCAGCAGGACAATGCACCATGCCACAAAGCACACGTCACCTCAAGCTGGTTCCACAAACATGGCAATGACTTCAGTTCACACCAGTGGCCCTCACAGTCCCCAGATCTCAGTCCAATAGAGCTCCTTCAGGATGAGGTGGAAAGGGAGCTTTGCAGCATGAAAGTGTGGCCAAAAAATCTAAAAGAACTGCGTGATGTTATGGAGTCAGGATAGACCAAAATCCCTACGGAACGTCTCCAGCACCATGTTGAGTCCATGCCTCAAAGTATTCAGGCTGTTCTGTGGGCAAAAGGAGGTCCTACCCGGTACTAGATAGGTGAACCTCATAAAGTGGCCAGTGAGTGTATATCAATGCTTAGATTCCACTGAAATTACCAAACGCTTTGCTTAACCATCAAACATTTGGTGGAGCTCTCCTTTAGAAATGATTTGTAGAACATGTGTACTCACATATTATATACCGTAGTCCAAGAATGCAAAACCAAATCTTGTATCTTCAGCTGCAGTACGGACCAAGCGACATTTTGTTGACATTAGAAACCGTTCTGAAATGTCAGCTGCTGTCAAGTGGGTTTTTTTTAAATGATGCACCGTATAAAATATGTCAAGACTGTGTGAGCCTCAAATTTAATTTAAAGTAAAATATTCATGTGTTTGGCATTCTAACACAAATGTCAACGGCCCACTTGTTTTGAGAGACGCAGAAAATGTTTAAATGAAAGATTCTATAATTCAGCTGAAATTCAAAGGGGCATTCGTCATTCTTGCTGAACAACTCCAGCGTGAAAGAATGAGGAGATCAAACAAATGACTAACATCAAGAGCCTCAAGATACGGAACTGGTGTTACAAAGAAGGCAAAATAAAAATTGCCAGAACCTGCTATTGCTTTCTTGATTCCAAGCAACTAACTCAATCAATGAATCCAAAGATAAGACATTCCTTATAAATTCCACGTGGAGGTTCACTTGGATATGAGCATTGCAAATATATTACCACTCAAATTTTTAATTCTGCATCATTGACTTTTTCCGAAGACTGGACAGAAATGGTTTTTTTTTTTTGCTTTGTTTTTTTTTTTGATGGCATAATACCTTCAAAACCCTTTTTCCTGAAATCCTTCACATTTGAACAGAAGGTGGCGCTATCTTCTACAAACACACGTTTGCGAGCACAAAAAAAAACAATGCCAGAATGTTAACGCTGTACCACAGAATCATCCAAAGGTTCGACGCAGCGGATCTGCAAATGGCTGTTTTTATGGCTAAGAAGCACGAAGGCAGCAGTCGTGTTTTGCGTCAAAGCACTTCATCAGGAAATACGCCGCAGGCCAAATTTGGCATTGGCCGGGGATGACAGTGCGTCGCGGCATCACGCGGTGCGTTTCCGCGGTTACTGTGCCGGGTGGGCAGACGTCCGTGTGATGTTCTCGGTTTCAGGTGCAGTTATGATTAGGCCCCTGTAGGCATATCCTTTCGCAGTGTTCGAAACCACCTACAGTTCTCAGTTCTTTGTTTGAACATTAGTACGGACAGTGCTCTCCAAACCCACTGGTACTGTACTTCCCATTTACACACGGTGGCTTATAGGCTATTTTGTGTGAGAACTGCAACTTTTAATATCAGTCAGCAGTAAGGATAAGGATTGGCACTGAACATTACTGGCACCAGCAGCACATGGCTAGCTAAGATGCTGTGTGTGTGTGCTGTTAGTAAGGTACTGAAACTTTCTCAGTACACAAATCACACAATGCCAGCATACATCAGGCGGACCAATCAGTTTAAAGTTTACAATCAAAGACAGTTAATTTAAAGGCCGGTGTCCCAGATCATTCACTCCAGAGCAGGGTTTGATTGTTCTGGCAGAGCTTCTTCTGCACACAGTTTAACTGGACAGCAACATTAGCAAAATACAAATACATGGGACAAAATCAACAGGAGAATAGCGCACAGATTTCATACAATTCGCATCATTTCACCATATTGCCCACTGTTCCCAGACTTTTTTAAAAAAATAAAAAATTAAAGGCAGCTTGTGTTAGTACCTCATTGGTTATAAATCTTATTAATTAAAGGGCCCAACTGCATCATGGAACTGCAAGCAATACAAGAATACTTTTACCACCATCTTCATTTTGTTTTGCAATAACATGATATTGATTTTTTTCCCCCAAAGAAACAAAAAGTTGTGTGTCTGTGTGTGCATCATCGAAGAGAAACAGTTTAATGTGTTGGCACTTAAAGCAGTTGATATCATTTTATGAACGTAACCCAAATGATCATTCTTGAGATTAAGATGGTGATTTGAGCCTCAACTAATAGAAGGAACCTCATTCTCTATTCCTTCATCTGAAACACAGAAAACGTAGCCTAACAGCGGAGGAAATGACCATATGTACAGTCACTGCCATCATTTACAAAGGTGATATTTAATATTGCTATTCCTACTGAATACAGGACCCTGAGATCCTGCATGAACCTCAGATTGTAAACGACGCTGTGCAAAATAAAGATTGTTTGACTTTCAGAGCTAGGCCCAGCTGTTCTGAAAGCTGGTTTTTGTTTAAAAATGACGGGTCTTTGTGTATAAAGAGGAAACGCTCCTACAGAACAGTGCTTTCACACCACAGTAACGCATGCGGTAGTAAAGGGTTCCTCAGTCCTGAGCTTCAGAAACTCACAGAAAAACACACCTGGGGTGCCAGTTCTTCCGCTTGCCTTCTGAGTTACAACAGGAAGGGGTTAGGGCTCAATGAAGGCTTACAGACAAACTCAGTGAGCTGCTTTGATCCCACTTCCTCTCAGTTAAATTTGTAACTACTTCTGCGTCACAATAAGTAATGTGAAGTGGGTGGGTGGGTGGGGGGGGTGGGTACTGACCTAATCTTTCGGTGCAAATATTTTGTTAACCTGCAGATTTTTTTATGCCAGAAAATTTTAAGATGGCTTATGCCCTCTATGACTTTTCTAATCATTTTTTTCATTGACTGAGAACAGATCTAAATAAGTCAAAAGAAAGGCACAAATCTCACAGATTTTATCACATTAGCTTGGAGCCACGCCTCTGGGATCAGCAGTAAAGGAAAGCGCAGAACTGTCCACATGCAAGCACAATCACGCAATAAGAGGAGAACACAGGCCACTTATCAACATGTGAAGATGGTGCACATCAAACATGTCTACATAGGAAACGACTACACCAACACATCTTCTTACTGCCTTTTTCTTAACCTTTCTCCAGTGTTCGTTATAGTCTTCACGGCCAAATTTGGCCGGTCTGTTTTAACCGCTCTTATATTAACACAAAACCATAAATCATCACCAAATTTTGTTTAACACCTTTTTAAGCTGTGAAACAATGTCTCCAACTAGTGGTTAACATGAGTAACTGCAGTAAATATACAAAGAACAGACACCGAAAATGTATTTCTAAATGAACATTTACGGTAAAAAAAACAAACAAATTCAAAACATAGAGACCATATGAACAGAACATCAACATGAACAGTCCTCTGTGAGTGTGAGTGAAAGTGTGTGTGTGTGTGTTCACGCACATAAGTGGCAATGTATGATCAGTTTGGAGTGTGTCTTGCAAACGTAGGCATGGCATTTGTGGCATGTGTGGCTGGTTTTATTGTCTCTAGGGGCACAGAGCTTGCACCTCTTCCTTTTCTGTCCTTGTCCTCGTTGGGGGGGAGCGGTTGGGGGAGCGGCTGGGGGCTGCACACTCCTCACCAGACTGGCAGAGGCTGGTGTGCGGGGAAGCTTCTGACGCCGTTGAATTAGAGGAGTCACCAAAGCTTTATATATGGGGTCTGTGAGAAGATATGATACATTGTTTAGTCTGAAAGGTGTGGTTCACGTGGGGGGGATGGGCACATAAGCCCATTGAGAACCAACCCCCCTCTGTGTGTGTGTGCAAGAAGGAGGGGGGGGTGAATGTGTGTGGGGGGGCGGGGTGGGGCAGTGGGATGGATGAAAGGGTGGGGGGCAGATGGGTGGGGGGTGAGGGGGTTGTGGTTGTGGATGTGTGGGTGAGTGGGTGTGTGTATGGGGATGCTTTCCATCTGCTGGATGAACATAATATAGTTTTACCCATTAATTTTCTATGGCGGTCATTTTAGACCCGGAACACCACAGATGTAACAAAGTTGACTAAACCACTCAAAATTCAAAGAAAGTGGTGATCAGCAATTTTATATGTTCAAATGCCTAGTGTGGAGGAAAACATAAGGTCTTGAGGCAATCAGATGAAAAACACAATATTTATGATTTATGAAAAGTTGTAAATCTGTCTGATTTGACCCGAACACTGGAGGAAGGTTTTGAACAGTATGGACAAGGTAATTATATTAGCAATATTATTTTCTACTGTCGGACAGTTTGGCATAAAATAGCCATTTAATGTAAGTTGCGGGGTAAAAACACAGGGAAAACTCAGGGAATGCCATTCTCCATATATACTATTAATCCTCTGATGATGTGCCGGAGTCTTTTTCAGCTTGACATTGCTATCACACAACGCAGACCATCAACAGCACACACTATACCCACACTGTTTGGCAGTTTATCCTGAACTGTTAATCAGTCTTTGTGAAAGGGCTACATTGTGGGCTCAACATAACTCAGGTCATCCATCCATCCATCCATCCATCCATCCAGCCATTGTCTTCAGTGAAGCACTCAGTAGAGCCTTATACTCTGGATGTTTTTTTTTTTAAAGTGGAAAAACAAAAAACAGACCTGGTTGTAAAAGCGATGATGTCTGGGAGTCAACGTGCGCCCCCTGGTGGCTGAAGCCGGTGCACGCGGTGCACAGTGACCCGACAGACACAGGCATCTTTCCACAAGCGGAGCAGCACGAATCAGTCTGCAGAGAACACCACATAGATCACCATGGTAAGACTGGTTCTTGTTTAAAATGCTATAAACATACACTGTATAACCAAAAGTATCTGGACACCCCTTGGTCTGAGGCTGTTTTTCATGGTTTGAGCTAGGCCCCATAATTCCAGTGAAGGCAAATCTTAATGCTACAGCATACAATGACATTCTAGATGATACTATGGACCAACTTTGGCACAAATTAGCTAAGGTGGAGAGGGAGAGAACTTTTTATTAGCCAATTAAATCGGGATGAATAGGTGGCAAGTTTGAGAGAGCCAGGTTGGGAATTTAGCCAAGACACCAGGGAATGTACTCTTTGTGACAAGTGTCATGGGTTCTTTAATGACCACAGTGAGTCTGGACTGTGGTTTAACGTCACATCCGAAAGATGGCATCTCCTACAGCACAGTGTCCCCATCATCCGCACTAGGATTAATTCAACCAGAGGGAAGATTGCCCCCTGCTGGCCCACCAACACCACTTGCAGCAGCAACTTAGTTTTCCCAGGTGGTCTCCCATCAAAGTATTAACCAAGCCCACACCTGCTTAGCTTCAGCCATTCGGCAGGAACAGGGTGCATGATGGTATGGCTAGTGGTTAAACATACTCTGCTTAAATCTACAAAAAGCTATACATCCAAAACTTATAACATTATGGTTAAGGAAAATTGAGAGAAGTTCATAGACATATCGAAACGCTCTTCTCAACGCCATATTCATACAATATAGTACCACTATCGGATAATTCAGGCTGATATTTTATCGGTAACGATAAAAACTTTCACAAACCTCGGGGATCTCCCGTTTGACCTGGATGGGCTGGGTCTGCGTTATCCTTGCTTCAGAACTTGAGTTTTCTCCATCTCGCCACAAATCGCAGTTCCAACGCTGCTCGAAGTCTCGATCCTCGGAATGGCTGTCACCATCCTGTTTATCTGCATTCGGACAGTCCTTGATCACTATTTGGCTTGCCAGCTAAATTACACCTGATCAATAACTTGACGAGGACTGACAATTACTGTACGTTGGAAAGGAAACTGAAGCGTAATTAAGATTTCATCGTTTACATTTAGATGAACTTTGAAAGTCTTGTAATGCCATTATACATAGGCTACATAAGTGACAGTTGCAAGAAAAGTTTCGCTATTTGCTAGCCATTTATTTTCTTCGTGTCGGCTAGCTCTGCGACCACTGTGTTTAGTCTATTTCGCTATAGAGCGTCCATGCGTTCATTATGGCATGCTGAACTCCAGCCAGCTAGCTAGTCTACCATGCCACGAAAGTTAGATCTGCTTACCCGTTACAGCCGTTGACGTCTTTGTCACATTTTCATTATCGCTGGAAACAAAGTGTCCGAATACGTCGATGGTACCAGAGCAAAGGTGTTCATCCCAAGTCTCAAACTCCGTCTTGTTGCTTCCACTGTTTGCACTGTATTCCTCCTCCGTTTCTGGCGTTTTACCTGCTTGCTGCAGTTTGAGTTTTGATGCACAGACTTCCATCTCGCGTTGTGTCACATTGATAGAGTGAATTTCAGATAAACTGGTTTCGAATAACTTTGTTATTTCGCAGACTGCGTTTTTCAGCAAAACATCCATAATCGAAGCGAGTTGGTTTTGAAAAGTGATCACGGATTCGTGAGACATTGACATTTTGCAGAAATAGTGGACTCGATTGATGATGACAAACAATGCAGATTACCTGGTGGCTAATCCGGAAGGACTTTTTTTTACTAAAACAAGAAGGCCTTCCGTTTAACAAACAGCACGACAGTAGAGGACGCTTTCATCTAACTGTGAAAAGAAATCATAAAGTTAATATGATACATTAATTACATTATTATTGTCCACAACAGATTGCATTTACTTCACGAAGATTAGTTGACCTACAATCTGGTTGCTCTAACGTAACATACGGTACGTTTGTAAACCAAACGTTTTAAGTTAGCCAAAATGCATGGACCATCGGTACAGCATAGATCCGAAGGAAATCCTCGATGCCAATTCTACTTCCGGTCCTCACAAGAGTGTACACGTCAAAATACGAGTCCGTTTTCCTACAATAAATGTGAACAGTATGCTCGTGAATTGTAACTAATTAAAAGCACACATAAACAGGATTTAAGCTTTTTTCTACAAATGCTATTGATAAAACCATTTAAAACTGTTACATTTAAATAGAGCAATGTCATACGTGGGATTATATGTCTGGAAAAAACAGTGCATTTTCATTAATTTAAAGATTTTCCATGTTTATTGTGCCAACACCTAGGCCTACTTACTTTGAAGCTCACATATTTACATATATTCTCCTATTTTTTTTTAAATTTCTGCTCTATACTGTACATTACTGACCACTATGAGTAGTCACAGAAATCTGTTTTTGGTGGTAAACAGTGAACAGTGAACAACAGCAAGTGTATATATTACTACACTGTGGATATTGCCTGAATAATAATCGGTCATATATACTGACTGTGTGACTTGTTTTGGCAGAGATAATAGGTTCATTTATCATACTGAATATAAAGCCTGGTGACAGTGGGGGGAAAATGAAGAACCTTGTACCACTACTAAGTGTCTGAGCAGGATTAAAGTTCCTGAGCTTCCTTTCACCATACCAGGTTTTCACAGACCACATGTTTAATTTTGTCAAAGTTTTACAGCCTCATGTTACAGTCTAGTATATTAAGAATTACCAGGTATTCTGGTGCCATAAATCAGAGGAAATCAGTTTTATGATTATTTGTCATCATAATATGATTCGGGTCCTGTAAACCAGACTCTAATTCGTTTAGAAAGAGAGGGCGAATCAAGTTCTATAAAGCAAAAGAAAAAAAAAACTGGCCTTTCATCGAATAGCACGGACTGTCTTCGAGTGCGATTTTGGTAGAGAGGAGACTGTGGCAGATCCGGTACTATACTGTATAAACTAACATGGCTTTTTATTCGATATGTCCAATTAACAAAAGCGGCAAACATCCAGTCATTTCTTTGTCTTTGACAGTCCATTCTTCAACCGCTCCAGTACGATAGAGGGCGGTAAAACACCGACATTAACGTCCTACACCGCCATGAAAAAACAAGTGATGAAGAACATTAACAGCAAGCAACAATGTCAGCCTCCGTTTTGGCGTTTCAGACCCAACTCGCCTCTATTATGGACGTGTTGGTCCGAAACACTGTGTGCGAGGTAACTCGGTTGTACGAGGACAGCCTCGTCAACTTTCAATCTATTATAGCCCAGCACGAGGACGAAAAGGCCAGCTTAAAAATCAAACTGCAGAAATCAGAGAAAGCTCTCGCGCTACAGTCACTGAGAGAGTCCAGGAAGAACGTTGCGGGTAATAGCTTATGACCAATCTTTTGTTGTGGAGCATGATTGACAGAGCGACGTGTGGGTCTCCTATTGAAACGCGTGATTTCTGGATGTAATAAATGCTTTAACTATCATTATGCATGAGCAAATCTCAGTAGTTACAATCAGCACTACTGCAAGATGTTAAAGTCTTTCTTGCAGAGAGGTTGTAAACTCCACTCCAGATACGGACTGTTGTAGCTAGCGGTGTCTACATCGGTGTGTTATCATGTTATTTAGTATACGTTCCGAGTGCGTTTTGCAATAGCAAGTTAGAACACGCTGCAAACCCTCGAGCACACACACATTAACCCAAAGTCCAATGCTTCCATTTCACAAACATGAAATGTCAATGCATGTGCAATTCCTCCTTTAAATATGATTATTTGTAATTTTGTCGTGATTAAAAATTGAATCAATGCAATTATTTTAACCGTTCAGAATCGCAGGAGAACTTGGTTCATTCTGATGCTCTCATCAAACAAGAGGACCCTGAGTCAGAGGTTAAGGTTAGTGTCTGTTAAAATAAAAGGATCTTGAATTATAATCAGAAGACTTCTCAAAAAGTCAAGTATCAATAAAATACACGTGAACAAGATTGGTAATTCCAAACCAACTTCTATGAGCCCCTCAGACACATTTAATTTAGTGTGGTATGAAAATGCAATTGTTCTAAATATGTGTTATCATGATAAATCCCTTTGCTGAAATTATTTTATGAGGTCTATCTGAAAAAGACTTTGCTTGTATGGAACAGTTCGTTTCCTCTGTATTTTACTTTCAATTTTATCTTAATTGCTCAGTGTGTTCATCTACCCTCCAGTTTTATTTTTTTTGCACCTCCTTACTCTCTCAGTTGCTTCCATGGTTACGGTGACCACCTCTCTTCCCTCCAGATCGACATGTTCTGCGCGGTTTGCGGGAAGGCAGCAGAATCGGAGCCTCCTTTTTGCGACGCGTGCAGGAAGACCGTGTCGTTCCAGTCTCAGTCACCGGAAGGAAGCCCCGCTGTGGAAGGGTCGCATCAGGACGGGCCAGGTGCGTGTCTCCCGCACACCCGCCTTGTCCTGTTCTCCTGCCATTTTAACCGTGGAAGACTGCTGTGCACGTCGAGGACTGAATGCCTCTGGCTCTCTCTGGATAAGATTTTCTAAGCAAACATCTCCTGTTACTATTTAAAGTTTGTCGAAATTTGTTGGGAGATAGTTCTGGCTGTTGCCACTACAATAATTGGGTATTTCATTTGAAACTAATCATTAATTTGAATTATAGTGCATAATCTTTTGTCAACTGTAATACTATGACCTAAATATGCAGTATGTCAAGCTGCCAGAAGCATTGAAGACCATTGCACATCTGTCAGTTCTTTGTGAAAGGTTAAAATACAGTTGTTTTGTTGTGATAGCTTATTCCTCATTTTCTTCTAGCTGGGAAAAGCGCTGACTTTTCTGAGGAGTCGGACCTGAACATGTTTGATACCGAAGCTTTCCCTGGTCTGTTTGATTCAAAGGCTGATTCATGTTTCAGTGCCAAAGATGTCAGTGGCGGTAGGATTTCCTTTTGAAAGCGTTATGATGTAATGTAATATACATATGTAATATAATGTATTTTACTGTCCTCAACACATATTGGTTATATCTTATCATATCATTCACGGGTTTAAAGAGTTCCTTGTAAATACATTTACATTATTAATACAGTTACACTCACATATACACACTCAACACAACAGGTTTCCTGATTTTATTCCACTTTCTTGTTCATGTGTTACATTTGTTCTATGTTCCAATCATGTATTACATGTGTTCTATGTTCCGTTCATGTGTTACGTGTGTTCTGTGTTCTGTTCATGTGTTACATGTGTTCTGTGTTCCGTTCATGTGTTACGTGTCCTCTGTGTTCCGCTCGTGTGTTTCTTCAGGAAGCGCCCTGACCCCCATAAGCCCCATGGTGCCCGCGATCATCAGTTCGTACCCAGAGGTCCCGGTGCTGCCCTCGGTCAGCCAGAGGGGGCCGTCCCGGACCGCGAGGCGCTCGGCCAAACGACCCCGCCCCCCTCCCGAAATCGAGGACATGGCTTCGGAAGCCCGAGAGGTGAGAGAGTTCGCTTTGCTCCTGCAGCCTCGTTCACTTCCTGCCGCGAGAAACGAAACCGGTCTGAGAGAGGCGGCGGGATTTTGGGCGAAGGCACGGCTCTCCTTCCTGTTTCATATTTTCGCGGTCGGTTCCCGCGACCGGCAGCATGCGCATGCTCGTGCTTAACCGTGCCGTGGTCTCGTATCGCTGGTGTCATGTGACTGTCTGTCCGTGCGTTTTCGGACCCGCAGCTGGTCCGGGCGGTGCTGGCCCGGCGGCCCGATGGCGAGCACGTCATGAAGGAGTACCGGATCAACGGGACGCTGACCGACACCACCAGGAGACACCTGATCAACATCCTGGTGGCGCACATGACCGAAACGCAGGGGTAAAACTCCCCGTCTCCCAGACGAACGCTCATGTGCCTCACTCACAGCTCTCCGATTTCTTAAGTTTTTAACTTCTTAAGTGTTCCACTAGCCATATCATGCCCTGCGCTGAGCACATCTCAAGATTAAGAAATGTTTCAAATGATTATTGTAAACTCTTCTGTCCTTGGGTTGCCTTTTTTGTTGTTTCTTTTAGGAGAATTCCACCCAAGAATGTGCGAGAACTCTACGCTTTGGGCATTGTTACACTTTTCCCCTCTCTGAAGGATCCCTTCTCCAAGAAAGGCTATGTGAGTATGACATTTGTACAGGGTTGCCAGATGTCCAGATTTCAATTGAACAATTTAATAGATGTACCAGTGCCATTCTGCATTCCAGAAAAACATTATTTTTATCAAATGCCATCCTGTGGTAAGTGTGCCCATCGGTGACATTTGTCGCGCAGGAGCACTTCTACGACGGCCAGAACGGGACGGGGTACCTGGCCTGGCGCCTGAAGACAGTGCAGCGCAAGACCTTCCACCGGACGGGGGGCGAGCAGAAGCCCATCGTCAGCCGGGGCCCGAATTTCGAGCGGCGCACCCAGCTGGGGGAGCAGCTGCAGGGCGAGGTGTGCAAGGAGGCCATCTCCTACATGGCCCAGTGCACCGACCAGGAGCAGGTCTTCCTCAAGATGCGCGAGACCTTCCAGTTCCGCCAGCAGCTGGTCCACGACCCGCAGAAGACCGGCTCCGTCCTCGCCACCTTCCCCAGGTTCCTGGACACCAAGGGCCTGGTGAGTCAGGCACAAAATGGCGTCGCACCGTCCGGTTTCCACGCGCTGGCTCTTATCTTTAGCATTCACTCCGGCTGCTCTTCACCTGCTGATTCGGTACTGTGCGTGACGTGAACATTGTAATTTTGTGAGCGATGGACACGGTATTTATTGTAAATTCCAAAGTGAGGCTAATGTGCAGTGTCTCCAGAAACTCTCTTGTTATAGTTTTCATGTCATGTGGAAGAGATGTTCAAGTTAAAATGAGGGATGCTATGTGATCTGTTCCTGTAAAATGGCTTCATATTGTAGCCCACTGAAACTGAATTGCCATTGATTTCAGGTAAATACTAGTGTAGTTAACTATCTGGACCAGTAGGTGGCGCCTACTGGTCCTATTAGTGGGAATCCTAGAAGTAATGTACTTAATAGCCAGTAATGTCCTTTTCTGTTATCCAGCAAGTATGTGAATGTTTTGTAGCTAAATGTTCTCCTCTTTCTTGTCTAGGTGAATCAGGACTTCACCCTGCTGTTTGGGCTGGAGACGGCCTGCAAGCTGCTGGAGAACTGGGACAGCAGCTTCAAGGCCAAGGTGATCCGGGAGGCCAGGTGTCTCACGCAGTCTGCTGACCTGAGCAACCTGCTGAAGTGCGCCGAGTACGAGCCAATCAGCGAGCAGGACGTGCCGGAAGTGCTGGGTACGTGGCGCGTGGTCACGCACGCGCATGCGTGTCCGGGCGAGTCTGATATGGTGAAGGGGCGGTAGCGTAGTATAGTGGGTAAGGAGCTGGTCTTGTAACCTGAAGGTCTTGTAACCTGAAGGTACCCTTGAGCAAGGTACTTAACCAGCATTGCTTCAGTATATATCCAGCTGTATAACTGGATGCAGTGTACTGTAAATGCTACGTAAAAAGTTGTGTAAGTCGCTCTGGATAAGAGCGTCTGCTAAATGCCTGTAATGTAATGTAAAGGGTCTGTGGTCTCAGTGAGTGTGTCGTTGTGTGTGTCTCTCTGCAGGCTGGGACAGTGACATGGCTTCGGTTCTGCTGCTGGTTCACCTGCTGCCCCCCCCGCCCGGCGGGAGGAAATCTGCCAAAATCAGCGCCCGCGAAGCGGTCGACCGCGTCGTCCAGTTTTACAAGGTACGCCCCAAACAAAAGCGCGCTGTGGGAATTCTAAAACTGCTGTAGTAGTAGTCATGGCAATATAGCTTTGATAGCGTTACTGTAGATGCGTGTTGACTAGAGATGACTGTAATATTGTAAGGTAAATGTATTGTAATTGTAAAAAAATTTTGTGTGAGTCGCTCTGGATAAGAACGTCTGCTAAATGCCTGCAGTGTAATGTAAGATAAAGCGTGTGGTTCTGTCTGGGTTGGATTCCCCGGTCACAGTCCAGAACGGAGTGGCATCCGGGCGGTTTGGAGGGTCCGCGGCAGCCCTACCTGGTGGCGGTGGGCAGCAGGCGGGACCAGATCGAGAGCTTCTACCTGGCGCTGGACCGCCACCTGCTGCCCTGCCAGGCCAACTGCTCGCTGGGCGCCTTCGACGAGCTCTTCAAGGCGCACTTCGTCTTCGGCCTGTCGTACGACGAGGCCCTGAGCAGCGTCTACACCTTCCTGCAGACCACCGTCTACAACATCGACGTGGGCAGCGTGAAGGAGAGCCCCCGTGTCAAGGAGCTGAGGGCCAGGATGCTCAACAACTGTTGATGTTTGGGTGCCCACGGGCCGCCCTCCACGTAGAAAATACTCCCCGCTTCCTTCCGCTCCTCCTCACACCTTGCTGACACGTGGGCGTGGTGGGCAGGGCCCCGGATCAGCGGTTTGATTTGTGCTGCTGTGATGTCACAGTTGGTGTGGGGAGGCGTGGTTGTGGTTGTGGTTGTGGTTGGAGGAGTGGCCTAACTCTTTCTCGGGTTGCCAGATCTTCACGGAGTTCCTCCGGTGTTGGGTCCAGTGTGGTGAGCCAGTGCACTACAAGGGTGGATCTTATTTCCAGATTCCGTGGCTGAAGCTGACGCACGTCACACGCTACGAGAAGAGACTGTAAATAGAGCAAGCGTCATGCTTCGGCCAGTGAACCGATATGCACAGCACGGTGTCACGCGTTTCACATGAAATTGCCTGGACAGAAGTGATTGCATATGCGTAAGATTTAAACTGATGTGGGTTGTCCTTGAGTTGAAGTGTCATTGAGCCCACCTCCTTTTTTTTTTTTTGCAGTTTTGGAGTGCATTTGAGTTTTGGTGGCTGCATATACAAAAAATAAACTTTACTAATCCAACATCAAGGCATTTGCATAGAGTCAGCTGAGCTGCATGTGGCCATTTTGTTTCTGAGTGACCCTGCATTGATATTTACACTGTGGGGACTTTCACAGGAAACAAGGCAACCCTACAGAGAGTCCTGATTGGCTGAGTGTTAACTCACTCTGTATTTATCATGGGGTGAATGCATTTATTAAGAAAAAAACACATACAGTGTGCGTGTGCACCATCCTGAAAAACAGTCTGCATTTTTAGCACCTACATTTCAGTTTCATCAGAACTTTTCACAGGGACTGTACAATAAACTTGCTAACTTGGAGGAAATTATAGGTACTGCCGGTCCATTATTTTCTGCTGAAATATCTTAAAATTACATCAGTATAAAGATGTATATATTTTCGGTACGTTCAGTATTGTTTTTGTTTTTTCTTCTAAAGACAATGTTGTCAGTATGAATCTTGCTGAATAAATGTGAGAAAAATACCCAGCCACTGAGGAACTACAAGAAATGAACCTTATAAATAAACCTGGCCTGAAATCCAGTAAATGAAAATTCCAGGAATATTATATTTTATGATTCATATTCACTGTAATTAGAGGTTGGCTGAGAGACAATGGAACACGTATGATTATGGTTATCGCTTTTGAAATGAAATGTGTATCATGTGTTCTGTCTTTTCTGTCCCCATTGCTTTGTTTCAGGAACGTTGGCGTATGTATGCTTGTTGGGTATTTCAGTCATGTGCTGCCATTGAAAGTATTGAATACGTGGACCATTACTGCTGTCTGTGTGCGTACGTTTTGATTGCAGGTGTATCTGTACGGGCCATTTTCTGCAGAGGTAAAGCATTGCATTAGGTTCTATTACAGGTGTTCTCTACTACAAACTGCAAGTTTGTTTTTCTTCAGTTTTTTCAGTGAGTGGGGACGGTTCAGAATTAGATGCGAGTTGTTATGAGTCTTGGTCTATTTTTCGCCTACCGTCCGATGTTCTCTGCAAATATTAATTCTCACCACCGTTTATATTTCTCAACAGACCCCCTGCCTCAATTTTATTCATATATATTCAGATTTTGAGAAGCTCAGTCCGAACTTCCGACCTCGTGCCTGGTAACGTTGATGTAGTGTCTTATACAGCACATTGCAGTCCGTTAGTTGTGTTGATAAACTGCAGCTTCTGAAAGACAGTCTTATTCTTTCACCTAGTTTTTTTTTTTTTAATGAAAAAGTACACCGTAGTAATCTACTTTTTGTGGTCATATAAGTATTTTCTCTTTGAAGCCTGAAAAACCAAGGAACTGTCATATTTTCGTGCACAGTTGTAGATATTTGAACTGTCTGACGTCGCTACGGTTTATCTTTCAGCACAGAACGGACACTAAGGTTCTACGGGAACGTGGGTGTTTTGCTGAAAATTGTTTTGATCTACACACGGCAGTGGAATATGCAATTCACAGGTTAATTTTTTTCAAGTTCAATTAAAGACCATTAATCGTGCCATATGATCTCAAATACAATGTACTGACATGAACAGAAGCTGTTTTTATTTACCACCTATGTTTCGTTCAAGAGGATTACATGATTACATGCCACATGATTGACCCAGAGTTGAATACCTGTTCCCAGTGAACACAATGGAGCACCGCGGTCGCAGACAATATAATTTAAAATGACATTGGTTAGTAAAATGTGCGTGGTTCATTCCTACATTAGCAGGTTAGCTACATTGTTTATAATAAAATGATTAACTCATAACTAATGCTGTTGCTTGTCATTTTGTAATAAGGTAGGGCTACTTGAATAAATCCATTTACATGTATATTACATACTATTCCTCCCAGCCAAACATTTTTATACGTTTAAAATAGTTTTTTTTTTTTTTTTACATTTCTTGTTAACGGGTGTTTTCATGAAAGTCGATTGCTAATGATATGTTTGAGATGAAAGTAGTAAAACTTTTTTTTAAACATTTGTAAGGATGTCCTCATTGATTGTAATGTCCTAAACTTAAAGCTAAACTTATTCTACATATTCTTTAATTCTAGCCACTTTACGTTATTTCATTCAAACAGAATGGAATGAAGTTAATTTGAAGAAAGGCTTTCTCTACACTGGAGCGTAAAACTTTTGGATTCATGAATAACATATGCTTTATAAATATCCCAGCTATTCGGGCCAGGCTGTATACACAGCATGTTTTGCTACAGATAAGGCCAGAAACGAACGTTATTTCTGTCACACCCTTACTTTCAACGGAAAGGCCATATGGATATAATTCACCTGCGATTGGCTAGGAGCGGACCATTCTAGCGTTGGCTAATAATGGTCTGTAAGCACACGCAGTGGTTCATCCAATAGATAGGTCTACTGGAGGCCAAAAACTGGCCTACGTGTAATACTTACTACGGCTACAAGCAAACTGATTTTTTTTTTTAAACTGCAACTGAGAATTATAGTACATTTTGAAATGGCCTTTTTTGGCGTTTCCACGCATGATTTCCAAGACCTGTGACCGTGACAAAGAAAATATGTCGGCGCAGCGTCACACAAGCATTTTGTGCTTCGCTCCCCGATCATTTTCAGGCGAATAGGTAGGCTAATTCCTACATACGTCGGCGTGAAAACCGTGTTTGTCACCTGCTGTCAACTGAACGAGGCCCTGAACTGAGCGCGCGGGTTGGCCTTTATCCAGTTCCTGGTACTGCCAGATAAGGAAAAATGGAGCGTGTGAAAAGCGCGCTCAATGCTTGTTGGGGACCCGCTCACTGTCGACCGAGTTAACCTTAATGTAGGGTGTAAATAAGGACAGTACGGAGTTTCAAACAAGCCACCCAAAGAAAAAAGATCCTGTCATTTGTCCTTGTTATGTTACAAAGAGTTGTAGATTGCATGGCAATTGTATGTTTAGGCACTTGAACGATTGTGTCATTATTATTGGTCACAATTGATGTGCACAAATCTATTTAGATATTTAGGCGATTAGGCGACTCTATTGTGGACACTGCCGAAGCAAAATTAGGAGTGAAATGTGAAAATGTCTAGACAGCTCCAGGAAAACTGCGTTAAATTCAAAGGGTCAGTTTCTTGAAATGCTAAACAATTGAGCAAGGCTAAAGAAACATCCGTAGGCAATACGTACCTGAGAGAAGACATACATTTATACAGTAGAAACAAAAATGTAGCATATCATGTGCTTTATCAAGACCGTTTCCAATCAGTATAATTTAGTGGCTAGATGATATCTGATGACAACTTAACCCAGGGTATATCTTTGTTTGTTTTATTTTTTAAAAATACCTTCGAATCATAAAACAATGTACAGAACTTAAAAACATCACTTGTAAAATAGTTTTCTATATTTCAGGATTGGTTGTATGTGACAATGAAATGAATCTGAAAATCTCTGGTTTATTGGCTATATTACACTGAAACATGTGTATTTAAATTATTAATATGTAATTAATAAGTTTACATGTCTTTAACGAATTTAGGAATGTATGTTGTTTTATGCCCATTGCATTACTCAGTCTGGGTTCTTCAGTGTTTTTAGTGTGGCGGTGGTCTGTATATTTTTTCCGCCTGACTATATGCTTATACTTGACCATATGACAATACGACAGCATGATGAGTTAAGAAGGAAAAACATTGTAGTATTTCAGTGCTAAAGATGTTATATTTGTATTGTATTACGTCAGCTACAAGACAGAAATATTTTTATCTTTTTATTTCGTAATGTGACGTATTTGCAATGCAACCTGTCGTTTGTTTCATTAAAATATATAAACGTATACAGCACATTAGCCTATTAAACCTGAAGGTGGTGGTTCACATAAATCACGCCATAACGACACAACCCGTTTCCTCTTGTTTTATGCCCTTGAATTACATTATCTTCTTAAATAACACGATATGAAGTTCCATGCATTTAAAGTGTAGCCCATAACTGACTTAGGCTACTTCCAAGTTCATTGCAGCAAACATATGCATACTAGCCGTATCGGTTTCATAGTTTAGCCTGTTATATTACATTTAACCATGTTTGGCTATCTTTAACCAAGTTGACGCACAAGGTTTGCATGACATTGGCATAGATCCATGGTTTTCCCGCCAGTAATAAAACAAACAGTAATTGCTTTTAAGATAAACCATAATAGATGATAAATATCGAGAAAAGGGAACAAAATTGTTTTTTTAAATCTTATAATAACAGAGAAACATTTTATTTGTTTTCACAACAAATTGTCTTTAGTTGCTATCACGTCTGAAGCGGACACTGTGTTTTCTCTCATTCCAAAATGTATTAAATTAGCAATCAAAAGCAATGTAATCACGAACCGCAATTAGAACAATGCATTTCAATTCCTTTTCTGTTAAAACGAATCATTACTGGTGTGTCTGTGTTGTAGTTTAATTGTATAATTTTGCCAATATTTGGAAAAGTGCAACTGGCAAAAATAAATTTTGCGCATTGCACTGTTCATTTTTTTTATTTTAACAACATTGGCAACATTTTAAATGGCCAAGTAAACGATCCACTATAAAGCAGTGTATTTTCTCTACTTTATGGTTTAATGCTGTCGTGTTTTTGGCCCATTTTTTAGAAGAATTTTCCGTTTTTATTCAAAGAAGAAAACACAACTTTCCGAACAGAAAAAAGGCGCTTCTGAGCAAATGGTTGAGTCTACATGGTTCTCATCCACACGATAAAGTCAGTCAAAGGAGGACCACTGCTCACTCTCTCAGACTTAACAGAAGTTTGCTGAAACCTCATCATCGTTAGAAACGAGCATGTCTTCATCGACTCCACTGCCTCCGGCGCCCAAGACGCCCAAGACGCCCAAGAAGAGGTCCTCCAAGCCCAAAAAGACTGGCCCAAGCGTGTCTGACCTGATCATGAAGGCTGTGTCCGCATCCAAGGAGCGAAGCGGTGTTTCACTTGTTGCCCTAAAGAAGGCACTAGCAGCCAGTGGATACGATGTTGTGAAAAACAACGCGCGTGTCAAAATGGCCATCAGGCGCTTGGTGACCAAAGGGGATCTTATACAGACCAAAGGCACAGGTGCATCGGGCTCTTTCAAATCCAACAAGAAGCAAGTTGTCCCAAAGAAGAAGAAATCGGCCAAGAAGAAGAAACCAGCCGCCAAAGCCAAGAAGCCGGCGACCAAAAAGCGCAAGAGGGCGGCTGCAGCAACCAAAACAACTGAACCGAAGAAATCTCCTAAAAAGGCTAAAAGGAAATCAGCAGGGGCAAAGAAGGCCAAGTCTCCCAGCAAGGCTAAGAAACCGAGAGCAAGAAAGGCGAAGACCACCAAGGCAGCGAAGCCCAAGGTGGCCAAGCGCAGAGCTACCAGAGCTAATGTTGCCGCGGCGCAGTGAGACATCTATACCCCCAAAGGCTCTTTTAAGAGCCACCCTGTATTTTCTGGGCGAGAGTGTAAAAATGCCATTTCTCAGAAAAGTTGTGCTGCTGCTCGTTGTTCAGTTTGTGGTGCTATTCAATGCTACTATCAAGGGAGACACTGGAATTTAAATATGATACGGGACAGCCAAAATATCTGTGTACGAAATGTTTGCTTCTATAAACGCATACTTAAGTATTTATAAAACAATGCATTTGCATAACCTTATCTGTGTTGTGTGGTTCACGTACATTTACATCTCTTTTTCAGCGAAATCATTAACAGCTTATTGATATGACATGCCTTTTACGCACAGTGGTTTAAAGCGCAACGCCTTTCAGTCACAGCCTTTCAGTCACATGATTGACACATCCTATTTAGGTACCCGATCTGTAATTGAAATCGTCAATTAATCGTCTCTCTTCACTTTTTGGGAAATAAATGAAGGTAAGAAAACCTGAGGGTCGTATTAGAAGTACATCATAACAAACAATATTCTGTGCATACTTAATGACTCGCAATTTTGTGGCAAAGAAAAGATGCGTTAAGAAGTTAAATTAATCAATATCCAAGGATTAGAGCATAATCAGACAATTTACATCTCCTGGGTTTCATGATTCCAGAGTTCATGTCATTCCAGTGACATTCAAGAAATATTGTTATGTGAGACAATAAAGAATTGTTTCAGTTCACTAATCCACATGCCAAGCCAATGAAACTAACTATCAAGCTACTGTAGCCTTCCTAAGTAACTAATTTTGTATAGAAAGTGAGATAAAATAACTAATAAATAATTCGGTAGCCCACAACCCCAATCAAATGTCATGATGTCATTGTGTCCATTTCAGCTATTAGCTAGATATGAAACAAGGACAGTGTATGTTAAAGGAAGTCTATTACCTATAAGTGTGGCTTTACGAAGGTGGTTTTCTTGATAAATTATACTTTTTCTCATTTTAAATGTGCGAATTTGTAAGCAATTCGTCTAGGAAATAATCAGGGCACTTTTATTTGGAGATATTTTAACGCAGCTTTAAATAGCTTGCTTTTCTATTTTTAGATTGCGTTATGTTATTTTCCTAGGTTTAGGGACTTTTTTTGAAGTCCCTAAGCCTGCCTACATTCCCGTAAGAAAGGAAGTACGTACACAAATTCACAAATTCTTTGTTTTGTACACAAATTCAACAATCTGTTCTCACGCGAACAGACACTAAATTTCCACCAGGTGGCACAAGCGTAAGACTGAATAACAAAGGCTCGGTACACTACAAGAACTAAGGGATGGAAACACTTTAGAAGGCTTAGAACAAAAACTTAATGTTTTTAAAGTTTTTATCCAGACACATATGTCATAATGCTATCACAAATTTTTTTAAAAATTAAAAGAGAGGGGGAACTCGCACTTTATTGACTTATAGTCTATGTCATTGCAGGGACACCGTTTGAATCGCTTGACTCCACTGCACTGACTGTTTTTTTTAATTTATTTTTTTATTTTTTATTTAAACTATTCGCAAAACGAAAATTCATCTATATTCCCTGACACAACGTCTAAGTTTGACAGCAGACGTAATCAAACAGCTTGGCCAATCTCGGTGGTACCGTTTCCCCCTTCCCCTTCGCAGGTTAATTGTCGGCATTAGGACTATCCCCGAATCCCTTTCGATTCCTGTCAGAAGCATGTGACTCTTGAGTCAAAAGTCTAACACAGTCATATGCTCATTGCTCAGTGATCCAGCGCAAGATCAGACTATCCTCAGCGCGGAAGTAACAAGAGCTCGGCAACTGTTGCTAGACTAAACCAGGCAACGAACTCAAGTTCCGAACAAACGCCCGGAGAAACCAGGACAGCAAAATGGATTGTGGAATCATAACGTCGAAGTCTATTCTCTTGCTCCTGAGTTTAATTTTTTGGGTAAGATTTTGCACTTCTAAATTGTTTCATATGAAGAGAACAAACATTGGGACTATTGTTGAGACGGAAAAGGTGTTCCGTCGAGGTGCCTACTTGTGGCATAACAAACCCAGCGGGTTTGAAAGACTTTATTTGAAGGTTAATTTTTTTTGCAGAAAAAACACTGGTCTCATAGACGTGTCGATCTATCTGATGTGTGTTGTTACCTATGAAACATAGGCTAGTTAACACATGTTGTTCTCACGTGGGAGCTTCTTGAAATAGTTTTACCTACGCAATGTAAGAAAGAAACCCGTACAGGCAGATTTGACGCATCTCACTCATAAGATGGCCACTGGCTAATCTTGTAACTACTGTGCAACGGTTTGAAGGTGTAGTAAACTGGAAGAACAACTCTGCAGCTTCAGCAGGACGCTTGCTTTGAATTTGTCAAGTAGTAACAGTTGCCAGTGCCACGCGCTGCACGCAAAGAATGTCACTTGGCGAGCTTTACCTTTAGTGTTGGAGCTATCACGTTAAGCGCGTCTAATAGTGTTAATAACAGACGAGTCCACTTTTTTTGTTCAATATTTTTGCAAACAGCATGTAATATTTACAGTAGAATGTTGCTGGTGTTTGTTTAAGTAAGCTGTTTTATTTCTCTATAGAGTGGGAAACTGTTAGGATTTACCTTTGGGTGTTTGGGCACAAGGATTAACCCCATTTTCGGCCATAGTTCGCTACATTTACAGTATCAAAGTGTTTAGGGATAGTGAATGTTTATATCATCATACATTAGGCCAACCTTGCCAGCAATAGCGCATTGTCATCCTCAGGTGAATGACTGAATCAGTGCGTGAGCTGTGGAACTTGCGACATAGCCTCATGCTTTGTGTGTCAACAGGCATCTCGCAGCACAAACAGACGCGAGAGTTGAAATGGCGGAACACAGAAGTTGTGTTCAGTATTGAGGGCTTGGATAAACTGGAGCAAATAGCACATTACAGGCCCCATATAAGCCTATAGCCTACATGTTAAAATCAAAATATTGAAACATGGGCTACCTACCCCCCAACCATGTGATGTCGTGAGTTACTGAAATAGGTGTGGACCAAAGAAAATATCAAGCACCTGGTATTGTGGGGAAGTTGAAAGTTAGCACAATTAGCAAAGTCCATGCTGAATTTGTCATAGTTGGGCTACGGGTAGCTTAGAAGAAGATGGCGACGCTAATATATTCGCATACTGTTATTAACAGTCCATTCATGGTAGGCCTCGCACATGAATTGGTCTCTTCAGGGCTTCAGATCGAAGGTGCTGTTGCAAGGAACATAAGCTGCCGTGGAATTTCACGTGAGCGTTCTTCAGATGGACCATAAGGCACCAGCTGTTCCTATTAGGGGCTTTAGTTGTGCTAATTGGGGGGGGGGGGGGGGGGGGGGGGGGTGATATTATAGTAATAACCGCGAGACGGTGACCACCATGTGAATTCCTTTTTGCGGTATGCGAATTAAACTTAAAAGACGCCATGCGGTCACGTGACTGGCCGCCCTCTAACGGACTGTCCTAAATTGTTGTGAATTTTCCATGAATGTTGTGTATATTAATGCATGCAACTAGGAAAACACAATTGTCACTTTGTTATAAAATCCTTCATTCTCAAATTACGTCATTGAAAGCTTTAAAAAGTCCTGTAAAAGTTTAATTTGGATTGGAAATACTTACTGTAGGCTTCATACTATGTACCCTTAATGGTTAACCGGGACAATGAGCAGTTTGGTGAAGCCTAACAGGCTGTTTAGCTGATTGGTTTCATTCACCAACAGCGCTAACAAACCTGCTAAGTTCGCTAGCGTTGATGATGCTCCACATTACAGTACAGTGTATTCGATCCCTTAACGGATCCTTTAGCAAACTACAGGTTGGGCTGCAATAAACTCCTGGTACATTTTAAATAATGATTTTCTGTTTGTTTATGACCAAAGTGAAATTATCAGTGGAATGATAATGATAACAGTTTACATACTGACATTTCACCCTGTACCCCCTGTCATCCCTCTATTTCACCATCTCCCAGCCTCCTCTGTGACTTGGCCTGCTGTTTCACGGCAATGCCACATGATAGCCTCCAAACACACATCACACACGCGCGCACACACACACACTCATGACCATGTCTTCTGACAAACACACAGCAGTGCACTTCATGATCACCCATTTGATGGGCAGTGTCGTTTGTTCTCCTGTGTCTGTTCATGGCGCAACAATACAGCGGGAGCAAAGGCTGCTGGGAATTAATGGTCTGGGAGCTACACACAAAACAGCCCTTTATCCCCCCTGCAATTATATGTTAGCGACTGTTTTCGTTTAAAATTGGCTTCACCCTGCTTTCTTGTTAGAGCATTTTAACGACATCGATTCAGTTCGGTTATGAGGAAAATAAACAAGCAGTTGTTGTTGGTTCAGGCAGTCTGAGAAAGGACACTGTGGCGCATTGCGATGAAATAAGGGAATTAAAAAACATAATGCTTCTCGCTGTGGCTTAACGAGTTAGCTGTGGTATTCCTGTGTCATGTCACCTCAGACAGATACAGTCACAGCTTACATTCACAGCTCTTGAATGTCTTCTGATAATTGCCCACAAATTATAGTTTGTGAAACTGACCAGATTTTTTATGTCGAAAGAACAGGTGCCAGTAAACGTCTGCATCGATTCGTGGCTTCAGTTAATTCTTTAATGTTTTATTTTCTGAGAAAAAGTTTTATATTTGTACATTTTATTATGCTTTCTGTCCAATTTATGTCACAACTGATTTTTTTTTCCTGTACGTTGTCCTTTTTTGACTTTGGTGAACAAACATTTCTTTCACTTTCATCGACAAATTCAGCATGTTTTGAAAGTATAACACATTTTTGAAGAAATGAAAGTCAGAGGAAAAAGGAATAAAGAGGAACAGAACTAAATGATTGGAAAGAATGCACTCGATTGTGTATTGTATTTACAGTGTGCTTTATTAATGTTATTTGCTGTATTATTTTTCATGTAGGTAAACATATACCAGGCCACTGTAGTTATCCTTATATACATGGACAAGAGACTGATGTAATCTGGTGAAGTACTGGCAGACTGTTGCAATAAAGCACACTAGTGAACTATTCTATATATTTAAAAGATATTGACTAATAAACCGTCCTGTAAGTATCTGGGGGAAAAACCAAAAAGTCTTGTCACATGAACCAGCATTAAACCTTTTGTGGGGGGGGGGGGGAGAAAAAAAAACCTTTTGAAAATGTTTCAGTTCAGGCACATTTTCATTATGTTTGTGATACTGATGAGTTCATTTTAAACAATTTGAAGAGCGCGCATGTGTGGGAATGTTTTTTTTTTTTGGAAAGGAGACGGACATGTGCCAGCGTCCGCCATCTCTCCCCGATTCCACTGCATGTTCATTTTTTTGCTCCTAGTATCTGAAGCACGAGACTTCAGTTCCAGGACGGATTAGGGGGGGAGCTTCCAACCACCCCACCCCCCCCAAAGCCCCCCCCCCCCCCCCCCCACTCTCCCTAAGGCCCCATGACTGGCGTCTGATTGTGGCCGAGCTGGGTCATGTGTTTGGGGTGTGGGTGCAGGGGATCCCTCAGAGAGAGAGAGAGAGAGCAGGAGAGAAAGAGAGAGGGAGAGAAAATGGCCCCAAGCCAGACTGGTGTCATATGAGCTCATACTGACTGAGCAGAATTGCGGTGAAGCCTGTGGGCGCATTAAAAAACATGCATGCGCAGTACCTGCGGCTTCTAACGTGCCGTCCCATGATCCTTTTCTGAAGAAGCTGAATTATACTGGCACCTCAGTGCTGATTTAATCTTGTCTCCAGTAAGCCCTCTGGCGATGCATGTGATGCGCGAGTCACTGGCTGTCACAGTATGGAAAAGTGTGATGAAGCCCTGTTGTACATATTTAGGTATTTTAAATATGTTGCGTATCCTGCTCCAGGGTTGTCCTGTTGCTAGGCGGTGGGAATATGTCCTGGAAGTTCGACCTGCGTAGTTTTAAAACGAACGGCGGTCCCCTGTACTCACGATACCGCTGTGTTATCTCCCTCCCAGGCTGCAGGGTGCGCCCTTGCCTACGTGGGCTCCTATGTCCTGAAGAGCTACAACAACTTCGACAACTTCTTTGAAGACAAGTACACCCTCATCCCCGCCGCCATCATCATCGGCGTCGCCGTGGTGATGTTCATCATCGGGATTGTGGGGTGCTGTGCCACCCTGAGGGAGTCCAAACTTGGCCTGGGATTTGTGAGTATGGGGGGGGGGGGCGGCGACAGGGGTAGTGGGGTTGGGTGGGGGGGTGTGGGGGTTGTGGGGTGGGCGGGGTATAGTGAAGGTGTATTGAAGTGGTTCAGTGGAGTGCTGTTGAAGTTGATTTTGGATGGGGGATTCAGTAGTCATTTCATAAAAGTGGTCATTTCCTATTTGACAAGTAGTGTACCAGTAGGGGTTTTGTAAAAGTGAAGAGATACAGAGGTTTCGGCTGCGTATTTCAAGTATTAATGTGAGGGGGATTTGTGGGAACTTTTCTGAGGAAATCCTCGGTATCAGTGTGTGTGTCGGGGGAATTGTTAGGGCTGGGTACTGTGTTTCTGAGAATTGGAGTTCTCTTAAATCCACTGCCACCGTAGGCAAGAGGAAGCCACGAAAGGTCGACTCAGCGTTCTCCGACGCCTCACTTCCTGTTTGCTGCCTGTATGCTAAACTGCGTGCGCAGTAAGTTCGCGCCTTCGGAGAAAAACAGGAACGCCTAGCCTCGCTCCGGGACGGGCGGGACGTCCCTTCACCTGTGGGCTCACCAATTTATTTGGTCCTTGTTGAAAAGGAGGAAATGACCCCTACAGATGTTTCCAGAGTTGTGTCACTGTGTTTGATTATTTACCATGTCACGCTCCCTATCCATTCTTTTTGTCCACCACTCTTCTCTCTGTAGTTTTTCATTATCCTCCTGGTGATCCTGGCGGCAGAGGTAACTGCCTTTGTGTTTGGATTCATCTACAGAGGCAAGGTGAGTTGAGCTCCACTACAATCAAGCAGAAGTGGAAGTTCAGCTACTTTTTAAAATGCTTAGAGTAGTGATGAATGCTCCGACCCGGATTCATATGACCATTGCTGTATGGCATTTTTAATCTTGAGGAATTACGCTGAATGTTTTTCTTAAGCGCACATAATATTTTCCCCTACTGACATTGAAGTCGACCTTCATTGTGAATATTGGAGGTAACGACAGTGAGGGGGCCTAAGATCAAAGGAATTTAAGGGGGAATAAGAGAGCCTCTATAGAGTAAATTTAGGAGGTGAATCAGACGCTTTAGAGTACCATATTTTTGGCAAATTATTAATCACGGGTACATCTTGGACCAGTAGCGTACATTTGAAGATGAACAGGCATGTGCTGAATGTGAACTGCAGTACGGGTTGTATAACTGTTTGATGTATGTTTCTGGGTCAAAAGGAAACTTAAAAGGATTAACAATACCATTTTCAACTGATGTTTCTATGGAAACAAAGTTTCAGCACAGTGAAATCTCAGACAATTCTGTTGTCTGTTGATAGCCATTGTATTCTATTCAGGGGTTATATCAGTGCAGCTATTCAGATCTGTTAAATATTAAATTGATCAAATTAATTTAAAATGTTCCACGGAGATAATGTTGAACAGGCATTAGCTGTTAAGGTAAAGCAGAGTTGCGGCCATCTTGGATAATTCTAAAGTGGCGCTGGCTAAGACAGCCAAACCACAAACCGACTTTTAACTGGAGATTTTTTCAGAGTTTTTTTTCTGTATTTTTTATATAAAGTTTTTATCATATTTTGTCACTAAAACAGTGTTTGTCCTCAACTTCTCCTTCTCCTGATGAGTTCATTGTATATATCAGGTTAGTGTGACACAGTGTGTTTGTGTTTGTGTCTGTGTGTGTGTCTGTGTGCGTGCGTGTGTGTGTGTGTGTGTGTGTGTGTGTGTGTGTGTGTGTGTAACCAGATAAAGGGTGACCTGGAGAAGACGATGACCGACGTGTTCCAGAAGTACGACGGCCAGAACTCTGAAACTCGGGCAGTGGACTATCTGCAGACGCAGGTGAGGGGGGGGTTTGCCAGGGCTGAACTTTGACCTTACGACCACCACTTGGAACAGGGGAGAGCTACCGCTGACTGCTATCGCCTAGCATGTGATGCACAGCATGTGAGAATCCATACGGGTTGGTGACTCTCAATGCCCCAGGGCCCGAGCGTGCAAACTGAGCTACAGCTGCCCTTAAACAGCCTGCTGGACACCCGGGGCGCGTTCCTCCCCCGAAACGGTCCGTGTGTGTGACTGACCCCCCGTCCCGCCTCTCTCCTCTCTGCGCAGCTGCAGTGCTGCGGGGTGCAGAACTACACCGACTGGGCCAGGACCACCTGGTACAGCTCTCACAACAACACGGTCCCCACGTCCTGCTGCAGGGCCAACAGCACGGGCTGCACCGGCCGCCCGGACCAGCCGGACCTGCTCTATACTCAGGTATCCCGCGCCCAGACCACGCCCAACCCACTTCTGCCCACATGCCTGACCCACACCTGCCCCCACGCCCGCCCCACTGCTGACCCACACCCATACCATGCCCGCCCCACTGCTGTCCCACTCCTGCCCCACGCCCGATCCACACCCACACCATGCCCACCCCACGCCTGACCCACTCCTGCCCCCACGCCCAGCCCCACACCCATACCATGCCCACCCCACTGCTGTCCCACTCCTGCCCCACGCCCGATCCACACCCACACCATGCCCACCCCACGCCTGACCCACTCCTGCCCCCACACCCAGCCCCACACCCACGCCACGCCCGACACATGACCACCTTCAGTATGTTAGCATAGTCTGCTATCAGGGTGTTTCTGTTCAAAGCACTTGATGTGTGGACATTTGACAGAATTATGTTTTGCCACATCTGAAATTTTTATAGTTGGATGAAACTAAACGTGCACGTGTGTGTGTGTGTGTGTGTGCGCGTGCGTGCGTGCGTGTGTCTGTGTGTACAGGGCTGTGAGGCCAAGTTGGACCAGCTCCTGCAGGATGTCCTGAGCTATGCGATGCTGGTCATTCTGGCATTCGCCATCATCAAGGTACCCTTTCTCCTGCTTATTGCATCTCCTGGTGCGATTGTAATGGTTTTAACTAAAGGAAATATGTGATTCCTTGTGCTATTGTATTTTTCTAATTGCAGCTGCTATCTTGGCCAAAGTTCCCTCAAAAAAAAGCTTTTATTTTTGATCTAACTAGTTAAATAAATACAAAATAAATGTTTATTGCCCAACAAGGTGGGTTCATAGAGTAGTACAATCCCAGACTTTGGACTGGCATTGGGGAACTCAATGGGACAGTGCAGTAATGGCTTCAGTGTTTTTGTCGTGTTTTTTAAATTTTATTTATTTTTAATTTTCCCGCCTTTTTGCCCCTCAGTTTTTCGGGATTCTCAGCGTGTGCGTGATCACCTGCAGAAGGAACCGGAACGATTACCAGCCGCTCTACGCCTAGTCCCGGCGGAACTCCGATGGGACGTCCCAGACGGGTCCCTCGCCTGGCTCCACCGCGAAGCCGACCTCCATTTCCTGTACGGAGCCCGGGTCATGTGACCTCTGATGACCGTAGTTTAATACCGTGTACATCTGTATAGTCTGATTTATGTCTGTACCTCCAGAGGTTTTCTCTCTCTCTTGTGTTTTTAACCCTCAGAAAACCGCTTTGTTTTTGCTGCCTACTCCAGTGTTGGAATGTTTCTGTTGAACGACTACTAACTTTACTTTTTTTTTTTTTTTTTTTTGGTTTTTAAAAAAATAAAACATGTTTCGTACCCAGATAGAATAAACGTGGGGATTAGGAAGTGTGTTGGGTTCGAGCAGGTTTTCTTAGGCATGATTGCTTCAGGAATAAATGATGCGAGAGTGGAACATTCGTCTGTAAAAAAAAGAAGAAAAAAGAAAAGAAAAACAAAAACTAGCTCTGGCAATCTCAGCCTGAGTGAATACTGATCTAGGATCAGGTTAATGAGGCCCTCTCCTGTTCATCCTCCTGTGAGAAGAGCACATTTGCCTGACCTCGTGGCAGGAAGCAGAACTTATGCAAAGCTGTCTACACAAATCTATTCAAAGCTGCCTCAGCCCCCTGGCCACGCAGCTGCATGCTCTGGCTTGTGTAAGTGCACAACCAAGGGAGATTTTATATACATTCATGAGGTGAATTAGGAAGAGGAAAGCACGCTGCTGATTGGTTCATTTAAATATGGGGGTGGGGGTTATTTCCCCTCCCACACTTTCTCACCATGGGCCTGTAATGTCAAGGTCAAACTAAAATAGTTTCACCTTTTACTCGTTGTTAGTCACGTGCCTGTTAAAATGATTTGGTTGCGCAGTTTTTTTTTACCGTTGTGAAATTTCAATTAAAACAAAATTTACCTGAATGCTGGCCTGAGTGAACACTTCTGTAAAGAATGAATCATAAACCATTAATGATGAATTTATGATAGTTTCGCTCCGGGAATATAAGGATTTCTTTTTTAATGTTTCAATCTGGGATCTTGAGCTAAAATCCTGGAGGGCTGCTGTGTCTGCTGGTTTTTTATGTCTTTATGTTTAAGTGTTTAACTGTCATTGATTGGCTAAAGAGTCTGCACACCTCGTTTCCAAGCTATAAACGGCTGCTGATTTAAAGGAAATCACAAAAAACAAGCAGAGACTGCGGCCCCCCAGGACCAGAGTTTGAGACGTATATGGACTGTTTACGTGTCATTTATGGAATGCAATTATGGCAAAAATTCTCAGAAACATGTAATATACAGGGGTATTTAAAAAAGGAAAATGCCGATATTTGAGAGAGCGTATATTGCGTCAAGAAAGTGTCTTTCCATAGAAGATATTTGAGGAGTCAACGTGCGGTTTCTGAGAAATCGTGTGGGGCGTTGGCCTGTGTTATCTCTCTCTCCCTCTCTGGGACCCCTTTAAAAAAGATAACCTCTGACTGTTGAAGTAAATGATCATGTTAAAACTACCTAGCAATTTCAGTAGTAATTAAATGGACATAAATAAGAGACTATTCATGTCACAAGTGAATTGACCCTTTTTTTTGTCTTTTTTTTTTTTTTATTCTTTCATTTTTAGCGTTTTAGCATTTTAGCTCTTCAGGATCACCATTATAACCCATCCAAATGTCAGGTTATTTTACAAGAAAAATATATATATGTGAGTTTATCAAATTCCATTCGTGTTACACTGAATACATGTGATGCCGTTTTCATATGATTCCATATACTTGGTGTTCATTCAAGCATGACTGTGTTTATGTGCTGTCTGGGTGAATATTTCCTGAACACCTGTGAAATTAGCACAGGTAACTGAACTGCTACAGAAATAATACGCACCGTTAACCACTTTGATTACTTCTAATTGACTAAACCTCCATTTCATCAGTTTATTATTATTATTATTATTATTTTTAGTAAAAGGTCAAAAACCAAAACCACCTCAACGATAAAAACTGATGTTTTGTGGTGGTTCTGCTGGTTTGACGACACAAATGTGTAATACTTTTCAGCTACCGAGACAAGTTTTAGTATCTTTTGAAATTGTTTCAGAAAATTATTTTGCATTACTGAAGATTTAAATAATAAAATTCTCTGTAGTCATTGCTGATTTCCCTTCACAATGTTTTTCTCACGTGCAAGTTACCTAGCACCATATCAATGTAGTCATCCTTTGCTAAGGAGCCTATTCCCTTCGATTGATTTTGCCATTCTTTGTATAACCTCACTGATTCCAATTTTTATAATCAACATTAGGGTTGAAACATAGTAACTTATTTTTGGTTTTTACTTATATGATTTAATCATGTAAATTTAGGGCTTTTGATGGAGTTAAAGAAAGTTGAGATCAAAGAAAAATAGTATTCTTGCGACATCGTACCGCTCCTCAAATGCCTTGTAAATTGCTTGTATTAATGCACATTTGAAAGAAATAAACAGTGAAGAAGGTCAGCCGTGTTTGGCGCCGTATTTAATATTTAAACTCACTATCTCCTGTATCCTGTTTAATAAAATTGTTCTCCTCCAAGGTTTGGCTGTGAAGAGTTTGACAGTTGAGGTTTTATGAAAAAGGAGAACATGACTGGCTACAAAATGTGTTGTCGTATATACAGTTCAAATCTCAATGATCTCCCATGGCTTCTGTGTAAATCAGCTAATCGCACTGGAAACCACTACATATGATTACACACTTACGTTGTAGAGACACTGTTCTGTTTTGCGTAAGCAAAGGATTTATTCAAGTTTACATATTTGTCCACTATGATGACTAAGAAAGCTCATTTAATGCAGGCGATATACAAGGGTTTCTATTTTGGTTTTGTATCTACAGTAAATTTAGCCAGATTTGTCACTGGAAGTAGTTAGTAATCTGGCATTTATGTGCGTGTGCATTTCTACGGTGCAAATCACAGGTTAGCAGTGGTTATGCTTAGAGGTCTTACAGTCTGCTGTGGTGAGCTATGGGATTCTGAAAATTATGGGATGGCTATTTGTGCCTTAGTTAGGATTTGCTGAGCGATAACCACAGAACTGATGTGTTAACTGTGGCTTTGAACCAACTTCCCATGAGCCTTTAGTCTTGCGGTTTTTAGTCTTTAGTCATATGCAGTTCTGCCAACCAAGGGGTTTTGCCAACCAGGAAGTCTAACCCCCCTCTTGGTTGCCATGGGACTGCCATTCTTTCCCCACCCACCACCCAGGGCTATAAAAAGCGCTAAAAAGAAAACTGTTATGGAAATACAAACCTGAGCACAAGCAGTCTTGTGCTGCTCTGTTCCACTTCAAACCGTGCTTGAAGCTTGTACAGGCCTTTTCCCGTATTGTAAAACTGAGCCCGCTGATCGCCCACTCAGATGCAATAATAAAACTCCCCAGCAGGGGGAGACCGTATACAATGGTATCAGTGTCAATGCCCTGCTGTATGCCGGTATAGCGTATAGGAAGTGATAAATGAATTAGGCTTAACGATCGAGCCCTTAAATTAATACTGATCTAGATTTCTCCAAAAGTCTCTTTGTTCCTTTATCAGCTTTAATTTAATTAATAATTATCCAGGGAGCACAAACACCTCAATAACATTTCTGCAGAGGCATAAATTAGATCATATTCCAAATGCAGCTCAAAATTCAATTAAAATCTTTATCAGGCCAAATTAATTATTGCATAATAAGGCAGAATGGACTGGATAAAATACCACACAGGGGAGTACCTTCAGGCCAAGGATGGCAAAACACTAGCACAGAAAACCCATCGTAGGGTAAACATGTCACTGGCATGAAACAGTCCCTGCCTTGTTAACAGCATTTAAAACCAGCATAAAGGTCAAAGTTAATAGCCAATAAAATTTCACCGCACATAAGCTGGTCAGACAGGGCAACCCCAACATCTCCGCAGATCCAATTAATAAATTCTACATGCGCTCGTTATTTTTTTCCATTTTGTGACAGGTGTGACCTTTAATTTTCCCTTTTTTTCCACCACCTTCTTTTAGAAGTACTGTCTTTCTTTTTTCGGATGTGGAAAGTTGTTGTACTGCTCTGTGTTCCAAGGTCTTCCTTCACCGAGGTTAAGAGTTTTATAACTGGTATATACTGTATATCATTCTGATAAAACCTGCTTTGACTGGCACAAATGACCCTTTTCCCCCAAATATGCATTATGATTTGCCTCACTTGTGACTTGTGACCTCACATTAATATGAGCCATTCCAGGTTGACACTCAGAATGAGATAAGTCCACCTAAATTCCATGGATGCGCTTTGCTAAATCACCAATGGCCTGCTACCTCTGACAAATGATGCTGTGCATCCTATTGACCTGTTACCCTATTACATAATGTTGACTAAAACGTGGAAGAACCAATCAGATTACAGGAAACTAATCTCATAAATTGTGTCCTTCCTTTCCAGACAGTCTAGAGAGAGAGAGAGAGAGTATCTGGAGACAGTCTAGACTGCATTATGTGCAGCAGACGATGGGTGAGCTCTGCTCGGTCGGAAAGTGGATTGATTTATTTATCGGACAGCACGTGACCCCGTGTCCCCGCATTGTTCCGAACGCACGCTCCTCGCTACGCCCGCCCCCGTGTCCCACTGCTCCTCTCCGCTCTCGGCCCGACCGCGTCCAGGGCTCCAGGCCGTCAGAGCGCTTCCCGCAGCGCTGAGTCACAGACCGTTCCTGTTAAATTTCACACCAGGCCTTTATTCACATTATTTCTCCTCATCCGTACAGGTTCGGGAGGGGGGGGGGGGGGGTGGCTGAACCCGACCCCCAGGACATGTCGCTGTGTGTGGGAAACCGCCAAATTGGCGTCTCAGAGAGGTGACGCGAGGACATTCTCTTCCTTCCCACCTACGCTCTCACGTCCCCAGATTCAACCCTCTCCCTGGGCCCTTGTGATTAGATCTCAATCTCTAGCGGATGGAGTATATATAGAGTATAGATGTCTCCATTGTGAAGAGGACTGATCTTGTTAACTGTGCGAGTCCACCTCATTGCGCACACAGGAGGACGCTCGTGACAGTTGAAAGTGGCCCCGTTCGATTGCTTGGCATTGCGAGAGATCTGATAAAACGGTTGTGATTATTTGAAATCATGGACGCCGTTACTGTTGATTTCATTTCTTGAACAAGAACCCAACAGTCCAACTGTTTGGATGTGATGGGTATAAACGAAATGTCATATCACATATTTATAAAACATATAAATATATATTTCATACCAATCACATGTTGTCATTGACATTTATGACAATATGACATTTATTGTCGTTGTCATATGAATTGCAGATTGTCACTGACATTTCTGTCCTGTCACTTTCCTGTTTGTGCCAGCCAGCAGCAGATGGGCCCCCCCCCCCCTCGGAGACAGGCTTTCCCTGGCCCTGTCGCCCCAGGCCTGCTCTTGGGGGGGGTTCAGGCCCGGATCCCTGTACAGCTGCATTGTCACAATGCTGCTTGTAAAAAGCGCTACACGAATAAAAGTGAAAATTGAGTCCATGTACACCGCGGCAGGCTCTGACAGCAGCGTCACTCGAGCGAATAACAGCACCGAGCAGCTGAGTGTGGCTCAGAGCCTCCTGTGTGGGAGTCCTGGATGTAAACTAGCCGGCTCATCGCAATGACCTGCACACAAACAAACTGCTCCAGACCCCCCCCCCCCCCCCCTCTCTGCATGGTTTCATCGCTCAGTAATGACCTGCTTTCACCAGCGAGGTGAGCTGTCTGAATTATTTATCTCATCGCCGCTCCAACTGTGAATAATCCCCTCACATCTCCAAGAGTGTTTCTCTCTGGGTTATATATATGTGTGTGTGTGTGTGTGTGAGTGTGTGTGTGCGTGCGTGCGTGTACATGTGTGTGTGTGCGTGTGTGTGTGTGTGCATGTGCGTGCGTGTGTGTATTTGTGTGTGTGTGAGGACAGAATGCAGTCTGCGCAGGATGTTATTTTATTCACCTGACCAGTCAGCGCTGTCTATATGAGCTGACAGGCTGATAATGGAGGCCACTGATACTGTAATCCCACTTATGTTTCCAAATATAACTCCGTAAGAAAGAGACATTAACAGACTGTTGTTTAAAATAGGCTTTATATGACAATAATAATAATGAAAATACTACTACTACTACCACTAATAATAATAATAATAATAATAATTTCAATTTTATTGTATTTATTTATTTACTTATTTATGATTTGTGTTCTGTAGGCCTTCACTGACGTTGAGGTTCAGCTCGTTCATGGAAATATTGTCTCTTTGGTCTAATACTCTGTGCCATTGTTTTATGCAGTGGAATGTTCATTAGCCATTACGTAGTGCTGTCACAAAAACGTACATGAGATGTGTGTGCAGTGTAAAGTACATGAGATGTGTGTGCAGTGTAAAGTACATGAGATGTGTGTGCAGTGTGTACTGGATGCATTTTGCATGCCCCTGTATTTATGTATTCAAATTTCAAAGCAGATAATGCAGATGAGTGCACACAATGCTGTTGACCAAAACCTTAATCATTTGCATCTCATCGTTTGTATGCCTGATGCCTGCTTTCTAAAGACGTGCTTACCCGCTGGGCTTTTTGAGTTTTTGTTTTCTTGTTCATGTACATGAACACGAATACACAGTATACCCGTAACTTTGTTTATGGCAGACATGTGTCTGTGTCAGGCTATTTCAGCTCAGTGGTAAGAGCTGGGGTGTGGTGTGCTTGGACGTCATGCTGGACAATGCATTAACCTAATCTATTTATTCTCAGAAACCGTTTTGGAAAGGACAGACGGAATGTGGGAATGGACGTTAAACAGTCTAAAGCCAGTCTGAGCATCTGGGTGCTCCGTTCTGTCAACAAAAACCACTGCGCCCGGGGATTCGTCTGCTTGATTCGACTTATCGATATTTTAATTGGACCTCAGTTGACCCAATTTAACAGCCGCTTCCATTAGTTTGTGGATAACAGGGACGTGCGATACCTGATGTATAGAGGTTCTTTAGAACTGAGGGTTTAAACTACCGATATACTAGGAAAGAGCCAGAATAACAATCTCACTGAACCATCGATAAGAGGGAAAATCTCTCTCCCTCTCTTTCTCTCTCTTACTTTCCTTTTCTCTTTCTAGAAAGTAGATAATTCATGAACCGTAGTACAGCGCTGGAGAGATGGCTATAAATATACCTCCACTTCTATTTTTTTTCCCCTCTGTCTCTCGTTCAGCAGTGGCGGTGATGTGTGTGGATTCGTTAGAAAAACGCCGCGCTCTCCTCTCCTCTTGGATCGGTGCCAGGCGTGGCGTCAGGAGGGCACTGAGGCAGATTCAGCAGAGCGATTGCTTCTGTCTTTACCCCTTTGTTGCGGAGTGAAAGAACAGGTGCAGACGACATCCTCTTATCCTTTTTTTTCCTCGCTGCTGGAAATAGCCAAGAATCCGTTGGGCTGTCTGTTGTTATCTGTTATAATTAGAGGAAACACACACACACACACACACACACGCACATGCGCGCATGTACACATGCACATGCACACACACACATACACTCAAGTCCATGCTTGCACACACACACCCATGCACATAAACACACACTTGCACGCACGCACACAGATGCCTGTTCTTGTACATACACACACACTCACACACACACGCACACACAGCGCAAGGCAAAAAGCAAAAGAGAAAAGTTCTGCTTTGGAACTGAAGGCACTACAACAGTCTTTTCTATTCCAGAAGGAGCTGAGGGACAATGTCTGCATTTTTGACACGTCACATCTCGCAATTACATATTTCCAGCAGCAGACTGAAGTGCGTCTTCATGCACAGAAATATGCCCACGAATAAGAAAAGAAACGTTCTGAACACCGCCTGTCTCAACTCTGAGAAATGTTATAGTAAACTGAACAAACCTCCTGGAATGTTCGTCCTCTCGACCCCCTATCTCTGCTTTGGCCTCTCTCTCAGCGAGCGAGCAGCTGGTCATCGGTCATGTGACTTTACCTTCGTGGCGGTGCGTCGTCCTGCTGCTGCCCGCGATGATCCTTCTGCAAATGTTACGAGCGAGCTGCTCCAAGGGCAAGACCTGCTTTTACAGCTGGGGGACTCCCGCCCCTCGATCACTGCGAGAGGGAAGATCACGGAGGTGTTTTAGGCTCGATTGGATTCCAAAAGTCAGGCTCCAAGACAGTTTTTATATTTACTATATGTCCTAAATGTTTTTAGGGGGGGGCATCCGTCTCTGTCTCTGTGGGCTTTCAGGGAAATTCTCACAGCTTCATGAACTTCCAGATTAAAAAAGACCCTGAAGTTCCTAAAGATCTGTTTGCAAATGTTTCCAAATTATTGATATCAAAATGATTCCAAGTTCCAACAACACCACCTCCAACTATGCAATTTTGTATTTTATATATTTTTTTTAATAACAGCTCTTAGTCTTCTTTTGAACTTTTCGTAACCTTGCGCAGGTATGAAAACCATCACCTGCATGAACACCACATGCTATCCAAATAACCACAGCCTATGCACACTGCAAACCACAGCCACTAAATCCCATTATTTGATTAGCAAATCTTTTGCTTGTCCTTGTGTTGGAAGTCATGGGGGTTGGCAGCATTACCTTCTCTTTTTGCAGTTTATCGTAGCCTTGAATGCAGAGGTTATTTCTGGAGAGGATGTTTTTGTGTGTCATAGTTGAACTCGGTTGGCATTTGTCCTTTGCAGGCTTGCTTTTTATAGGACCTATTGTCTACTCCTCCCAGACGGCTGGCGGTTTTTTGATGTACTGAACTGTGTCAAAGGAAGCTCCTCTTTCATAAGATTCTGTGTCGTTATTTTATTTTATTTTATTTTATTCAGGAAAAATGGCATTTCAGGGCTCACGAGCTGAGCCCTGCTTAGGAGAATTGCAATGGGTGATGGCAGACATTTTATGAGATAAGATGTGCGAGATTCAAGTGAACCTCCACCCTCCAAAGCGTGCACGTGTGTGTGTGGTTAGCCGTGTGTGTGTGTGCATATATATGTGCGTGCATGCGTGTGTGTGTGTGTGTGTGTGCACGTGTGTGTGTGGGGCTAGCCGTGTGTGTGTGTGTGTGGCTAGCCGTGAGTTTGCTGCCCATTCTACGGTCTATCCCGGTTGTACGTGGCGAGGCCTGTCCATCCAGACGTCCTCGGGGGGGTCACCCGGGCAGGAGGCAGGGCTGGCAGTAATTGGGCTCTGGGGGACGGGCGCTCACAGAGCACCAGAGATGGAGAGAGTGTGGCGGAACAGCAGGGAAGAGAGAAGCAGGTCTGTGGGGAGGCCAATTACCTCGCCGGCTTTCCTCTTTCCTCCTCCCTGACCCCCTCTAATTAGCTTCTCTCTCTCTCTCTCTCTCTCTCTTTCTTTTCACTCTCTCATTCGCTCGAGTTTAATTTAATTAAATCTGCGCTGCATCTGAATTGTTTTTTTTGCTGACGTGACGAATGCTGCACACGCGTTGCCATGGTGTTTTGGAAATACCGCGGCGAGCCAAAAGCTTGATGCGTAAACCACACGCGTGTGTTATTTACCGTTCAAACACCAGCCTTCACGGAGGCCTGCTTTGACTCGTCATTCAGCTTCACAGACGTGCACTCACACAGGCGGATTAGCTAAAGTTCCTTTCTGAACGGCTCAAAGACAGTTATGGAACCTTTTGTCAGTGAGACCAATTCCTTGGCCCAACACAGTAGCCTGTCGATTCCGCTGGTCGCTGAAAAGTTGCTGAGAGTCTATATGGATGTTTATGTTTTGATCTCTGGGCATTCAGGTCACTTTTCAAGGAATTCAGCATGCAGTGGGTCTCATAAGGGTGTGCTAATGTGTTCTCAACATGAATATGCCATTATTACTGACTTCGTTTTTAGGTTAAGAATCTTTTCTTCCTCTCAATAGAGTTGCCGTCTCACCAAACCAGCACGACTCCCAGATTGAGGTCGGCTTTCCGTCGTCCCGTCCTCTCAGTACTGTGGCCGGGAAGCAGGTGTCAGGACCTTAATCGGGTCGACGTGCCCCCGTCAGGTCAAGTCAATCTCGCAGAACGGCGATTTAAACACTTTTCTGATATTTTCAGTGTGATATGAGGCGATGTTCAGAATTCCTAAAGATCTGTTTGCACCTGTTTCCAAAATTATTGATATAAAAATGATTCCAAGTTACAACTACACCACCTTCAACATTGCAACACCAATATGTCACACATATTGAACCATATCCCAAAATTACGCTTCTCATACATTCGTAAATTTTGTTGAAGTAACTTGGCACTGTGGCTTTTTCATCTAGCCATCTCGAGATATTGCAGTGTTTATGTGCAATCAATATCGGCAATCTTCAGTATTGTCAGCAGAAAGTTTATGTCCGCAAAGTCTGATGGAGTGCTCGTACTAATGTAAAGTATGCTATTTATTTTTCCAAATTAAACATTTCGCTAGTTTGTTTCGACTCCCAAAACTTGTTTGCATATTTTCTTCATGAAGCAAATATATATATAAGGCACGTGTTGGGCAGGAGCTTAACCAATGAAGACAGAACAACTTGCTGATGTTTTGCAAGGAACAGTGTCGGGTGATGCCGGCCTGGAACTCAAGGTGCAGGGCTAAACAGGCAAGCATCTCCAAATGGACTCACAGAAAATAGGGTGTGGACAGGCATTTATGTCAAGAGCTAATGGTTTGACTAGCATGACAACATTGTTGTCCACTTGCCATGACCTTCTTAGTCATGGGGGGGGGGGGGGGTGTTTTTATGAAGCAGGATTACTGGGTTAGCTGGATAGCTGCACTGAGTAAAACCTAGAGCAGCTCTTTTTACTTCAGTCCATGTGCCAGATTTGGGAGAGCTAACTCCGTAATCCTGTTCCGTGAAACAGGGCCCAGATCTGAACCCAAACGAGTGCCCATGGGAGATTCCAGAACAATGTCTCACGCAGAACTTTCCTACCTCCATCAACAATGCATGAGACTGGCTGACCTTTTTTTTTTTTTTGTGTGGAAGAGTTGAGTCACGTCTCTCCTCCAGGATTCCAGACGCTGGGACATCATGTGACCCTGCCGGTATAATCTGTTCTGACAGCATGTGGTTCCCCCGACGCCCTATCAGACAACTTCATTTTGATGTTCCTTGATCACTACCTGTGGTGAAAAAAATGAGAACCTGAATAAAAAATAAAGGCAGAGTATGCATGCAGGTTTGTACTGTATATATGTGTGTATATGTGTTGTTTATGCTACTGTCTTAAGAATGGTATTAAATATCCTCAAGCATACTGAAAGCCGTGCATATTTCGTTTACATATTGTCTCATAAGCCCATATGGATAGGGAATCTGAAATGGTGCACAACACTTTAAAAAAATCAATAAACTGATCAATACATCAATTAATCGATCAATCAAACTGAGGTTATGCATTCCACTCTGAGTCATAACATAGCATTATTAAACGGAATCATAGTGGAAGGAGAGTATTCTTTCGTTGTCAATTGTCCAACAACTCTGTTTCCTGTAATAAAGATCTGTTCAAGTAGCATTATAAAGAAAAGAAAAAAAACATTTTAAAATAGGTTGGGGAAGGGTTTAGCTGAACACCGGAAGCCAAGGCCAAGACCAAGTTCAGGAATGTCACGTTATTTATTTGTTGGGGCCAGCCAACTGTTTTCTCTTGGATTTATTTAATCATTGAACAATACTAGATGTCTTTTTTAGAACAAAAACAGTAAAAGAAAGCAAACACCACAAATTCCAGAGAATAAATTAATCAGCGCAGCGTATTTCAGGGCGAAATATTTTCATCCTGAGACCTCTTAACTCGCTGGCCAGTTCAAAATGGCTCCATGAATCTTCATGTATTTTACCGGCTCAGTAAGAAGCCTGGAGGCATTTGGGAGTTCTGTGTACTAAAGACACACAGGTAGTCACTGTGCTAAGGAATCTGCGTTCTCCCCAATTCTGGGGGTCATCAGCAGACTTTGGTGTTATCCCCTTGCCCCTTCACTGTTTGTGTTGAGTTTGGTGAGGCACTGGCAATGTATCTGGTTTATTTAGTGACAACGCAGCCTCCGTGAAAGCTCCTCGCCACGGCACTCGCCATTACTAGGGTTGTCACCGATAACATAATGACTTGCCCGCAGACGAGCAGTTGTGGGAGTCCGCGTCCCTCCTGCTGAGGTGATAGCGCGTGATCCTTGTTGAAAGAGTGCAGAACTGACACTCGGAAAAATGTCAGGAATATGCGGTTTGGTTCTGTGTGCTTCTGAGAGAGGAATGTGTTTATAGGCGGAGCAGCCGGACAATATACGACATCGGCTTTTGAAAACGAGTCCAGCCCGACACATTGCATCACTGAAGATACGCAATCCTTATATGGAATTCATACATCACCTTTTACACATCGAGTACAGTTTTCAAAAATGGGACGTGGAGGATAAATATAATGAAATACTAATAATAACTGGCAAGGAAACCCTATATAATAAAACAGAATGTATAATAAAGCCCGTCCAAGAAGCGCCGTAGCATGTTAGCAGGTGTCTGGATAGAATGGATGATTGAAGGCTTTGCATGTGACGTCATGGCGGGAGGCACCGTAGGGTTTCGATTCGGAGAGGGGGGTGGTTGAGGGGGGGGGGGGGGGGGTGAGTAGATGGATACAGAGGAGAGAGAGGGAGAGAGAGAGAGAGAGAGAGAGAGAGAGGGGGAGAGGTGCAGTTAACAAGAGCGGAGCCTTTTACCCGTCTCCCCTGCTGGAGCCATAGCTCGCAGCCTAACATGGGGCAGCTTTGAGAGAGAGAGCGATATCACTGTGGATAATAATCTCACGAAGCCAACAGAAACTGTTGCCGCAATCTCGCGCACGGGCTCGCTCACAGTGCCTGTCCACACAATTCGGGAACAAAAATAATTAAAAAAAAAAAAAAACTATGATGATGCTACTTTCTGTTTCACAGTCTACTTCTGCGGTGACTGGATCAAGCTAATACACAAGCGGACTCGTTCCCCCCGTTCATTGTTCGCCGCTTCCGTCTGACAGCAGCGGACGGGAATACGGCATATGTTATGGTAAGTGTTCACCCTGTTATCCCAGCCTGTGCCTTTTGTAGTTTTCCTGAATAGATGGGCCGTGGAGATGAAAAGGATTCTGCTGTCAGACCTCGGTGTGCGGGATCAAAGCGACTTCTGGACTTCGTCACAAAACAGTAAATTTGAAAATTATGTTTTTTTTTCTTTCTTTCTTGCGTGCGCGCATTGAAATACTGTGTTTTATGTGATACAGGCGATAACGGTGTCGCCGCACACAAAGACAGAGGCAGCATAGATCTTTGATAGGCTGTTAGATAAGCATCGCTTTTCAAGTATTATAGTACAATGTAGCTATAAAAGAATATTAATATTCATTTCCGTTTGATCATTGGACCTTTTTATTCAGTGTTGTGTTTTTGCTACGAGGCACGTATTGTAGCTTACTAGCTATTTCGTTTCGCTATCCAATTTAATATGCAAGGTTGTATTTCTAAATCGGGTAAATCCCCGTTGCATTTTATGACAGTAAATAATAAAATGATTATCTTCCCATATCAAACGCCATACAGGAATGCATAATTTATAAAGTTGCCTCCAGGAAGCATACCCTGTTCACTTTCCTTTTCTTAACATAGATGCTCAGAGTTAAAATCCAAAACACTAAGAAACTATATTACTGTACTCTATTAAATAAGGTTTTGAGTGGCGTCGTGATGTAGCCCACTTTTCGTTTTTATAAACACCACTAAATAGAACTAACGCAAACGTCCCTCACTGGACAATGCAAAGCTGCTTTAACTAAGAGTTTGAACATACAGCAAATCCCAGTCCAGCTCTGTGAAAAAATCTGAATTTTGAATTCGTAGCCCATTATACCAATTTTACCAAACAAAGTGTTCTAAAATATGTCGACACCTATATTATTACACCTATTATTGTTATTATATGGTAAGGTGTAGTTGTAGTTTTAACTAGCAACAGTTGACTTGTCAGCCACCTCAGTGAAGGACTGTAATCACACAACACAGAGAATGTGCACATAATAACAATGTTTGTTTCTCCCGTGGGTTACATGAGTGACAGGAACCCCCGCAGTGTATGCGGACACATGCGCTTTCTGCGCGTGCTGTACACAATGACAGGGCTTTGCGGGTTGCGCTGAGACACAGTCTAGAGCGACTGGAAACGAGAGGCAGCGAGTTCTAATGCTCCGTTTAAAAAGTGGTCGCGAGCTTTGACGCGTACGGTTCTCTTTTGTCGAAGTCCTTTAAATTTGATGAATTTTCTGAACAGTCGGAATACGGTTGCTATTGCATTGTATTCTGTGTGTGTATGGCAGCTGCAGGCTGTACATAAAACATGTTCTTGAATAAGAATTTTCATTTATAAGAGTTTTGGACAAACACAATATTAAGAAGAAAACATATCACGACATTTGTGAGAATTCGTATACAGGCAGTCATCTTAAATGCATTAATTTAACACGCCGTACATACCAATGTGTCACGCTATGAGGGTTTATGGAAGTTATCATAAGTGGGTGTTTATGAACGTTACTAAAGAGAATAAGTAAGAGTGTTATTGGATGTGAATGCCATTCTGTTGTTTTTTGTTAGCACTCAGTAAAAGGCATGTTTACATTGTATTGTGCTCAATAAGCAGACATTTCAGACTATGTAACAGGCATGTTTACATAGTGTTCTCTGAGTCTTGGCCTTAATGATCATTCGTAAACTCTAACTGTTTGTCAATGACTGTAGAGATTACTGTATAAAGTATTTACTGCATTTGGCTAATTGCTCTGGTCTGTTGCTCATTTACTGTGTGTTTCCTGTGATGGTGTACCTAATGTGCCTTACTCTGATAGCCTTCTGGCTTCAGACAAAATACATTTATAAATGAAAAATAATTCTCCAGATATAGTCCACTGAGCTCACAAATGGAGTCAATTATAGCTTAATCCTGTATGTCTATCTGTACCTTTGCCTGTGTGTGTGTGTGTGTGCGTGCTTGTGTGTGTGTGTGAGTATATGAGTATGTATGTGTGTATCTGTGTGTGTGTGTGTGTGTGTGTGTGTAATTGTTTGCTTGTGTTGCACTGAGGACTAAAGAGGTCAGATTCTTCTATTGTTGCCAAATCTTTAAAGCAACAGTCATCAGAGTAGCCAGAAAGCAGCTTTTTGTGGGCAGACGTCACCAAGGTTAGGACTGAAGGTTATCCGCGAGAAAATTCTTTGTATTTTTGCAGGCTTTCTTTGTTCAAGAAATTATGGTACAATGAACACATCAGATACATTTTACATTATTTGGTTTTCTTGGAAAAGAACTAGGAAAAGTAAAATGCAGGTTTTTAAATATTTGTGACGAACAGTTGACAAAGTTGTGGCTCATGGGTAATGTAGTCCCAGGTGTGCCGCCGCTCACCTCCAGTGGCAGGTGGAAACCTGTCCTAGCCGCCGTTGGCATGACTGCGGGCAACGTGACCTCGCTCTTGCGGTGGCACCAGCTGGCAAAGAAACGCTGCAAAGAAACGAGCTGAGCTGAGCCAGCCAGCCTCCAAACTCCACCGGGCTTCACTGTCTGGCTGTCCAGGCAGGGGCCGTAGTGTTTCAAGGATCTGTTCAGAAAAAAAGAAAAAAAAAACTTCCTTAGGGCAGTGATGGACCTTGGCGGATTTGATTGGCACACAGTTAATGTTTTATTCAAAATTCTGGCACTGGCGGGGATTTGTGGCCTGTTTTTTTTAACCGATTGTGTTCTCACCCTTTGAATAAGACATCAGGGGGCGCCTGTGACGGGCGGCCACAGTGTTTCCATCCAGCGCACGACAGCAGATCTGTCACAGTGCGGTCCAAGATCCATAAGTACCGTGCGGCAGCACTGCTGCCCCGACAAGGCCAGCCAGCGCAGGGACCATCGACCAGCCGGCCGCGGCGGGGCCAGGGCAGGATTTACAGCCACGCCGCGGCGTTTCTTTAGCGCTTTTTTCATTCCCCGTGAAACTCTCGGGCCACGGCAGATAAACCCTCGCTCTTGCTTCCCCGCCGCCTCGTCTCCGTGCTCACGACCTCCTCCCGTGTCTCTCTCTCTCTCTCTCTCTCTCTTTTAGGGGGGGTGTGGGGGCGGCTGAAGGCCGGGAGGATCCAGTGCGCCGGGCGGGGGACAGCTGGCCGGGGGCCCGGCGCTGAGGCGGGGGGCGGGGAGGCTCTCAGATTACGCGCGGATTACAGCGGGATTTACCGACCCGCCACCCCGGAGAGACGGGGGAACTGGCCCCCAGACACCGGCTCCAGGACGGTACACCGAACGGGACCGGGGAACAGGACCTGCGACCGGGATCGGCCGGGAATGCGGCTAGCTTTACCTGGAGGGCTGTTCAAAGGCTGGAGGCTGGGGGTAGTTCCTGCTACCCTCCCTCCCCCCCCCAGTGAAGCAATGAGTTCAAGGGACTGACCGTGGCACGTTGCTATGGGAACACCTGCCCGAGACCTGGAGCTTCTGGAGTTCATTTTTGTGCTCCTCATCGCACAGTTGCTGACTCCACGGGACGGGGAGCAGACCCCCTTCGCACCTTCACCCAAGGGTCATTCCGAGCGAGCGATTTCATCCACAGGCCGTGTTTAAGAATCAGAATCGTGCTCCTGAGGCTATTTATAAATGAACCAAGGACCATCCTATACTTTGTGAGCGCGTCCAAGTAATTTATTAGTGTTTTGGCATTATTTATTTATATCCAGTTTTTTAAGTACATTAAATATTAATGGGGTTGTCTGAATGATCTTCTCCACCCTGACCCCCCACCCCATGCAATGCCCCCTGGAGGCCCTCTGAACCATGGCCAAAAGAGACTCCTCCTCCCCCTTCCTGTACGGCTTCGACCTGGGCGGGCAGTTCCAGGACCCGCGCCCGCTGGGCTGCGGGGTGACGGGGCTGGTGCTGTCGGCCGTGGACCGGCGCAGCGGGCAGCGGGTGGCGCTGAAGAAGCTGGCGATGAGCGACGCGGTGAGCGTGAAGCACGCGCTGCGCGAGGTCAAGATCACGCGGCGGCTGCGCCACGAGAACGTGGTGCGGGTGCACGAGGTTCTGGGCCCGCGCGGGCGGCCGCTGCCGCCTGACCCCGCCCGCCTCCCCGCCCTCTACATCGTGCAGGAGTGCATGGAGACGGACCTGGCCCGGCTGCTGGACCAGGGCCCCATGCCCACCGGACACGCCACCCTGCTCTTCTACCAGCTCCTGCGCGGGCTCAAGTTCATCCACTCCGCCAACGTGCTGCACCGCGACCTCAAGCCGGCCAACGTCTTCGTCAACACCGACCAGCTGCTGCTGAAGATCGGGGACTTCGGCCTGGCCCGCATCGTCGACCCGCACTACTCACACAAGGTGGGTCCCGCATCGTCGATCTGCACTACTCACACAAGGTGGGGCCCGCATTGTCGATCCGCACTACTCCCACAAGGTGGGTCCTGCATCGTCGATCTGCACTACTCCCACAAGGTGGGTCCCACTTTGGTGTCTTTGCTGTAAAAGCGTGACAAAGCTGTCCATCAACGTTTTTTTTTTAAAACCCCTGTGACATGCAGTGGATGAACAATGCAGAGATCTGAAACTCGCTTTCGGGGGGGAAGGGGGGGAGGGGGGGAGGTGTCTTTAGATTGTTGGCACATTCCAGCACTTTAAGTACTTAAATTAAGTAATCGGTTGGTAAGCACATCGTTTCCAGGGCCTGGCAGACGCTGCCTCTTGGGCTTGGATAAAAACGGAGAGCCAGGCAGTCTCCTCTCACCTCATTTTAAGCAGTTGGTACAGAATTCAGTGAAAACGGAACACTCTCTGGCACTGAGGTACATTTACGGATAATTAGTTTCATAGCTGCAACAAATTGATCAAACTACAAAGTTAATTTAGCAAAGATGCTAACTTGGCGTCTGCAGGCAGAGAGATGCCCTCTGCTGCAGCGGCAGTGCGAAGGTCACAGACTCCTGGGGGCTGGTAAGAGAAGCGATTCGGCCGTGTCTGTTTACAGACGGCGTTCTGCGAAGCGTCAGGGTGACATTTCATCCGCACCGAGTTGCGTTACCGCCTCAGTCACTAGCTTCGCAGAATTCTTCCCTGTGATTCTCGTTCAGTATCAGCATGCTGTTGGTTTACAGGGGTACATGTTTCCCAAAGCCACCCTTTGCTGTTTGTCAGAAACCCTGAAAGCGCTCTTATTGCAAAGATCCAGGCTTCAACACTGAGAGCAACTCAAGTGACAATTAGGTGGCATCCTAGGTACCAGCACTGGATGAATCAGGTCAAGGCTCATGCTAGCTCTCCTGCTAGCAGCGGTGAGCACTGAATCTTCTCTCTGTTTGGCTGTCTGTTCGCGCTCTCTGTAGTCTGTGCCCTCAGCTCAAAGCCAGGAGTCCATCTTGTTCGCTGAAAATTGAGCTAATATGCTAAATTCCCTCAAGTTTCATTAAAAATGTATCCCCATTCCAGTAGTGCATTTTGCACCATTGATGAAACAAAACAAAACAACCACAGAGAGAGACGATGAGACTAGAGGGATCTAACAGTCTGGCCAGTGATTCTGGAGGTGCATTATTAGCACTTTCCCTCACCCTGACGATTGAAACGTCTGTCGTCTCAGATTGAATTTTTGACTCTTGGCAGTCATGTTTGAGGATAGAGAGCTCAATGGTCACAAACCAAATCCTCATGGTACACCGGACATGCAAGCGCAGCACTTTTGATTTTGTTGCCATCTCCACATTAAATGGAGTTTACGTCACATTAATGAAAAAATAAATAGCTTTTTTTTTTTTGAGTATGTGACGCTGTCTTGCCGGGGTGAAGATGCCAGGTGACACTTGGGTAACCTCGGAAACAGCGACGCTCATATCGTCTTCCCCGGTAATCAAACGGAGTGATTGTCCCGTTGCGCTTCGGATTAGGGTTGTGAAAGATTGATGTGATAATTTAATGCCTCATTGTGTATGGTCGTTATTGGGGGGGGGGGGGGGGGGTAAATTCCGTGTAACAGTAGCTGGGCGATCGTGGCCCTTTTGAATGGGGCGCATTGTCAGAGGCGGACCGGCCCGGTGACACCGGAGCAGGGGGGCGGGGGGCGGGGGGGCGGGGGGCGGGGGGGGTCGGGGGCTCGGTAAGAGTCGGAGTGACAGGGCGACGGCGGGAGGGGCAGGACATGCCGTGGACGGGCGGGAGGAAGCGGGAGAAGAAGGCGAAACTCAAACGTGCTCCGGGACGGGTGGAGAGGAAGGGCAAGGCCACCGCCTGCAGGACACTCCCAATTTAGGATCGCTCCTATCCTTCTATCTTTTTCCTCTGGCACTTTCATTTTACACTCGTATCTCCATCCAGCACTTATACTGCACTTGTGTCGTTATCTTGATGTTGTTAGACTTGCCATAACTTTCTGACCTAGCCCATGCTTACTGTGTGAACTGGACTTGATGTGTTCCAACAAGGTACAATACTCATTATGTAACAGTTATTCATACAACTGTTACATAATGAGTATTGTACCTTGTCAGATCTGTGTTTTGTAATTGTCCCAAGGACCTTCGGTATGCGTCTATTGTACGTCGCTTTGGATACAAGCGTCTGCCCAGTGAATGTTATGTAATGTAATGTTGAGCGGGACAGGTGACGATGACATGCGTCAGGTGTGCTCCACGCCACACCTCCACCTTGTGGGGCAGGTGACACCGTATCCAGGCATACGAGTGTTCCGCTCCGCCCCTAAGGTGGCCTGTTGCCGGGGCGACTCGTGTCGTCGCGTTGGAACAGGACCAACCTGTCTCGTCTTCAGCTTTCTCCTCTCTGTCGTTCCTTTCTTCTTCCTGGGGGGCGGTGGGTCATGTCCCCTCTCTGCTCTGCACCTCACGACTCCACAGCAGCTCAGCGACTGTGATATTTGAAAGCTCATGAATTCTCAACAGATACACAAATGCGAAAATCAATACTAATTTCCTTCATGTCTAATCTAATACTGCTTCCAATGCAGCATCAAATGTTGTTTCCATTTTCTGAAACTGAAGTCGTTTTGTGGGTTTTTTAACAAATAGAAAAAGGAGAAAAGAACACATTTCAGCCTGAGTAAATATAAAAAGTCCACCTTGAATTTCTTTATTTGTCTTTTTCAGGAGGCAGTGTTTGCGCAGTGTCTGCATTGTGCTTTGATGGAACTAAATTGGATGGCAGTGACAGGCATTGTTCCGCGCGCCGTGTTGCGGGCCTGTGTTTTCATGCGCACATTGAATCATTGTTGTGCCAAAGTCCCGTAGCACGAAGGCCCCTTTGAAAGCGCAGAACAGAACGTTCAGTTCTTGACTCCATTGACAGCTTTGTTCCGTTTGTAAGAGGAGATAGGCAGCGCTACATAGGAGCTGACTCCAGTCTCGCTGTTACGTCTCTGGGTCCACACAACCCGAAGAAGTGGAGGGAGGGCTGAGAGAGAGAGAGAGAGAGGGCCCGGCCCCAGATCAATATTTTCACAGCTCAAAGGCTGCTGGGATATGAGGCCCGAGCAGAGGGTATGTGGGAAGGGTCCCCCTGTTCTCCCACCATCCACGGCCATTATTAGAAACAGGAGCGGCGAAAATGTGTGTTTTAAAAAAAAAGTATCTTTAAGAACCGTCATTTTGGCCTTAGCACTCGTCTCTGAACAAAAGAGAAACGTTGTTTCCCTTCCCCGCTGAATTCACCTTTTCACACCCCCTCGAATAATTCCTCCGCTGGAGGGAGGGAGAGTGGGAGGCGAGGTGAGGAAGGAGGGGAAGAGGCAGAGCGGCAGGAAAACAGAAACCGTTGGAAGGCGAGATGAGGGGGCGGCGGCGGGCCCCCGAGCTCCAGCGCGCGCGAGCAGGCCGCTTCTCATGAAACATTGAGCAGCGCTACTCGGGGGCCTTTTATCGGCACGGAGAGGGAGGGGGGCGGGAGGGACCCCTCGCGCCGCAGTCGCCCGGCTTTTCGGGTGCGGAAGTCGGCGGGGGAGGGGAGGATTCGCTGCAGGATGGACTTCTGTTATCCTTTCAGAGCGCACGCCTGTCGTTTAGCTCAGCTTCGTCTCGTCCGATTTCTGATTCAGCGGAAAACAGCGGTAGTTTGTACTTTAAGGGGTTAAACCCGCCCGCGTGTAACGTCTCCAAAGAGAGCGAGAGAACCGATCGGCAGAAATGACACGGTGACAGATAGGGCTATACGCGGCGCTTTCATCCACCACTTCGCAAAAAATGATATTCCAGTTAAGCGTAACGACACGGTTGAGTTTATTAAACAGTGAGCATTTTTGCGGGGATGCGGTAAATTGCTTAATGACCGGTCAGGTCTGAGCCTTTTCAAAGTGCTGTTTAAATGCGGCGCAGGCTGTAATCAGAGGTGCTTGGTGCCCGTTACACAAGCGCGGCGCTGGAAGTGAAGCTGAGCCAGAGCCACGCTGCGTGCGGAGAGGGGGGAGGGCGGTGCTGATATCCACACGCGGCCTCCGGCTTGTTTGGGAGGTCAGATTGCCCGCCTGCTGCGCTGCGCTGCGCGGCTCTCCGGCCGACGCCAGCGCGGCTCTTTAGACCTCCCACAGACCCGCTGGCAGAGTGACGCAGGATGGTGTTCGCAACCCAAACACGTTGCGCAGGCGGCTCCCAACTGTGCGAGAAGTTTCGGACTCTCCTTGCTGGTTAGGCCGTTATAATCAGGCCACATTATCGTGTGGTATCCGGAGATCTCCATAAAGGTTGTCTAAATCAGCTCTGTTACCTTGTGCATAGTGCTCCTTCTTCATCTGTAGGTAACTGTCCTATGGTTCAAATATCTATGAACAATGTCAGTGAACTAAGTTTTGTTTATTTTCTAAGCATAATATTGCGAGAAGGCTGGACGTTAGATTATTGTGTCATAAAGCAGATATTGAGGCATGAGCATATTTGGTGTGTAGCTCACGTTCTCGTTGCTATGTGCTAACCCAGCGATGTTTCCCTCTGCTCCTCCCCATCTTCCCCCGTGTCTCCCCGTGCGCCTCTCTGTCTGTTTCAGGGGTACCTGTCGGAGGGCCTGGTGACCAAGTGGTACCGCTCACCCCGGCTCCTGCTCTCCCCGAACAACTACACCAAGGCCATCGACATGTGGGCGGCCGGCTGCATCCTGGCCGAGATGCTGACCGGACGCATGCTGTTCGCCGGTGAGGAGAGGAGAGGAGGAGGAGGGCGGGAGGGAGGGAGAGAGAGAGAGAGAGAGAGAGAGAGAGAGAGAGAGCGGACAGGACAGCGGAGGAGATGAGAGGACAGATAGAGCGAAGGGGCACTGCTGAACAATACATCAGCGAAGAGGAATTTATTCCTTAGCTATTGAGACAAGCCAACCCGCTGTGTGGGACTTTCAGATCAGCTGTGTGTGCGTGTGTGTGTGTGTGTGTGTGTGTGTGTGCATTTGTGTGTGTGTGTGTGCGAGTGCATTTGTGTGTGTGTGTGTGCGAGTGTGTGTGTGTGTGTGTGTGTGTGTGCAAGCAAGTGTGTGGAGTGAACCCTGTTAGTGTTTGTGTGCGTATGTGTTTTTTCCTTTACCAGAGTACTGTTCATTGCAGTGGGTCATTCAGATCCATTAAAATGCATGCGGGCAGCCTTAATCAGCTGAGCTCATAAACCCCCCCCCCCCTTTCCCAAACGTGCCCAAGCATCAGCTGATGCTTAAACTGAAGATCTCGTGTCGAAGGTCACCTCAGTTGTGCGGTCCTCTGTTGTGGCGCCCCCTGCTGTTTTGACCCTGTCCGGCCCCTTTCTCTCTCTGCAGAGGAAAAAGAAGATGGTCTTAGGATGAGCGATTGATCTGTTTACTCGGTGCCAGTCTCCAGATCTCTCTCTTGTGGGACCCCTCCTCCCTCATACAGCAGTTAACAGCTTCACTCTTCATGAGTCTTTTTACCCTGTCCTGCTCAGCATTGTACTTCAGTCAGGAATCTATTCCCTTCTGCCTTGTCTGTGTTTCTGTATCGATCTGTTCACTTAGTTTCTTCATATCTTGCAGTGTCTTCCTTCCTTTTCCAAGAGTGAATTACTTATTTTTTCCCCCCAATATACCATATAGGGTCATTCTATGATAAGTTGTTTTAAATTAAGGGCAACCATACTTGATGCAAAGAAGAAACGTTTTACTTTCACAAAGTGTTGTTGTGAAATTTCACAGCATATTCAGGGCATAAAAATCATCTTAAGGGAAAATAAGCACAGACATTTATAGCAATGGCTTTTAGCAAAATTTATGCCATTTTTGTATCTTGCATTTTAGAACATCAGTGAGAATATGACCCTTGAATAACAGCCTGTTTGAGGTCTCCAGGGAAACCAAAATTCAGTTGAGTAAAAACAAGCGGTACTGTTTCCGAAAGGTTTGAACTACAGCTTGTACAATGCTTGCCTTGTTTACCACTTGCTGTTTTTTAAATATTATCTACGGCACTGCCCCCATTTTCACAGGTAATCTGCAGATGCCTGTACTCTCTAAGGAATCCTATGTGCAAATGTTCTAGCATAACACTTCGGGTTGTTTGTGATTTTTCCAGTGGCTCCTCACCAACAAAAATTGTGTTAGTTCGTGACCGGCGTCATTACCTCCTTTCTGTCCGAGAGTCGGCAGTCGCACCCGTGGTTGGCCATTTTGTCTGCCCACGTCCCCACCTCGAGCTCAGCCTCGACACGGCGTCAGAATGTCATGTGTTCCGTGTTCCGCAGGGGCTCAGCCGCGACGCGGTGTCAGAATATCGCGTGTTCCGTGCTCCCCAGGGGCTCAGCCGCGATGCGGTGTCAGAATGTCGCGTGTTCCGTGTTCCGCAGGGGCCCACGAGCTGGAGCAGATGCAGCTGATTTTGGACACGGTGCCCGTCCTGCGGGAGGAGGACCGGCAGGAGCTGCTGAGGGTCATGCCGTCCTACGTCAGCCAGGGCTGGGAGGTGCGCCGGTCGCTGCGGGACCTCCTGCCGGAGGTGGACGCCGAGGGTGAGAGGCTGGGGCGGGGGGAGGTGATGGAGGGTGAGAGGCTGGGGTGAGGGGAGGTGGTGGAGGGTGAGGGGCTGGGGCGAGGGGAGGTGATGGAGGGTGAGAGGCTGGGGTGAGGGGAGGTGATGGAGGGTGAGAGGCTGGGCGGGGGGAGGTGATGGAGGGTGAGAGGCTGGGGTGAGGGGAGGTGATGGAGGGTGATCAGAATCAGACTGTGTGCAGCGGGCATCTCAGTGGTCATCCCATTGGCTGAAGAAGGGAGACAGTTTCCCGCTCATTCTGTCACGTCTGCTAGTTATTTTGAATTATTTGTTCAGGTTTAATGGGAACATATTGCCTCAATTAAAATGTAACAGGGCTCAAATATGTGACCAGCGTATACAAAGCGTTTGTATTCACAGGACTGAATCCGTCTCTGCCATTCAGAAAACGTTCATCGATACTATTCCCCTTTCGTCTCTTTCCCCCTCAGCCACTGATTTCCTGGAGCAGATCCTGACCTTTAACCCCATGGACCGGCTGACGGCAGAGGCGGCGCTGTCCCACCGCTTCCTGCGGCAGTACGCCTGCCCCCAGGACGAGCCCGTGTGCCTGCAGCCCTTCCGCATCGAGGACGAGCTGGACGACAGCCTGGTCACCGAGCACTGCCACAGCCCGGCCCCGCCCTGGGACAGCTACGAGAGCCACACGCCGCAGTGGGACAGGTATGCAGCTACTGCTAGCACGTTCACACTGGGTCTGCTAATGCAGCTACTGCTAGCACGTTCACATTGGGTCTGCTAGTGTAGCTACTGCTAGCACGTTCACATTGGGTCTGCTAGTGTAGCTACTGCTAGCACGTTCACACTGGGTCTGCTAGTGTAGCTACTGCTAGCACGTTCATACTGGGTCTGCTAGTGTAGCTACTGCTAGCATGTTCACACTGGGCCTGCTAATACAGCTACTGCTAGCACGTTCACACTGGATCTGCTAATGCAGCTACTGCTAGCACGTTCACACTGGATCTGCTAATGCTAGCACGTTCACAATGGGTCTGCTAGTGTAGCTACTGCTAGCACGTTCACACTGGGTCTGCTAATGCAGCTACTGCTAGCACGTTCACACTGGGTCTGCTAGTGTAGCTACAGCTAGGTCTGGTAATGTACTGTAGCTAGCCACGGCTAACACATCCACGTTGGGTCTGCTAGTCTAGCTACAGCTAGCACATCCACATTGGGTCTGCTACCTCACACAACAGCAGGACAGATTATGTAGTCACCTCCTACACTGGGGCAGGTATGAGAGCCACACATTTAAGAGATGGCCCCAATAGAGCCAGTCCTATCCAGTCAACTGGAGGGCCACATGGTTTTTATTGTTAGCATGTAATTTGAATCCATTTAAAGCAGGAATAGACATGGTAATCCCTGGCCATAACTAACCAGTTAATTTGTAGTTAATTCATATCACCGTAGATTTAAAAGATAATGTGACTGCGGATAAACAGACAGGGAATGAAGCTGCCCGGATCAAGCGCGGTGATGAAGCCGAGACATAATGCCCCTGAAGGCACAGTGAGGCTGAGAGACTGGCTGGGGGCTAAATATAGAGCCGCGTTTTGATCCTAATTAAATGTTCTGCTTGTCCCACCCACTTCATTATGATGCCATCCTTGTCTAACACCAGGCCATATGGCCTGGAAGTGTTACTGACGTGAGGTAACAGTTTACTCGAAGCCGGTCTTCGTGACACTTTCATAAGCTCTGAACAAAGCCCGAAATCAGGCTTGTCGTAAGCAAAAAGTTTTGACTGGCTTATAAGAGCTGCTGCCTGGAAGCATGTAATGATAAGCATTATGACATAAGATCTGATGTGGTTATAATTCTTACATGTATTCTTATGACAATGGCTATTGTGTAGGTAACGCTTATTAATGCATTATGAATGGTACACAAGACCCACTTCAAATTGAGTTGTACCAGAATTTAGATGAATGAAAATTGGTGAGTTGCAGCTGAGTCATGCCATTTGGCTCAGGCTCAGAGTAAGATGAAGGTATAAGCCGCACAGCTGAAATCCGCATCAGCTGAGATTAAATTAAACTGCAGTTGACATTGAGCTCCGCGTGTCCCATCGCGTCACCCCCCCCCACTCCCCCCCCCCCCCCCCGCAGGTATGACACCAGCGTGTCCTCAGACCTCTGCTGGCAGCCGCCGGGGCAGTGCAGGTGCGCCCCGGGGGTGTCGGACGGGGGCGAGGAGGAGGAGGAGGTGCAGCGGGACCCCCGCGCGGGCTCCGCCCCCCTGCTGGAGGAGGTGCAGGTGGACCCCCGCAAGTACTCCCACAGCAGCTCGGCCGAGCGCTTCCTGGCGCACTCGCACTGCTCGCTGGACCGCGCCGAGCTGGACTGCGGCCGCTCCTGCGACTACAAGGTGGGCTCGCCGTCCTACCTGGACAGGATGGCGTGGCGGGAGGGCCGGCCCCAGCACTACTCCGAGCCCCAGCTCATCCTGGACCTGTCCAGCTGGAGGCGCGAGGGCGGCGGCCTGCCCCCCCGCGCCGAGGCCCCGCCCACCGAGGCGCCCGGCGACCTCTTCCTGGAGATATCGCGCTGGGTGGAGAGCACGCAGTCCCGCCTCCGCTCCCCCAGCCCGCCCCCGGAGCCCCTCCCCTCCCCTCTGTCGCCCCCCCTGCCCCTCTCTCCCACCGCCTTCCCCGGGCCCTTCTGCCTCAGCCCCCCTCCCGTGCTGCTGCCCGCCCCCGAGCCCACGGACGAAGAGAGCCGGACCAGCCCCCCTCCCTCTTCCTCTCCTCCGTCCCTGTTTCCCTCTTCCCCCTCCTCCCCTCCGCCTGCCCTCTCTCCCGCCGCCCCCCCGGCGCCCGCCTGTTCCGCGCATGTCCGCGCTAGCCCCGCCCCTTCAGAGGCGGTCCCCCCCGCGGGGGTGGAGCCTCAGTTCGACCTGGACGTGTTCATCTCCCGCGCGCTCAAGCTGGGCGGCAGCATGGATGGGGCCCGGCTGGCCGACCTCAACGGCATCCCCCGAATCCCAGACCACTGCCCGAGCCGGGGCCCTCCCAAACCGGCCCCTGAGATGGTCAAGGCCCAGGGGGGCCACAAGGAGCACTGGTAGGGTGGGCTGGAACCCGGGGCCTTCTCCCCAGCGTGGACAGCCACACGCGAAGCAGCGTGACCCGTTCCTTTTTACACCGCCGCGACGTTTAGGACTGACGTGGCGTTCGTTTGGGTCGGACGCCGCGCCCCTGGGTGTCAGCTGACCAGCTGAGGCATCAGCTCGAGCACAGAGAGAGGTGTCTCTCCCTAAAACTGGCGCTGGTTATGTGGGCGGCCTCTCACAAAGAGGCATTCGTCACTGAGGCCGCAGTCCTCGCTCGATGGGGGGATGTGTGTGAACGCACGGTCGTGTGCAAGGGTTGATGGGAAGGGAATACTCGCCTGGTAAAAGGGTGCCCTTGGGAGTATGTATAAGATGGAGAAAAGTAAGACCTGAATGTAAAGACATGTATGAAAACCAGTTACTTTAATAACTTGCTGAGTGTCTGGTTGATCAGTTCTACGACTAGTGCAGAAATGACTGTTTCCATGGTTGGGCGAGCTTGTGTAAGGGGGTTGGCCTAAATACAGTTTCTGTGTGACGGTCTGTTTTTTTTAAAGCAAATCCTATTTTCACATTTATAACACAACATTATTCTTCAGAGTCAGGTTATTTAATGACTGGTAGAGCATAGGCTGTACTAGAAAATGTATGTTTAAGGGATATTCTTCAGTAATCGGAACTTGCCTTTCACCTTCTGAAATTCTTAAACTGCAGGTCCCAATTTAACACTTGTAGGATCCCAGTCCTAACCATAACATTAACAATTATTTTTCAACAGTCTCTGTTTCGGTTTCTTTTTTGGGCACTGAATGTATTTACATGTCAAACCATATAACTAAGGCTGGCCTAATGGACAGAATAACTGTCTTACATGGACTGTGACTGTTGGAAGGGGGTCAGTTGAGTTCTTAGAAGCAATGTCTTGACTACTTGCCTGATTTCTAATGCTAATGATGTTTTAGCATTTCAGTTATTGCTGAGCACATTCACCAAGGATACTGTATGTAATTTAAGACTGTAAAATACTCTTATGACTATTATTATTCTGTCCACTCTCCCTCAGATGCTTGTAAGTATCTGATGGTGAGACATGTTTTTCTAGTTTGTTTTTGTGCGTGCTTTATAACAATAATAAAGTTGACTTGAGAAATGATTTTATTGAAGGCTGTATTGATTACCTCCAAGGTTTTGTGTAGATACCATACACTCCCTTTCTGGCTAATTCTACCACAGCCACATTTTCATTGGGAAACAAGAGACTGAGACACTGATCAGTGGTCACGGAAGAATCACCAGGTTAGTACTGAGAACTGATGGCACTTAGTTGGTGGATTGGTTGTGCACTGGAAGATAACTTCCGAGCTGTGGCCTAAACTAAAACACCATATACTACGCACAACACCTTAGCCCCCAAGTACAAGTAAACAAACCCTATGCTCATAATTCCTGAGATTAATTGCAGACAATGACATAGCTGACAATGGTGTTATAATTGAGTAAAGAATGTGCTAATTGTTTATCAACGTGATATTTGCATGAAAAATTACATTAAGCCAATCTGCTTGAGGCATTATTCTTTATGGGTCCGTCCTGCCTGTAGTCTCGTGCTTATTGTAGTGTGGAGGTTTTAGCCTTTTCTGTAATTCCACGGCCTTAGGGACCACAGACGTTAATTAACTCCATGTGGGACGTAACTGCTGAGTAAGGTTTATTCATTGTTCACAACTGCATGATGAAAGAGCCGTGAAATACAGCATGCTGTGTAATACTTATGGGTGTGAATCCTTTAGCACACAGCAATTCGGTGCCTATATTTATGGTTGCCACGCATTATGGAGAAAGGTACATTTCAATAAAAAACTGTTCGATCTTAACACTTTGTAACTGTTAAGACAAAAGCTTTCAGTGCATTGCTCAGTTATAATGTAGCCTCTGCACATGCAGGTCCTGTTTTGCTGATGAACAAACAAACAAAAAAAAAAGAGTTGACCCACAACTTTGAGAGGAGAGTTCTTGCGACGACTGCTTATCTCAGCACTGTTCTTACAGGGATTGAACCCGCACCCCCCCCCGTGTCTTTTGGCAGAGGGTGATGCAGGGATTAAACCCCACCCCCGGTGTCTTTTGGCAGAGGGTGAAAGGCAGAGTCTGTTACAGCCATTGTTTTGTTTTGCATCACATCACTTCTCCTCTGACAGTGTCCTAACAGTTACCCTTGAAACACGACGCCATTTTGGCTCCGTCAGTCATGAGAGCACAGGTGGAAGGTGCGTATAGGACAAAAATGCAATCTGCTGCATTGTCCATCTATCGTCAATACCTGCTTATCTTGGGCAAGGGTGCAGGAGGTGCAGGAGCCTATCCCAGCATGCATTGGGTGAGAGGCAGGAATACACCCTGCACCACATGCTACATTTCAGAATATGAACAGTGTGATAGAGCAATACACCAACAGTGAAATGCAACCATCTAAAAAGCAATATTGAGGCACCTTACTCAATTCTGGAGTACAGTACATGTAACAATTCTGGATCTCAGATCAAAAGCGAGCACAGTTGGATGAACCCAGGTGCAGTCTGAAGAGGCGAATCTTTTACAAAAGCCCAACTGTCAGTACCCGGTTCCACCACTAGGGGGTAAAAGCTGAGAATGAGTGAGAGGAGGAGCAATGTCTTATTCTCTCCTGCACCCTAGTGGCCCGAATACGCACTTCAGCGCAAATAGTGGGCAGCAGAGCAAAGGATTTGACTGCTCAACCAAGATTTTACCAGTTAAATAATGGTGTTTAAACTAGCAGATATATTCTCTGAGATACCACCTAGAATTTGCATACCAAATAATGCAATTCTATATTGTATGTACATATATATCTGAAACTACATTTACCAAATTAAATTACCATTCCCAATATGACAATTATAGTGAAGCACGCAAAATGACTGTCAGTATGTTTGCTCCAGCACAAATATTCGCTACGTACATGTATTTGGGAATTTTTTATTTATTTATGTTTAATGCATCTTCTATTTTTATTTACTTTTCTTTAACCTTAGCCATGATCTTGACAGCCTTCATACACTTTTGCGGTTGCAATGACTGCGAAATATCTACCACAGTTTATTGTGGCGTGAATCTGTTGCTGGAAATACAAAATCTGTTCTCGGATAAATAACTACAACACAAAACCCAAAACTGACTACATGTACTAAATTATTATGCAGAATTACATGATTGAGTATACTGCGTTTCTCTACGGTTAATTTGTGATCTGACCACAACGTATGGATCTGATCAGCAAGCTACCGCTTGCTCCTTGAATCCAATGGCTTCACCCCCTTTCCTCTTGTGCAGCCTACCATCTACTCCACAGATCTATTTCCAAGGTCTTCCAGGTTCTTCCATTCGTAGAACTACCTAGCTGTTGTCGCAGTCAAATTATGGTTTACCGTAATATGTGTATTAGGTATTAATCTTATGTTCTAGAGATTTGAGAGGACAGGAATGTCACATTTTCAGTCAGAAGCTAACTCACATAAAAACAGTTAGCAGCATATTGCATGAAGGCACATGCAGTCTGCGTTGTTTTGCAATGAGGTTTACTCGTCTTACTGACGTATAATATCAACATAATATTTTTAAGCCATCATATTATACAGATACGGTAAACGCCGTGCTGCTGATGAGGCGTTGTGATTGGCTCAGCATCCCGACCCTCAGTTTGACATAAGCGGCTTGTCTTGCTGTCTTCTCAGTGAAGACAGCTGGCTGGGTAGCCAGCGAGTGTATGATCTTACGCCGTTTTACCAACGTATAATAAAATCGAAGCTATTAGAAATGAGTACATCATCGGTGGCCTAAGTAATAAGAAAAAAAGAGTCGCAGCATTTGTACATTAGACAACAGGGGTAAGTAAATCTTGGCTTACTAGCCACTAACGGTTATCAAAACTTTTAGCTATCGTGTTAACGTGCGTTCCTACGCATGGTTTTCTATAACGTTATCTGGGTAGATTTTTTCAGTTGAGACCTAATGTGAGCAATAATCGCTAGCCAAATTACCATATCTTCTCGCTGCGTAGTACCATATATGATTGTATGAATGTCTGTGAATAAAATGTCTTGGAAACTGACAAGATGTCTATAGAGGTATTTCTGCTGCTACGTTGTTGTAAGCCAGATGGCTGGCGGACGGTCTTTGTAGGGAGGACAATCGAAAAATTTATTTCCGGAAATTAGCATAAGTATTGTGATTAAAATACCAGTTTAGCCTTAAATTAACGTATTGTGAGCAGCGATCGTACATATATGGAATATTAATGTGATATATTGGCTGTTTTGTGGCCTTTTAGCTCGCACTTTCCCAAAATTCCATCAATGATAAGATCGGGACTCCGACGGCACCGAAAACCGATAGATTTCACTGAACATTCGACTGTTTACATTTATGGGGTTCTGAACGAGTGACATCATAATAACTCTTACTGGTTGATTTTACGCGGTCATTTATGGCAGTTGGTTCTCTCAGAATTCTGACTGAGAGCCAGGTCAGTATTTTCACTGGACACTTGATACATCCCGACTTATAACTTCAAAGTCCCAAGTCATTTGTGAATGGTTTAAATGGATTTTGAAAGTAGACACTTCATGCTACAAGCATGCTAAGGGATTTGAGTGTGCTGTGAAGTTTAGGTAGCAAACAACAAGGCTGAATCCTTCTGACGTAATTTACATAGCGACTATATGCTCAGATCGCCTAGTTTCACTCACTACGGCCAAGCGGAATCGATAAGCTTTCAGAAAATATATAACTTTTAAAGATTTAATTCAGTCTTCTACTGGGACTTTTGCTGTTTATCGAGGGTGTGACAGAAAATTTCGGTGCCGCTGACTATAATCGAATGTTTTTCACATTTACCGTTCGATTGACCAAGTACCATTCAAAGTATATTTTTATGGGTTAGTACTGTCAGATTGTGCTAGGTACTTCACATTAACCTTGTACAGCGATCAATAAAGGCTAACAGCACAGTACCACTTAATTCTAGTAACTTCTATCACCACTGTAATGAACTAAAAAAAGGTAACAAACGACCTTTTCTGTGAGAAATGTATTGTCAAGCTCACGCGCATACACTGCTGGCGACATTCTAAAGCTTCGTTTTGCCCTCCCTAGTCTTTGAATGACTGGCTAACTGTTCTTACCAGCAAAAGGTAATTCGATAACAGAACGATAGACTGGATTGGTGATTTCATTACATCCGCAGTTCTTGACGTTATAATAAACGACACTACGGGATAGCTTTATCTTCTCTAGCAAGACGGGTTCAAGTATTTTCATGAGGGAGCCTGATACCAAGACATCGTCCTCCGTGACGCCGGTGGCTAACTGTTAACGTTAGCTTGTTCGTTTGTAAGTTCATTTAAATGGTTAACAGGCGTAAGTCAACCGCGGATTGACTTTATAGGCATTTACTGCAGAAATGGCAGACCAAACAACGGCACAGTAGCTAATATTTCTAATATATCGCCCATAAAACTATCATAAATATGCACCTTTCGTCGACGTCGGTTTGCTGTGCGCGTACGGCAGGCGGTAACTTAGCCGTTTGACAGTTCGCTGGCGAGCGCTGTAGCTGCAGTGATGGGGAGCCTCGTGCATAAAACCATCAGCTAGATTTTAGTTGACCGGCAGTTTCATTTCCCGTTATATCTTGTGACTTATCGAAAAAAAAAAACGTTCTCAGATCTCTGGATCCAGGTTTCTACACTAACATTTTTAACAAGGAGCACATGCTGAATTTTTTTAGGAGCGTACTAATGTATTCAAATTAGCTAGTAGATATGCTCGTGTTATTTTTCCAGGTAGCACACGTCAGTTTTCGGGAGCAAATGCTCATATAATGGAAGCATTAGCGAGATCCATGTGGTCTGTAACACATTTAACATTAGACAACAATAAATTGTTTTGACAGCACGATTAACAACCATACATGCATGGCAACTAATAAAGCTAATAGTCTAAAAATGCCCTGCTATGTATCGCTGCCCTGGCCCAGCTAGTTATGTCCAAATAGGGTTTTATCCTCTGGTTTTATCCCCCTTTTCTCAGTGGACGCTTTGGAAAAAAAATCTATCACCAGGGCTTGAACTTTAAGAATGTCACTGTTGCCAAAAATAAACTGCTGTCATTTTGTTTTTAGGCTTGTAGCCTAGCTAGAGGTGAGAAGTCGCTGACCATGCAACACAAATAGTTCCGTACGGAGATAGCACACGTTTGTACTCAAAATTTTCGAGTTGTGCAACGAATTTACTTAATATAAGTAGAAACTGTATTCACATTGCTGTTGTTTAGGCCCAAAACATCAGATGCTCTTGATCTTTGCTCAATTTTAAGTCCTATTTATAATAATACGGTCCTGGAGAGGTTTACCCCAGTGATCTGTGCCAGTTCAGCCGCGCCAGATGACACCTGCTGATTAGGTATGACTAATGTTTGACAGAGTTATTATATTTCATACATTTACAGTACACTGGCATTCTGTGGGCCAAGCCTTGCTCTCTGTACCTGCTCTTTGGACTGCATAAAATGCAGTCTACGCAAACAGAATTTGAAGCGGGAGGCAGTTTTGCGCTCATTAGTGTACGTTTACATGGAGGCAACAGCACGTGGTGTCCGTTTGTGTGTGAGGTTCTGCCGCTGAACCGGTTTTGGCGCCTGCGAACCCACAGCCTACTCACACCAGAGACGTCACGGTGGAATTCTGTTTTTCCTTCCGCTGTAGCCTGTACATCCACACTTGTAGCAGCTCTTGGGGATGGTGAAGCCTGGCTCCAGAAGTGGAAGTCCACGCTGCCAGAACACTGCTTGGCATGTGATGAGTGAAGTAGTCCTGCAATAGAGAATCATTCCCATTATATTAAATTCAGCCTCTCAAACTTCAGTTCAGTCTGAGATGAGATTTCTGTGGTTGTCTCGGGGTTATCCGGTGTCCTACATCTTACTCAGGTGGCATTGTATCACTCATTACATTGTTACACCCTTGGGTGCAGAACTTTGGATAAAGACTGAAACCCATTATCTGTGACCCTGAGTGCCTCCTCTGTGCCACCTCCAGCTTGGATTACAGCTCTGAGATGGGGGCACTGAGGCAGGGCTCTATTGTGCTCACATTTTAGGAGCATTTAATCCTGAAAACTGGTAACCGGAAAGGTCATTTAGAAGCACATCTATGTACTAACTGTGATTGCACTTGTGTGCGCCTAAATTTTTAGACTTAGGAACACATGCGCTCCGTGGGGAAAATGTTAGCGTAGAGCTCTGCAGTGAGGGAGTCGTGGTTCCGTGGTTGTTTGCCCTGTGAGCAGCGATGCTGAGGCTGTGGAGGCGGAGTCGGAGGGTCGCAGGGCCAGACCCTGTCGTGGTGAAGGTGCCGCGTTGCTTTGGTGTGTGTGCGGTGTCCTCTGTGCCCCGTGGGGTGTGGGCAGCTGCGGCTGTGCCACATCTCGGGGCGATGAGGATTAATTTAGGTACAGGAGGGTGAGGGATGGGTGCGCACAGACAGATCTGCAGCTCCAGGGTTCCAGAGCAGGGCGGGGCACTTCATCATAACAAACTCATTTTTCAACAAAGGTCATGACCCTAATAAAGACAATTGTGGGTGCAGTGATTTAATACTAATTATCGTCCTGGAAAGCTGTTACACGTGCTTGTGCTTTGCTAGTAAATGGATTGATCTGTGCATTGAATTACGTTCAGGTTTAGCAGATGTATAGAATCTATTATAATTTGTCTCTTGCTCATACTAATTTTTGTCAGATCAGCCTAGTCACATTTAATAAAGTCTCGTCATAATAATGGAGTTATTGAGATGTTCCACAGGAAATAGTCATATTTCCTCTGAAAGTGGGTACAGCCGCGTTTCCTCTTATTTAAGGGAGCTACTTGCATGCACTCAGCGTTTTTCCTGCATAGAGGAATCTTCGGCGTGCACCAAGGCTAAATTTGCGAGCGCCAATGCGGAAAAAAATGGAAGACGGGAAATGGTTAAATGGGAACGATGACCCTACGGTGACCCTTTTCATGCCAGGAAAAACCCCGGCTGGATATGAAAATGTTCTTTTTGAGCAGTAGACCCAGCAGTTCTCATAACAGTTTCTTTTTTGTCAATACAGAATTATGCCTTTCTTTCATTTTCCAGCACGTTATTATTGATATTCTGAGTGCTTTGTTTTTGTATTTTTTTAATGTGCTACATTGATTTTGATAGTGTGCCTCTTGTTCCTTCCCAAAGGAAAGGGAAGTTATTTGCTTGAAGGGAGCACAACTGGGAAATTTCTCACTCACTGGCTGCACATGACAAGAAATTTAATTATGCTTCACATTCTTGGTGAGCTGGGCATTCAACTGCTTTATCGTTTCCTTGGTATTTTAAGTCTTTAAAGTAAGTGCTCCTCTTCAAGAAAAATGGGTAAAAATAAGGTTAAATATTTGTATTTGTGTTTTTACATACGTTGTGTTGTACTGCTGGCTTATGAAACTCCGCCCTCCGAATGCGAGCTGCACTCACTTCCTGCATGTGTGCTAGCACTAGCCTTTGGCACTGCTGCGAATTGAGATTAGTTTCTAAATGAATTATCAATGCGGGGGGGGGGGGGAGGGGGATGGTAATTCTTAACCTCTGTCTGGTTGTTTTCTCTTTCGTTTGCTCGTCCTGTTTTAAAGAGGATTACACAGATCTTCAGAGGCTCTTAATTTGCACATCTCACTCATGGCTGTGGACCATCTGTCAAATGAAGTATTGTACAAGCTCATGCTGGAGAACTTCTATTTCTCATGTGAAGTGCAATTTGGATTTTGTGTACCTTTTATCATTTTAATGATTTGTCGAAACTCACACCTGTTCTGGTAGTTTTTGGCAAAACCATGCATCTGCTTACTAGAACAGCGGTCTCTAACTCATACTTTCACGCAGCGGCCCTCCAGGATCAGGGTTTGAGGGACACCGGTCTGGGATATACGAGCCTCGCCTGCACATTGATATCGTGACATCACGTGACTTTGTGTCCTCTCGTGACCTCTGACCCCAGATCCGGCTGCGGTGAGCCATGCTGTCCAGACTGCGCGCGGCGGCGCGGCCGTGCGTCGGCGTGTGCCGCTGGGCGCACACCAAGGAGAAGGGCAAGCCGCTGATGCTCAACCCGCGCACCAACAAGGTAAGGGCCCTCCTGGCCAGGGAGCCTGCTTCACCCTCTGAGGAGCAGAGTCCTTTTGGAATGTTCTTTCGGAATTCTAACTCAGTGTTCTAGAACCCCACTGCTTTCAGTCACCAGCAGTGACGGCGGTCAGAGTTAGAATGGACCTTGCTCCATTCGGTGCAGTCGTACCACTTGCCCTTGAAACAAGGAGAGGGAGGCGGGGTCAGCTGTGGAATTCTGGGAGCTTTGTGGTCCTCGTCCCCCGCGTCGGATGGAACGGCTGAACTCTGGACCTTGGAAAGCTGGAGGACAGCTGGTGCACCCGGCGCACAGACGAGCTTCCCTGCCACCACCAGGCGCCCCGGAACGTTCCCTCACAGCGCCTCGCTCCCCCGGGGTCATTTTATCACCAGCCCCCCCCCGCCAGAAAGACCAGCTGCCCCCCTGTCTCCAGCTCCTCGTCCAGTGTTGTGAAAATGTAAATTTGGTCGCTGAATGTGCGGTGTGGAGAGGGTCACGTGGAGAAACCAGGACTGTTTTATCACCACACCCCCCCCGCCCCCCCTTGCCATAAAGGCCAGCTGCCCCCCTGTCTCCAGCTCCCCGTCCCGCGTTGTGAAAATGTAAATTCGGTTGGTCGAATATGCGGTGTGGAGAGAGGTCACCCACACAACAGCTGCTGGCCTTGCCTTTGCATCTAATCTGACCATCAGTGCACCAGTCTTAAGTTTTGATTGCAACAGCTCAGAAATTTAACAGGAAAAAAGGTCTGAAGTGTCTCCTCTCAGTGGCTGTTATGTAAACAGCTGATAAACGGCTATTTTCAGCAGTCGTTCCGATGATAATGCTTTTCTCGTAAACATGTATTCCCGTGCTCCTTATTCCTCTCATCTGTGGAAGTCAGACCTTTGAGTCTGTTCAGGATGACTGTGCAGTGTGCGGGTCATTCCTCTGACATGTGTGCTGCAAATGATTCACGTGTGTTACCGTGGAGATGTGCGCTTCTGATGCGTGCGCCAGGCAACGGTTTGTAGTCATCGATGTGGTCATAGGCACTGGGGTTTCCGTCATCCGGTGTGATTGGTCATATTCGGCCCTCTCAAGTGTCTCTGAGCCAATCACATTAGACCGGACAGCCAGCATTCAGTGACAAATGACTGGGCTGGACCATAAGTAAATAGTGCTGTACATTCCTACAGTGCGTGACAGTGTGTCAGCGGCATGCTTGGGGTTGGGGATGAAAGCAGCTTTCTCAGTTTCCCTGGTTAGACCCCCGTCATGGTGCCCCCTCCCTCTGGGACAAACAAACGTGCTCCATGTGTATTCAGGGGCCCTGTACAGAAACCCCCCCCCCCCATTTCCCCAGTTTATCACAGATGACATCATCAGTGTCCTCAACAAGAAAAGCCTAAATGCGCTGAGCCACCCCCCCCCCCCCCCTCCGTTTGGGTTCTCCAGAGGGGTGTTTCTCAAGAGAATGGCTGTTATTGGTGCTGAGTCACACACCCTCCTTCCCTCCCTCCATCCCAGCTCACACACTCCTCCTTTCTTCCCCCTCTCTATCCCAGCTCACACACTCCTCCTTCCTTCCCCCTCTCCAGCCCAGCTCACACACTCCTCCTTCCTTCCTTCCCCCTCTCCAGCCCAGCTGTGGTTCTCCACGCGTGACCCAGGGATTCTGTTACGAAAGTGAAGAGCAGGTTTTGGATTTCACACATGCCTGTAGGTGCTATGGCCTGAGAGGCACGTGTGTTCACACGGACGCTGCGTGTGCGTACAAATGCGCGGGATGTGGTGAGGGAAGCTCGCGGTAGACGGAATGCTCAAATTATCACCACGCGATGACTCATGGATTTCTGGGACAATCATTTAAGCATCAGTGTCACTTCGCGTACAATAAGGACAAATCCGTATTCTTAAATGAAGATCTCTTTGCTGGGGGGCATTATTTGTCCAGCCCAAAACCGCTTGACCTGCTGGAGAACGGAGCTCTGGCTGGTTCGAGTCTCTGGGGGGGGAACACAAACTCCTTGACCATGCTTGGGTGACAACTCATTTAAAAAGGGGGCCAACTAACAGGTCTCAAAGCGTACCAAAATCGCTTGGGCCCGGCTGCGGTGGTGTCCCGAGTGTGTCCAGTACAAACCGGCGTGGGTCTTACCCGTCCAGCGGCCAGTCTGCGTCTGCTCGGTCCAGCCGAGTCGGCCTGTCCCCCAGAGAAACACTGACCCCACTGTCGCTTTAGCCAGGCCAGGACAGCTCCTGGTGAAGGCCCCGCTCGGTATGGCTGTCCTCCAGCACCGCTAACATCGTTAGCAGCGCTGCCTGTGGTTCGGCTTTCTGAAAATCACAATCAAATTCAGAATGGTGGGAAGCAACTTGCAAATATTGGCAAACTGTACCCCGATACATCAGCAAAAATGAATAATTTGTAAACTCTCTCTCTCTCTCCCTCTGCCTTTCACTTGCTCTCACTCTCTTCCTCTCACACCCCCCTCCCTCCTCCCTCGCTCTTTTCCTCTCTCTCTCCAGGGCATGGCCTTTTCCCTGAAGGAGAGGCAGATTCTGGGACTGCACGGGCTGCTGCCCCCCAAGATCGAGACGCAGGACATCCAGGCCCTGCGCTTCCAGAGGAACCTGGACAAAATGACCGACCCCCTGGAGAAGTGAGGCCCCCCCCCCCCCACATTGGAGAGCAGCTTGTCTCAAATAACACTTCCGCTATTTATAGGCCAACTGGTTTTTTTAAGCAGCTGTGTACAGTGAGCAGTTTTCCCATTCATAAGGTCCTCGGTTCAGATTTCCAGCAGAAGTCCTGCTAACACACAAAACGTCCTCACAATGTAGCTGCCGTGTCAGGGAAACGGTGTAGCATTGACAACACGTTCCGGCAGCATTATGAGAACGTTTTGGGTTAGCAGGGATGTAATGGAATGTAAAAAATGCTACATTTGTATTCATAGTATGCTAACGTGTCGTGAGAGAGACGCCCGGTCGTGTTCGTTTCCCTGCAGCACTGCGGATGCCTCAGGTGCTGTGGAGGGTGGTGTGCAGTTTAATCTGGGTCAGAGAATCAGCTGTTCAGTGCTTGCGTTAGATTTCGCTCTGAAAGCACGCCATTCTCAACGTAGCAGTGTACGTAGCGACAGCCAGCTTGAGACCAAAGACTTCCCATTCATGCCTTTCATTTAATCTCTTTTCCAGGCAATCTAATTAATATCTGTGTTTTAGTAAAGAAGGTTAGTGTTAGTGTGCTTGGCTAATAAAAATGAATAGCGTTAATCCAGCTAGCAGGCTAGCTGGAGAATGGTAACAGTCAGTTAGTTAATGCTAAATAAAACAAATAAAAATATAACAGGGAATTGCTTTTGCTGTGTTTCCAGGTACGTCTACCTGATGGGGATTCAGGAGCGTAACGAGCGGTTGTTCTACCGCGTGCTGATGGAGGACATCGAGAAGCTGATGCCCATAGTGTACACGCCCACAGTGGGCCTGGCCTGCACGCAGTACGGCCACATCTTCCGCCGGCCCAAGTAAGCCCCGCCCCCCGTCACAGGCCCCGACTCCACCCCCGAACCACGTGACGTCACGCGCCGCGCGTTTCCTGTGTCTGACCGACGCCTCGCTTCGTCCGCAGGGGCCTGTTCATATCCATCCTGGACCGCGGCCACGTCCGCTCCATCCTGGACAACTGGCCGGAGAGCAACGTGAAGGTGGGTCCGGACGGGGGGACGGGGGGACGGGGGGAGGTGCTGGAGGTCTCATCACTCCACAGGCTGCTGCTGGCTTGCAACTACAGTCCAATGACCAGGCTGATAGCGGTTTTTAAAATGTTTTTAATTAAGTCACTGCTCTCTCTCACGTGGGTTTGCAGAGCGTTGGGGGGGGTTTTGGTTTCGGGTCACTGAGTGCAAAGCGGAACAGACAATGCCCTCCTGAGGGCTGAATTTGTTTGTGGGTTTGTGGGTCAGATCTATCCATGGGGAAGACTGCAGACCGAATGTAAGCTAGGCTCTAGTGGACCGTGAACATTGTCCTCGTATGTTTAAAAATAATTGCGTCGTTGGTTCAGAGAACACACTCTTTTTGTCATTAATGAGGCCTTTGTGTTCACAGAGCATTTGCTTCCTGTTTCTGTCTTAGTTTTGTAAATTACATGTAAATTACAAATTGTGCAATATAAATAAAATTTGATTGACAGCTTGAAAAATCAAATGAAAATAATGACTTAGCACTGAGACCATGTTTGGGCCTCTCAGCCCGTCACAGTAAACGCGTTCTTAAGAGTACTAATCCCGCGTGCGGTTCGGTTTGGCTCCGGCGCAGGCGGTGGTGGTGACGGACGGCGAGCGGATCCTGGGCCTGGGGGACCTCGGGGTGTACGGCATGGGCATCCCCGTGGGCAAGCTCTGCCTGTACACGGCCTGCGCTGGCATTCGGCCCGAGAGCTGCCTGCCCGTCTGCATCGACGTGGGCACCGACAACGAGGTGAGCGCAGACAGACACACACAAACACTCTCTCTCTCTTACACACACACCCACTCTCTCTCTCTCACGCACACACACACACACTTTAGCGAGCTGCTATAGGCTTGCGATGCTCACTAATGGACATGACGCCCTTCAGTCTGCATTAACGTTTACTCCTGCCAGTCTGAAGGTGTTCAGCTGTGGCTGGGAACAGTAATAAAATATCCCCCCATCGCCTAGTGCTCTTATCTTCTCTACAGCTCATTACGGGCTGAATGTTATCTATATGTATTCTGGGTAAGCGTTTTGGTTCTTTGTTGGCATAGATAGCTGTTGAGTGAGGTGTGCTTTGCTAGGGCTGGAGTGAAAACCTACAGGACAGTAGAGATCTCCAGGAACAGGGTTGGGCAGCCCTGTTATACATAGTCACTCAGAAGAATAGGTTCCAAGTCTCAGTGTGAGTTGCTGTGGATCAGAGCCTCTGCTAAGTGAGTGTAATGGAATGTGCTGTAGAGTTCCGTAACCCCGGCCCTCTCCCCCCCCCCCCCGCCCCCTCGCAGACGCTGCTGAAGGACCCCTTCTACATGGGCCTGTACCAGAAGCGCGACCGCTCGCAGCTCTACGACGACCTGATCGACGAGTTCATGGAGGCGGTGGTGCAGAAGTACGGTCAGAGCACGCTCATCCAGTTCGAGGACTTCGGGAACCACAACGCCTTCCGCTTCCTGCGCAAGTACCGCGAGAAGTACTGCACCTTCAACGATGACATCCAAGGTCAGAGGTCACGCTCGCTGGAGGCTGCACTGCAGCCTGCCACACAGCCACACGTACACAGATATTGAACAGGGCTACTGTACAAACGGGCTGTCATTTTGCAAAGAGCTGTAAATAATCCCACGTGTTCTGGCAGAGAAATGGGACACCTTCCAGCAGAACTGCTTCCTAACTGTCTGCCAAACAGAAATGTGTTGGAAATTCTGCAGCAGCAGAAAGACAAACACGTGGAAATGTAATGACATCCGCAGACACCCGCGTGCACACAGGGAGGCGTAATTAGACGTGTCGCGCTGCGTTTGCTTTGTGTTCAGGGACCGCGTCTGTGGCTCTGGCTGGGCTGCTGGCTGCACAGAGGGCCATTGGGAAGCCCATCAGCGAACACAGAGTCCTCTTCCTGGGGGCTGGAGAGGTACACACGCCCTGTAACTGTCATTACCTACCCTATACATGCACCCTAGTACACCCGTCTGTCATTATATACCCTGTACACACACCCTGTAACTGTCATTATATACCATGTACACACGCCCTGTAACTGTCATTATACACCCTGTACACACGCCCTGTAACTGTCATTATATACCCTGTACACACGACCTGTAACTGTCATTATACACCCTGTACACACATCCTGTAACTGTCATTATACGCCCTGTACACACACCCTGTAACTGTCATTATATACCCTGTACACACACCCTGTAACTGTCATTATATACCCTGTACATAATAGCTCTGTAACTGTCATTACCTACCCTATACATGCAGCCTATTACACCCGTCTGTCATTATATACCCTGTACACACACCCTGTAACTGTCATTATATACCCTGTACACACACGCTGTAACTGTCATTATATACCCTGTACACACACCCTGTAACTCATTATACACCCTGTACACACGCCCTGTAACTGTCATTATATACCCTGTACACACACCCTGTAACTGTCATTATATACCCTGTACACACACCCTGTAACTGTGCGATTGACACTTTCTACAGGCCGCCCTGGGTATCGCCAACTTGATCGTCATGGCAATGATGGAGGGGGGCACGTCACAGGCCGATGCCAGGAAGAAGATCTGGATGTTCGACAAGTACGGCCTGCTGGTGCAGGTGAGCGTCAGCGGGGGAGGGGGAGGGGCTGACGATGCTGACCCCGCCCCTTAGCCTGCAGCTGACCCCACTCTGTTTGTGTGTGTGTGTCCGTAGGGTCGAGAACAGGCAACGGACAGCAACCAGGAGGCGTTTGTGCACCCCGGCCCGGGCGATGTTCAGAGCTTCCTGGACGCCGTCAACGTAATCAAACCGACCGCCATCATCGGTGAGGAACCCGACGCGCCGCCACGCTGTCGTTCTCTGGCGTGCTGGGTAGTCTCCCCCTCCCATCAACTGTGATTCATACAGACTGAATATTGATTGACTGCTGATCGTACTTTTATATACTCTATACTGTAGCTATTGCCATGTCCCAAAACAAACGCCACCGTCTGTGTTGTGTGGCAGTGAAGGATCTTGAGTCTCTTTTCTGCCTGTGGCCTGATCTTTGTCCTTTGTCCCGCTCATTCACAGGTGTGTCCGGGGCCGGCCGACTCTTCACCAAGGAAGTGCTCACAGCCATGGGCTCTCTGAACGAGCGGCCAATCATCTTCGCCCTGAGCAACCCCACAACCAAGGCCGAGTGCTCTGCGGAAGATGCCTATACGTTCACACAGGTAAACACACACATGTACACACACACTCTCCCTCTCACACACACTCTCACACACACACGTACACACACACACTCTCCCTCTCACACACACACACACACACACACACACGGGCATACCCCTGCGTACCGGGCACACCTGTCAGGCCAGGTGCACGCCCGCACGCTAACCCTCGCCTCCCGTGCTTTGCATTTAGGGGCGGTGCCTGTTTGCGAGCGGAAGCCCGTTTGGCCCCGTAACCCTTAGCGACGGGCGCACTCTCACACCTGGACAGGGCAACAACGCCTACATCTTCCCCGGTGAGAGAGGCCTTCTGGCTGTTTGACTGTCATTTGTGATAACGTGTTTCCTGTATTCTGCATGTGGTGAAATGTGTCAAAATGTAGCCGTTTTGAGGCTGACGCTTCTTTCTACTGCGAGCGTGAATGTAGCCGTTCTGAGGCTGATTAGCTGAGTGGGCTGTTGTGTGTCACAGGGGTGGCTCTGGCTGTGATCCTCAGTGGTGTCAGACACATCAGCGACACGGTCTTCCTGGAGGCCGCCAAGGTCAGTGCACCATGTGGTCCTCACTCTCTCTGGAGCATTAAAACGTGTGTGTTCAGGAGGGGGGGTGTGTGCGTGTGTGTCTCTGTCTGTTTCTGTCTTTCTCTCTCCTTCTGCCTCTCTCTCTCACTCTCTGCATGTCACATGACACAGTACTCTTACTCTCTCTGACTGCACGCAGACGCTGGCGGGGCAGCTGACGGATGAGGACCTGAGTCAGGGCCGGCTGTACCCTCCTCTGTCCAACATCCGGGAGGTGTCCATCCACATGGCTGTCAAGGTCAGCATTGGGCTCCCACGGTCAGGGAGCCCCGCCTCCTCCGGTCTCACCAGCAGGAGGGGGCGGGGCTAGTGTGGAAAGGAACCGTGAACAGGTCCTGTTGTGTGTGCTGTAATGCTAGCCCCACCCACTCTAGTGTCACCAGCAGGAGTAGGCGGGGCTAGTGTGGAAAGGAACTGTGAATGTATCCAGTGTGTGTGCTGTAACCCTAGGCCCCTTCTCCTTAGTAACTCCGCCCCTTTCGCTCCACTGGCAGGTGGCGCAGTACCTGTACGCCAAAGGCATGGCCTTCCACTACCCAGAGCCCCTGGACAAGGACAGCTACGTCAGGGCCACCGTGTGGGACACCCACTACGACTCCTTCCTGCCCGACGTCTTCGACTGGCCCACCCAGGCCCAAACGCCCCCCAACATCGAGTAGAGGGTCCGAACGGGGGGAGGAGGCTCCAGAATAAGCAGGGAAAAAAGGAGTAGTAGAAGAGGGGGATGGGTGGGAAGGAGAAAGGGAAAGAGGGGAGAAGGATCTACGGAGTAGCTTTGTTGCTATGATACACTCACTTGGGCTAGCCATAGAACAAGGGCCTATGAAGTCCATGACCACTCCTGTTTTTTTTGTTGCCATAGTTACTTTGCCATAGTTTGTGTTGTTGGTGTCAACCTTCTGTAACTGTAAACACTGCTGATGTTGTGTTGGAGAATAACTCCTCTATTTTGCCCCTTTTTGGTTTTTACGTTAAAATGTTTCACATTAGGGATGTGACCTTAATCGCACCTGAAGGGAAAGACGTTCGTCCCGTAACACCACTCCAGCCGTAAGGTCCCTTACATCGCGTGGAAAAAGACGTTTTTAATTATTTGTGTTGAAAAACTGAATTCACATCGTTGTGCATTTTGTGTTCAAAGATTAATATCTTAGAATATTTTATCCTGTGTTGTGCCTCTGGTGAAGCAACTGACAGAAAGAGTAAGTTGGAGAGGGACCTAGATTCCCTCTGCTTATTGGTTGTGTTATGAAGCTGAGACCCTGTATTCCCTAAATGTACAGCAGTGGGATATTCCCCCTCTCAGTCCGCATGCAGGCAGTTCTGATTACGCAAAGGGCATGTGGACAGCGTTCCTTATTAATGCACTTATCTCAGATAACCTGATGTGTGAAGTGCAGGCCCATGTGCAGGGCTAGGGCTTGAAGAATGGCGCGTGTGTGTGTGTGTGTGTGAAACGCCACCCTGTTTTAATGAGACCCTAATACAGTGCATTTTTATGATTGATCTGTGACCGTTGTGACTCTGTGACCCTCTTTGTTGCCGCAGAAACAAATGGATGATTAACAGTCCCGGAAGCATTATTGCGAGCAGTGTCTCAAATAGCTACCATTTAAAGACCCTTCTGTCTGAACACAAATACACAAGGAATGACTTTCCATGCGTCTCTTCCTGTTCGTTACTTTCACGGTTAAACTTGACTCACTTCTGCATAGTTCTGTGATGCGTATAACTGAACTGTTCAATCTAGATGTGTCCATATTGCAGCTATTTTATTTGTTTGAGTCGATGTACTGACCTAGGTTATTCAAATGTACACAAAACGCACAAGGTAAAGAGTTAACTGTCACGTGAAGCACTTCACACTAATATAGCATTGGTGATTATAGTGTCCTATTGTTATAGAAATAAAAAATAAACTGCTTTGTGATATCATAGGGCTCATGATGGCTGCAGTTCCACACCGCACAGCCTGTTCCAGCTTCTGCCTCTTAAATGCTTTTTCTTGCGTGTACTTTCTGAAGTACCTTTGTTGCCATCCAAAGTCACCATTCACAGAGCTCAATTCCTCTCTCTTGGCACTTAAATGATAATTTTATTCAATTAATTTTCTGTGGGGTGAAGGAGCGATTTTTAAAAAAATCATTAGACCCCATCACCTTAAATTTTGCTTCTGAAGTTTGCAGAATGAGTGAGTAATAAATATTGATCAAATGGATAAACATGATCAAATGGATGAGCCAGGATTGACCTTATCTCCATTTATTACATTTGTTCCACACTGTTTCGGTCCCTTCGCAGTTTTTTTCATATGTATCCCTCTCCTGTCAGATGGCATGTGGACCATAGCACTGTGGATTCATGGTTGGAGAGTGAATTGGCCTGCGCAAATTCACAGATCTCTAACCAGCACCATCAGTGGGGTGGACCAATATGACTAGAGTTGAATCGAATCTTTTGACTCAGCTGAGCCCTGTCAGACATAAGGGCTTAAGATGTTTTGGTAAACGTCCCATTCGTAAGACCACCCTGCTAACGTGGATATGTTGTGATGTCTCATGTAGATTTATTATTATTATTATTATTATTATTATTATTATTATTGTGCCTGCTGCAGTTTTACTGTAAGTGCCCTGACAGCTCTGTGGTATTGAACCTCCCTGTCTCCTGACTCCCCTCTCGAACCCGCGGCAGTGTGCTGTGCGTTTGTCCGGTGTGTTCCTGGAGCTTATTTCTGTGACGCGCTGTTGCCTTGGCGTACGAACGCCCAGATCAGTGAATGTGTTTGTTCCAGTCCTCTGTGTGTAAAAGTGCTGAATTAAAACTTTAGTTTTACACTTTCCGTCTCCCGTGTCTTCTGCATTTGAGCATTTATTCCTGTCCATTTTTGTTACTGTGCATCGAGTACTACGTTTCCTTAATTTATAAATGTCACTCATTTTTACGAAGCAGAGTCTAGATAAAGGTTGATTTGCAATGTTTCTCATAAAACAAACCTAATTTCATAGACTGGGTTCATGAATTTTAATCAGGCTGGTTTCCTCAGACTTAGCGTGGCTGTGCAGTTTGATGTGATGGGTTTGCATTTCAAACAGTTGCCCAGCTGCACCTACTAAGATGCCACTTCCTGAAACGCTGGCCTGTATCTCTTTGTAAAAGTCCTCCCTTTAGAATCTTGAGCTTGAATCTTGAATCCAGAAGCTTGAGGACTCTCAGGGGAAGGGCATTTGCATCACAGTGGATCTTTAAGATGTTTTATGGCAAAGCTCCTTACCTCACGTCACGATAGAAGCAAACAGCTCCATGGTCCCATTCTCACTTCGCTGCAGGTGAAGCTGGCCCCAGTTTGCAATTTATTGCAGTACATTGCCTCCAACTAAACTAAGAAAAGATAATAGAAGAGAGAAAATCCATTAGTTCTTAACTGAATTCTACAGAGGGTCATACTTGGCTCCCTGTATACAGACATGATAACAGTATGCCCAAATCCAATAATGGGTCCCTATTAATACATATGTCTTATTTTATTGTGATTCCTGCAACCACACTGTGCAGTGTTTTTGATGATGCAACAGTCCTGTAAGTGATAGTCCACGTTCGTGTGGATTTATTCTATTGAGGTGGAAATCTCCTTTTCAAAGAACCACGGTCCACTGTAGTGCAACCTCCTGTGCAGTAGGTGGCAGCAGTGTATACACAAGTCTGTTATTAACTATGCAGGACAGCAGCTCTACATGATGCGCAGAATTACTTACAATTTTGTAAATTATTTGTTTAGATGCTGACTAGTTTAGATAGTAATACCATTCAAACCGTAATTATACAGCATGGAGTAAGCCACCAAACAGATGCTAACTTCCAGGCTGGCTTACGGGAGGTTTAGTTTGCTTGCTAACATGCTAAGGCACAGAATAGTTGGCCAACGACTTCAGTTCTGGAAGATTTTCTCAACGTGTCTTGCGTGCATAGATTCGTTTAAACTGGCTTGCTAGATTGTTAGTAAAATAGCTGGCAGGCTATCCAATAACCTGAGAAACGCTGGCCAGCAAGACGTATCTGACGATGTGGCTAATTTGCAGATGATATCGCTAGTTTTATAGCGAAGTTACAGCGCTTGTTAAAATCATGACTATGGACCTGACGTTCCTAGGTACGGGTTCAGCATACCCGTCTCCGCACCGTGGAGCCTCAGCTCTCGTTCTCCGGACCGAGGGAGACTGCTGGCTCTTCGACTGCGGAGAAGGGACGCAAACGCAGCTGATGAAAAGTCAGCTTAAAGCCAGTGAGTTCCTCTTCGCCGTTTTCTGTCGTATATGCTGTTTGTGTTAAATACCTTTACTTTGTTCAGCTGTGGTTAGCGATTAAAAGTGCTCTAATTTGGTCAGACCAGAAACAAGTGTCGCTATACGTACCGTTAACCTTGGTCCACAATTCTGACACTAACATGTAACGTTGTGTTCTTCCAATTGCTGGGTGCACACACCTGATTCTACTAATCAACGTGCTTAGCAAGGACTCTAGTGGTTGATTAGAATCAGGTGTGTGCACCCACACTGGCCCTTTCTGGATAAGACTGGGGACCCCAGCTCTAAAACATGAAAAGCACATAATTAAGAAAATTAACAGCTTGTTAAAATTCTGGGATTGCAGATGAGGTTGGAATGAAAAGCAGCATACACTGTGGTCCCCCAGGACCGAATTTGAGAACCACTGCACTGGATGATGCTATTGCTGTATTCGCTTGTCCTTCAGGTCGGATCACCAAGGTGTTCATCACTCACTTGCATGGCGACCACCTCTTTGGACTTCCGGGGTTGCTGTGCACCGTCAGTCTCAACCTCAGCCCTTCCCCCGCACAGCCTCCCGCGTGCGTGGACATCTACGGCCCCCGGGGCCTGAGGCACTTCCTGCGCGTGGCCCTGAGTGTGTCGGGCTCCCAGCTGCTCTTCCCCTACGCCGTGCACGAGCTGGAGCCCACCGCGGACCAGTGCCCGCCCGAGAGCCAGCCGGCCGCCGCGCCGGACTGCTCCGTCGGCGGGAGCCTGCACCCGCAGGAGCGCCCCGGCCGGACCATCCCGCTGGACGCCGCCCGCGACCGCTACGCCCTCCTGGAGGACGAGCGCTTCGTTGTGGAGGCTTTCCGCCTGTTTCACCGCCTGCCGTCGTTCGGGTTCGCCGTGCAGGAGCGGGACCGGCCCGGGCGGCTGAACACGCAGCTGCTGCGGGATCTGGGTAATCGTGTTCTCCACCCACTTTTAATAAAAACTTTACTGTACTGACCCTGCCTTGGCAATTTCAGAAAATGTTCTGTTTTCTTTCTGGGAATATTGGTCAACAGGAGGCATAAAAAGTTATTAACTGAGATAGGTAAAGCTTGAAACACTAGTTCAGATGAAGTTGTTGGATTTGTTGTGTTCAGGGTCAGGCTTTTTTTAATCCAGACACCCTGTCGCCTGTTTTAGGGGTGAAGCCCGGGCCAGTCTACGGTCGGCTGAAGGGGGGCGAGGCGGTGACGCTGGAGAGCGGGCGCGTGCTGACCCCGGAGGAGGTGCTGGAGGAGGCCGTCCCGGGCCGGAAGGTGTGCGTGCTGGGCGACTGCAGCGCGCTGGTGGGGGAGGGGCCGCTGCGGGCGTGCCGGGACGCGGACGTGCTGGTGCACGAGGCCACGCTGGCGGACGGGCACAGGGAGCGGGCGGTGGAGCACGGGCACAGCACGCCCGCCATGGCCGCTGCCGTGGCGAGGGCCTGCCAGGCGCGCAAGCTGGTGCTCTACCACTTCAGCCAGCGGTACAGACCGCTCAGCCTGCGCGTGGAGGGCGACGGCGACGGCGACGACGACGACGTGGTGGAACTGAGGAGGCAGGCCGAGGAGGCGCTGCGGGACGCGGGCACGGAGGTGGTCTTGGCGGACGACTTCCTCACCATACCCATCCCCATCAAGAGGCTCCGCTGAGGGCAGGCGGTCCTGGGCTTCTGAGAACTCGTGTCTTAAGTGATTCCGGTGCATTCTCTTAATTAAAATAAAATGTTATGTCTATGAGATCTAACTTACATTTTCTTCATAAAAATTTTATTGTGGCACACCCATAATATTATCTAATTATAACTATCTGGAAATATGTTCAGTGTAAAACAATGGTCCAAAAGTAAAACAGAAAATGGCAAAAAAAAAAAATCATCAAGCAGTGACTCGTACATGTTACATATCTAGTTCTCACACATTGCTATCCAGCATAAACCTGAAACATTAAGGCCACAAAGGTAGGCCTAATACTGCAACATTGGACACAGTCTTGCGCCCCGCAAGAAAATAAATAAACACGCAAACTGTAGACCAGTCGTTATATTGAGCTTTTTTTCCATCAGGAGAAACGATTTCAGGACCATTATAATCTTGTAACCAAGTTCTCGGCCACCACTTGAAGTACATTTGCACCGAAATCAGAATAGTGTTATCAGAGGATGAAGATGGGAACGGTTGAATATTACATGGTAGCTGAAGGCTCTAAACAGTGGAATGGGATTTGTAATCATATTCATGTTATTTTAATGTGTACATTTTAATGTAAACCACCTCAGGAAAGCCTAGATATTATTTAAATCCAAATCGACATCGAAATAGTAAACAAGGCTAACAAACCGTTTGGTCTTAAATGTATTGACATGACTAGTTAACCTTGCTGTTGTTACAGTCAATGATAAAAACAAAAAATAAAGCTATCACGTTAAAATGGTTTTTATCATTTTAATAACTATGTATCTGAAAAACATAGTTACACGCTGTTCTGATGTCAGCCCAAATCACCGTTCTCTATCCCCGCAACCAATGAGCTGTTCAGTGCCCGCAACTGGGCACAGCGACCCCGGCCCTAGTACCTATCCTGTCCCGGTCCGCGCCCCTCACTCTGCCCATGCGCGGATCGCCATGTTCATACGCGAGTAGTAATAGCGAGCAGCAGCAGAGGTTGCGGAATCAAGTCAGCTAGCTTCGTGCACGGGATCCCATGTCCACAGTAATACTTTTAGTTTTTTTTTTAAAAACCCACAGTATTCACTGAAACTGAGCAACTGACGCAGAGCCGTTGATACAGAGGAAAACCCTAACCGCGTCGGAGCAAGGTATGATATGGGAGAGGGATTTGTTGCTAGTATCTGGCTATTCAGATAAAAACATTGTCAGAGTCAAGCTTACTTTAGGCCCAAAACCAAAGCGTAAAAATGCAAAAGTAATACGATGCATTTTAAATTTTCCGTCATATTTGTTTCGTATGGAAGGAACCCGGAAAAATCAGCGATATGTCCACATCTAAACGCTAGAGAAGTTTTTTCGAGCGTGCTAGCTGACAGGCTAAGATAGTAAACTGCGAGCGGGATTATGGAGAATGACATTAGCGAGGCTATTTGTGTTGCTTATTAGCTTCATTATTTCGGCTTAAATTACCTTGAGTGTTATGCACTTTTATTTACAGTTATTTAAAAATATTTTAAACCGCTCTTTTGAAAATACACCACTAACACAACCCAGAAGTTAAAATGTTTTTATTTTGTCCGTGGTGTCGTTAACGTTGGCTGTTTACTTGGATCATACAGATCTGGTGTTGCGCTTAATGAGAAGTTTATTTGGAGATTTAGCTCATGTTAGCATCTCCTGCACGACTTTATTGCAGTTCGTTTACCATTGTTGTGGGAGCGGCGCAGTCGCGCGCAGTGCGTGGGTATCTATATGAAGTGTGGCGTTGAAATGCACTTCTGACGGGAAAACAACACAAGTTTACTATCCACCGACACAGCGACGCCTGTGTTTGTGTGTCAGTATGTCAGACTTACTGTATGGGGCTTGTGCTCAGAAAACTCATAAATATTTAAAGAGTTTCGGCGCTTAGCTATATATTTTAAATTCTGCTTACTTCTAGGACATACGTGTGTATTCAGAAGCGATTGTATACATGTGTGCTTTTAGGGTGGATGTTTTCCAAGGTTAACTGCCATACATAATTTCGATAATTGCATGTGTGTTTGACACTGACATGCTACCCCAGTACCTCATTGCGCTGGACACAAAACCGGCTCTAGCCAAAACAAAATTAACATGTCGTTTATTGCCCAGTTTCTGTCATTTTCAGAAAACGTGGTCATGTCATTAAATGCTGACTGACAATTCCCCTAAAGTATTTACACCATATAGTAAAACTAAGAAATAAAGTAATAGCATTACTGCGGGGAGTCAGTTTGATCTTGTCCCATTGAACAAGTTGTACTTTTTGTGGTTGTCTTGAATGCAAATTTTCATGTAAAATCAAATAACACAGCTGTCACACTGGTTTTCTTTGCATTGTGCTTGGCTCAAGAGTTATCCGGCCATAAGTACAACAAAAGTTTGACTGCATTTTTTCCTGTGGTCTTGTGAATCCAATCAATCTATAAATATAATTAGTTGGAGCAATTTCTGAAAGTCTGAAGACAGGTTTAGAAACATCTGCCAGTTTGTTTGCCTGTGATATAAAAATACTTGCTCATGGAACAAAGATCTTGTGACTCCTAAATTAATGATGAATACGTAAAATATAACATTTAAACTTATTTCACTCATTGCTGTTAGTGTGCTGCTGCAGGGATGCAAAATCCTCTTGTGCCTCGTGTTTAGTTTCTGCTGTCAGAAGGATGTCAGTGAGCTTACGTATTCATTTTTATTGGGTCTAGGAAAAAGTGTTGACATTTGTCATGTTTATGTGCTGCCATTGTATTCTTTCCAGTTTTCTAAGTCGCCACCCCTGAGTGTGTGTGTGTCCGGAGCCACTGACCACCTTATGTCATCACTGTTGTGTTGGAGGAGCCCATCTGCAGCAGTGGGCGGAGCCAGGGAGTGACATCATCACTTTCACACCAGGAGTCTATGGGAGGGCGGTCTCAGACGGAGGGAGAGAGCTGGGAAAGAGAGAGCGAAGGACTGTGAGGGAGGAGTCCCTCGAGAAGAAGAGGGGTCTCGGAGGAGAAAGCCTCAGGGATGAACGTCCTGACCCAGCAGAACACTTATAACCCAGCATAACAGCTCCTCTAACCCAGCAGAACACTTCTAACCCAGCAGAACAGTACCCTGACCTAGCAGAACAGTGCCTCTAACCCAGCAGAACAACCCTTAACCCAGCAGAACAGCCTCTCTAACCCAGCAGGACAGTGCTTTTAACCCACCAGAACAGCCTCTTTCACCCAGCGGAACAGCGCCCGCCCCTCCTCCCCCCCTCACTCCCTGGTGCCCCCTCCCATTGCCATGTCGACCGCCAACACGCCCACAAGCAACGACGCCTGCCTGAGCATCGTGCACAGCCTGATGTGCCACCGGCAGGGCGGGGAGAGCGAGACCTTCGCCAAGCGCGCCATCGAGAGCCTGGTGAAGAAGCTGAAGGAGAAGAAGGACGAGCTGGACTCCCTCATCACCGCCATCACCACCAACGGGGCGCACCCCAGCAAGTGCGTCACCATCCAGCGCACCCTGGACGGCCGGCTGCAGGTAGGGGGGCGGGGGACCGGGCGGGGAACTGGGCGGGTGGGTGTTTGGGATGGTGGGCGAAGACAGAGAAAGGGGCAGCCTGCCAATTGGAATTAGAGATCGAGTACTGGTGCGAAATGGGGGAGTGGCCATTGGAGCTGGCCAAGAGGCGGCAAACGGTGCCTTTTCCTGAAGGGTTAGGACCGAGGTGGGCAACGAGGGCCGTATCTGTTTTCTGGTTACCAGGGCAACTTCTGGCCTGGATTACGTCATTAACCCCAACAATTACGCCACCTGACGCCTTAGCTGCGTTTCTTGTTGAGCGCATGAATGACTGCCAAAGACTCTTCTAGCGCCCCTGTATGAAACCTTTCACTGCGATGTAATGTGCGAGTGCAGTAGCGTCGGTGTGTGCAGCCGGTTAGCTCATTCAGCCTGGCAAGGGTAACTGGTGGAAACGCTGCAGACACACCGGCCCTCCAGGACCGGAACTGCCCCCCCCCCCCCCCCCCCCGACCCACCCCCCCGGGTCAGAATCGCTGTCTGGAACGGGCAGATTTTTTGCCCCGCGGTTTTCCCCGAACTGCTCAAAACGTTGGGTAAGCGTCTGAGAGACATTTCACAGGACGGTAGCATGTTTGGTCCGCTAGCGTCAGTTTCTCAGCGGAGTGGGAAGTCTGTTAGCCGCGCCCCTGACCGTCCCGCTCCCCCGCCCCCTCCTCCCCCCCCCCCGCAGGTGGCCGGGCGGAAGGGCTTCCCCCACGTGATCTACGCGCGGCTGTGGCGGTGGCCCGACCTGCACAAGAACGAGCTGAAGCACGTCAAGTACTGCCAGTTCGCCTTCGACCTGAAGTGCGACAGCGTGTGCGTGAACCCCTACCACTACGAGAGGGTGGTGTCCCCTGGGATTGGTGAGCCCGCTCCTCTGCTGCCTCTTCCCCATGTTTGCCCTCCATAATGCAATGTGGCCTCTGTGGAGAAACCTTCATTATTAACACACCTACCCCTGCCTTTCAGATTTGTCTGGACTGACACTGACCAGCTCTGGTGAGTGCATGTTTGTGTATGGATATACGTATGCATGCATTGATTTGCTGATTGGTTAATTATTGGAGTGTTTGTGTATGGATATGTGTGTGCATGCATTGATTGGTTGATTGGTTAATTATTGGAGTGTTTGTGTATGGATATGTGTGTGCATGCATTGATTGTTCAAGTTATCCCATGTTCCTAGGCAACAGAAGTACGAATCATGACCATAACATATGTTCAGCTGAGAGGACAAAACAAAAATGCAGCATGTACACATCACAAAGATGACACTTTTTTTAAGGTGGAGTTGGCCAATTTAGGTACACAAAACGGTAAACTGAAAAAAATGCTGCATAAAAAGTTTATGAACACGAGCGCCAGGAGTCAGATGTGTCTATAAAGATTTAGTCATGGAACCCCCCCCCCCCCACAGCCGCCGGACTGATGGTGAAGGACGAGTACGATGACCCATCTGCCACGCCCAGCATGGAGGCCCACTCTGTGCAGACCATCCAGCACCCCCCCGGCAGCTGGGCCTCGCCCTCGGAGAGCTTCGGCGGCTCCGCCCTGCTGGCCCCCGCCGACGCCAGTGGGTCCGCCCCCTCCTCCGCCTTCCCCAGCGTCGCCGCCGCGTCTGCAAGTGAGAACAGAGCTCTCCTCTCAGCCACCTCCATCTGTCTCTCCCTCTCTCCTTCCCTGTCTCCCTCTCCTCTCCTTTCCCCTCTCTCCCTCCCTGTCTCCCCCTGCTCCCCTTTCCTCTCTCTCCCTCCCCTCTCCCTCCCTCTCTCCCCCTCCGTCTCCCTCTCCTTTCCTCCATTTCTTTCTCCGTCTCCCCCGTCCTGTCTCAGTCTGTCACTCTCCCTCTCACACCCTCTCTCTTTCTCCTTTCTCCCTGTCCGGCCATCCTGCTTAGCGTTCTGTCTCTTTCTCCTCATTCTTTTCCATCTTTGGTCCCATTCATCGCCTGCTTCCCCCTCCCTCCCCCGCGCCCCGCCCCCCCCCTCGGGTACTGCAGGCTGAGGTTAGCACACGGGTGTTTAACTCAGGTCTGTACGCACGCTGCTGGTGGGACGTCCTGTTCCGGCGGGACGGGTCCTCTCTCTCCCCGTTCTCCCCTCTTCCTCCTGTCTCACTGTCCGCCCTGCTGGCTCTCACGGGGTGATCTTGAAAAGCTTTCTGCAGCGGGAGAACTGGTGTGTTTTTTGTTTTTTCTTTCTTCCTTTCCTCTTCAGCTGGTGTGCCACTGCCCCCGTGTCTAATGGTCCTCTTTACGCGCGTGTGTGTACATGCGTGTGTATGTGCCTGTGTGTATGCGTGTGTTCCTCTGTGTGTCCATGCTTGTGTGTGCGCCTGCGTGTGTATGTGTTTGTGTGTGTATCCCTCAGTGTATGTGTAAGTGCGTGTGTGTGTTTATGCCCGTGTGTGTATGTGCCTCTGTGTAAGTGTGTGTGTGTGTGTGTGTGTAACGGCTTGTGCATGTTCATGCCTGTGTGTGTGCGCGTGCGCGTGTGTGCATGTCCGCGTGTGCGCGTGTGTGTGTGTGTGTGTGTGTGTGTGTGTGTGTGCGTGTGTGTGTGCGTGTGCGTGTGTGCGTGCGTGTATACATGCGCGTGTCACCTGGCCGTTCTCTCTCCAGCCCAGTCCAGCCTGCTGTCTGGGACGCACGGCGAGGGGCTGCTGCAAATGGCCTCTGGGACGGGACAGGGCGCGCAGCAGAACGCCTTCCCCCCCGCCCCGCCCGCCACGTACCACCACAGTAAGCTCCGCCCTCCGCACTCCGGCCACACCCCGAGGGGAGGGGCAGAAAGCTTTTCAACGTCCCCCCTAGAAAGCCCGCGGGGCTCAGACCGTGTCACATCCTCCCTTCAGCGATTCATTCTGTCTTCCATCATTACTCCATGTGATTCGCTCGCCCTCTGTGACCTCCTCTTGCTTATTGGCTGCCGGCTCTCCTGGCGTCTCTCCTGCAGTGAGTGTGTAGTGTTGCGCACGGCGGTTTGGCTCTGTGGGGGAGCAGCGCGTGCGCGTGTGAAAAAAAACGCGATTCTCACCTGTGAGCGCTCGACTGTGCCTTCACAGACGCCACCTCCGCCTGGCCCAGGAACAGCAGCTTCCCGCCCAGCATGCCGCACCACCAGAACGGGCACCTGCAGCACCACCCGCCCATGCCCCACCCGCACTACTGTGAGTACCGGGCGCCCCCGGCCCGCGCCCGCCCGTCCGTCTGTCCGTCAGGCGCGTGCAGTGGGGGGGGCGGAGTTTAACATGTCGCGTCTCACTCTCCTAGGGTCGGTGCACAGCGAAATGGCGTTCCAGACCCCCATCTCCAACCACCCCGGTGAGTCCGCCTGTTCCCGCCGCGACTTACGCAATCCCGCGGTTGCCGTGGTTTCTGAACATCCCTGAAGGAGCACGCGCAGTTCAGTCAAACAAAACTTACTTGTGTGGTTTCTTATTGACTCAGTCAAGACTTTAAGCTCTTTAAGGCTGAAAGGTGTGAGGGATGGGAGAGTGTGTGGCCTCAGTGAAAGGGTTAGAGTTAGGGTAAAAGCAGTTGGTAAACAGAGAGTTTGGTTGTGAACATGCGACCGTGTCCCTGTCCCTCAGCTCCAGATTACTGGTGCTCCATTGCCTACTTTGAGATGGACGTGCAGGTGGGGGAGACGTTCAAGGTGCCCTCCACCTGTCCCGTGGTGACGGTGGACGGGTACGTGGACCCCTCCGGGGGCGACCGCTTCTGCCTGGGCCAGCTGAGCAACGTGCACCGGACAGAGGCCATCGAGAGGGCCAGGTACCGCCCCAAACCACGGCGCCGTTCGGCCTCGGCCTCGCGCTCGGAAACGCCGTCAACATTCGACCGAGAACGATACAGAACCTTATTTGCTTGACGTGACTTTGCAGGCATACAAATTCACCCTGAACGCTCTCTTGAAATCTGACACTGGAAATTCTTGGCTGGCACAACACATCGACTGCATACTGTAATCTGGAACATTCCTATTTGCAGTTTGCATTTTAATGCCTCCTCCCAGATATGTTACAATTTGCTTTGCATCTCTACGGCAGTGGTTCCCAACCCTGTTCCTAGAAATCCGATCCAGAGCGACTCACAGTGTAAGACTTAAAACCTATTCTACTGAGTAACTATGTATTTTAGGGCTGCCAAACCCTGTTCCTGGAAATCTACCATCCTGTAGTTTTTCACTCCATCCCTAACAAAGCACACCTCATTCAACAGCTAGAGCAGGCTGCTCAGACCTGTTCCTGGAGTTCCACTGTCCTGTAGGGTTTCATTTCAACCCTAACAAAGCACACCTCATTCAACAGCTACAGATCTCATCGAGCTGCTTATTAGTAGTCATGTGAGCCAAATTAGGGTTGAAATGAAAACCTACAGGATGGTAGATCTCCAGGAGCAGGGTTTGAGTTTAGTTGTTGCGAGTGTATTTTAACTCTCTCTCCACCGAATCCTCAGGTTGCACATCGGAAAGGGGGTACAGCTGGAGTGCAAGGGCGAAGGGGACGTTTGGGTGCGTTGCCTTAGCGACCACGCCGTCTTCGTGCAGAGCTACTACCTGGACCGGGAGGCGGGGCGAGCCCCCGGAGACGCCGTGCACAAGATCTACCCCAGCGCCTACATCAAGGTGGGGGTCCGCCCGCACGCCCCCTCCCCCACCCCCCGGCCACACCCCCCACCCGCTGCGCGTGACCCCCCTGCTGCTCCCTCTGTCGCCCCCAGGTGTTCGACCTGCGCCACCCCCCCCCCCCGCCCCACTTGACCTCCCCGCTCCCTCTTTCGCCCCCAGTCTGCCTGTCCGCTGTCACGCGCCCCCCCGCCATGACCCCCCCCGCTCCATCTGTCGCCCCCAGGTGTTCGACCTGCGCCAGTGCCACCGGCAGATGCAGCAGCAGGCGGCCACCGCGCAGGCAGCCGCCGCCGCTCAGGCCGCCGCGGTCGCCGGGAACATCCCGGGCCCCGGGTCCGTCGGAGGCATCGCCCCCGCCATCAGTAAGCGCCCCATTCTGCTGCCGGCCCTTTAAATGACCCACTCGCTGCATATAACAGAGCCTGAATCCAGCGTCACGTTCCAGCCTGAATTCAGCGTCACGTTCCAGCCTGAATTCAGCGTCACGTTCCAGCCTGAATTCAGCGTCACGTTCCCGCCTGAATTCAGTGTGGTTATCATTTGCAAAAATCTTTTTCTCTTACTGTTACTTCTCTTACTTAATTTTAAAAAACTTGGTTTCAGAAAACCTGTATTAGAAACACGCACAGGGCTTAATTCTTACAAGAAAAGCGAGTTGGCGGTTTACTCCTGCTGGTGACGGTCGTACTAATCGCCGCGGTAACGCTCCCCCCCCCCCCCCCCCCCCCCCCCCAGGCCTCTCGGCGGCGGCGGGCATCGGCGTGGACGACCTGCGCAGACTCTGCATCCTGCGCATGAGCTTTGTGAAGGGCTGGGGCCCCGACTACCCGCGGCAGAGCATCAAGGAGACGCCCTGCTGGATCGAGATCCACCTGCACCGCGCCCTGCAGCTGCTGGACGAGGTGCTGCACACCATGCCCATCGCCGACCCCCAGCCGCTGGACTGAGCCTGCGGGGGGGGCGGGGGGGCGAGGGGCTGCACACCATGCCCATCGCCGACCCCCAGCCGCTGGACTGAGCCTGCGGGGGGGGCGGGGGGGTGAGGCGTGGGGGCGGAGACAGGGGCGGGGCCTCCCCAGCCCCACACACACTGTGATGCTCCGGCTGAAACCACAGCAGGACAACAAAAAAAAAAGGGGGAGGAGCCCCGTCTCCGTTACCATGCCAATTAAAGGCGGACTTTTGTTGGGGAAGGGGGGAGAGTGAGGGTCATTCCTTTCCTGTCCCTCATTGGTTAACAATTCAAGTTGGTTTTTTGTTTCGTCTCGCCCAGCCAATCGTATCCAGTATCAGATCCGGACTGAGATTCGGGGAGGAGGGTGGGCGTGGGCGGCTACCTGACCTCCCTCTACCGCCCCCGTTTCTGTGTGAGGACCCCCGTTCCCTCCATGCGACCCGCAGACGTGTGGAAGGGCTGTAACACTACTGCGTACAGGGGGGGGGGGGGGTCTGTGTTACTTCACTACGCCAAACGAAATCCCCCGGGCATGCGTTTGCAAAAATCCAGCGATGGTATTACATATTTTTGGTTTTGCTTTAGGTTTTGTTTTTTTTGTATTTCTTATTTTAACACATGGATTAAGCAGCGAGCACTTTGGTGTTTTTTTTGTTGAATTACCTCCCAGTGCCCCCTCCTGGGGTGGTGTTCTGAGGTGGGGATGCCAGTGGACACTTCATGGTCTGACAAATTAGGGTTTCTGTGAAGATAAGGGGCACAAAACACTCATCAGTCACAATAACACAAAAGGCTTTAGATGAACCCTAAAACACTTTCATATACAAGTGTTTTAGATTCAGTTTCTGTAGTTCGCTTGCATCACTACATGAACTTTACGGTATTTCACATTACAAATTACCTTTTTTTGGTATCATTCCCCCCCCCCCCTTCTTTTGTACACGCTGTGGCCACAGCCATTTTGGATTTTGAAATGCATGTGAAGGTTTCGGATTTGGGACGGTGAGCGGTTGGAACGCAGTTCCGGTCCAAACACTGTGAGATTTAGACGTACCCCTCAGCCAGCAGACAGCCCTCGGTTCGTCCCCAGGGAGACGGTGGAGGAAATGCTCCCTGGGTCCCGGGGTCTTTTAAGTTAGACTAGCTTACGCGCGCAGGACTGTTAACGGGCACCACTCACCTGAATGACAGGGGAACGCTGAATCCTCCATCCCACCATTTTATAAATCTGGCACCGGTTGATTCCCAGACCTCAGCGTTTCTGACTGAGGCGTCCGAACGTCCTCCATAGTCCCCTGCCTGCACCGATTTGGTTCCCCTTTTCTCGCTTTTCGTCATTTTTAATCCTTTGTGGAGGGTGTCGCTGCGCCCACGTTGCCGTATCCCCCCTAAAAGTCCTGCTTTTATACTCGGGGGGGGGGGGGGGGGGGGGGGGGGGGAGGTGGGGAGCCCTATTTATTAGGAATGGCAGTCGTGTAAAAGCAACGATGCAGAACTGCCATTTTCTTTTTTACATAAATGTATAGTCTTTTGTATGATTTCAAATTGGTGACATCCCCCGCCCACCCCTTCCATTGACTGTTGGTAGAATAATGATGTGTAATAAACATTTTGTAATAAATTAGTCTTTTTTCTTTTTCTTTTTTTTTTTAAGGGAAGGAACGGGAGGTGATATGAAATGTTTGTGTGTGTCCGGTGGAGCTTGAATCGATCGTTCCCATTGAGATAATGCATAATTCAAAGGAGCCCATCCTGTTTCAATGGTTATTTTGATGGGTTCTGCCATTTGGGAGCTGATGTTATCCAATGTAATATGGCTTGTGATTTTACTTCCCCATTATGTTCAGTGTCTATAATGTTACATTTCCTCATATGGCTACAGAGGACAGTTCAAAATGTGCATCCTGTTATGTTTACATATCCATATAAAGGCAGTGTATTTTGTTGGCGCCAAGCTGGTTGTTGGCAGCCGAGTCTGATCAAATTCACTGAACTGCCAGCATATGGTATGAATAATTTTGTGTTCAAACATGTATTTTCCTTTTTTCCAATGGTTTGATTTCTTCACTGTGTTGTCGAGTGCTGCAATGCAAATGCTATCATTCTATGCAGGCAGTGGACATTTCTGTCCATTTGAGAAATGGCATTTAAGCATAACATTTAAGTTATTTTGGCAATATGCAGTATCAGTACGTAGGAAGTCTACACTCAGATTTGTATAACATGCTGTTGGATCATTGAGAAATGTAAAGAAGGCGAGCTGAACTGGACAATTGGCACTTTTGTTTTTAAAGTTGTATTTCTAATGCAAAATTATTAAATAAGGTCTGAATATTAAACTATTTTTTTGTTCTACGGCCATCTTTAAACACTAGATTTCTACTACTTTTGACCTGCCGAGTTCTTTACTTTTGATATTTTTAGCAAAGCTCATCTCTCATCAATGAGTGGAATTGTGTCGGTGTCGGTCTGGTCAGGCTCATAATGTAAGGTCGACACTGACCGATAAATCTAGGTTTTTAGTTCGCTAGGCGCTGCTTAAAAGACGGTGTAAATGTAACCAAGAACTCGGAAAACATACCCGATGAGAAAACCGAGACGCTCGCATTTTGGTTTCAAAACAGAACATTAAGCGCATTGAAACGTGTTATAGGCCTTGAGTGGCAGTAATAGTCCTACCATAACTGGAGGCAATTCCCTTTAAAAAAACTGGGGCGTCGCTGGTGTGTTTCATAAGCAGGCAGCTGTCGCGTCACGTTTGACCCACTTCCCAGCGGGAGAGGGGGCAGACGGGCAGCCCTTCGCACAATGCGGCAGCTCGCGGGAGACTGCTTCCGTTCGATAGAAAGGGCACTGCGCGAGACCGCGGCACCTCCCGCCATTTACACACCGCCCCGCTGTCACGTTCCATTTGATTTCTAGCCCCGCGAGGAACCGGTGCACGCATCGCATTTAAAGGCAGCGTTACCGAGAAGAGCGAAACACTGACAAACACTCAGGTCTAACCCCTTTGCGAGTGGGCTAGTGAGACACCCGGGAGAGGGACGCTTCTGGACCTTATTCAGCCGTTACACGGCAGAACGTGCCTCCTCGAATGTTGAAACCCGTCAGAAGTAGCGTGGGCAAAGTATTTTATCAAATACATTTTTATGCCATGTTGGCAAATACTCCGAGCTTTTTGCTGATGGCGACGACCAATTACGCTCGCGCAACGTTTCTCAATTCCCGAATGAATTACGTAACTGTGGATTATACAATGGCACTTGTAATTGGTAATATTATAAGGGGGAAAATCACCACCACGGGCATCATCACTGGGTAGCTGAATAAAATGGGCGTACGTCATTACAGAAAAGGTTAACGGGATATAATTTAACGCTTCCATTTGCACACCCATCTCCATCCGCACACTAGACAGTGAGTCACAACACAATTGTTTAAAATGAAACCGTCTTTATTAAGTAACTTTAATATCAGAAAAATAAAACTCTTATAATTCTCTTTACAGCAAATATATATCAGTGCTTTGGCCACATAACTTAAAAGGCCCTTTATCATAAAATATAGTCTGTTTTAAACTTTAATCAATTTATTGAATTTATATGCCCTAAGACTGCCCTACATATACATAACAAAAGTGTAGTAAAATTAGCAAATACTTAACTGTTGGTACAGTAATTGATTTATATTTATTTGTATATATAGCCTCATGTGCATATGTACATACAGCTATATTATATATACTGAATAAGTACTATACATTTAGATACATTTATATAACTCTTAAGGTGGCTTACAGACTTGCACGCAGCTTGTGCGCGCGATCCTTGGCCTTTTTGTACATCTGATAAACATGCGCATGTGCACGCCTCCGGGCCCGCGAGACGGCGGCCGGGCGGGTCTCAATACTGTCGAACTACACTACAAGCGAATAGCGCTGACGGGCCGCAGCGACCTGTGGCTCAACGCCCAGTCTTGCTCACACTGGACTAAAATAAACATCTGTATTTGTAAACGTCTTTAATAGATTTATATTTATATATATATATATATTTATATTTATTTATATGTACGAAATGTAACTTCAAGTGGAAATAAAAAATAAAAATCTGTATTTACCAGTTAATAACAATAATATTAATCAATACACAAAAGTCAATATTAACCTTGAGAGGCTGAGGATCAAAGTTTTTCTTTTGGGGGGTGGAGGCTTCCGCTGGCTCAGGAGAAGCAGCTCGCTCATCCCTCTCTTTCTAGCTTTCTGCTCCTTGTTCGTGTGGGATGAAAATGGGGGGGGGGGGGGTTACGTGATAAAAATCTTTGATCAACCGTGCAAGGCATTAGCCGAACTGAACTTTGTTCTGGGCAGGAGGGGGGGGGGGGGGGGGGGTTTAAATGACCGATTCGGGGTGGGGTAGTCGTGCGCCCTGGGAGGGGGGGGGGGTACCCCTTGCGCTCTCCTGCACCTCTGTTCTCAGCCATTAAAAGGAAACGACCGTAAAAAAAATAAAATTAAATCCAACAGATACGGCTGGAATGTTGGGGCCCCCAGCACCCAAAGCTGAGCTGTAGTGTGTGGGGAAGCTCAGGGACTTCACCCCTCCCCCGCAGAGACAGGCTACGGCTCTGAAGAACCAGATCCCGTTCGTTCAACATCCCCTTTAGGACCCAACGGAGGAGGGGGGGGGAGGGACGATAGTGTTTTTGGGGAAGGGGGAAAGAAAGCGTGGCTTCTGGAAGGCTCTGGGCTTTCCTGCGACCGTTTGGGATCCCGTTAGCACGCGAGGCTAAATCTGTGGGATGGAGAGGGCATTCAGGCACGAGTAATCGTAAACGGATTAAAACCGAAACGTTTTGAAAGAGAGCCCGTAGCGGCAGGCACGGCAGTACTGGAGTCACGCTCGGGCCGGTCCAGAGAGGAGACTCCCGGTACCACCGTCAGCGCCGCGGGGACAACAGGCCCGGTGAACCGTCTGGTAACTAACGTAGCAGCGAGATGAACGGGGAAAAACATAACGTTGTGACCAACAACTTTTAGCCTCAATCCGTAACTTCCTTTACACCTAATCTTTAACAGTCGTAGCAAACATGATACATTAATAAAAAAATAATTCTAAAAAAAGGGTAAGAGTATTATGTCAAACTAAAAAAAAAAAAAGTTACCGACATCCCAAATTCAGTAACACCCCAGTCAAATCCTTATCATTGTCCCCTAGAGAACCAATACAGGCACACACACCCCTCCCTGCCCAACCCCCCCACCCCCCCCCAGCAGTTCATATGTTGCGCAGACGGATGGCCTGGGTGACGGGCGCCTGGCACACCGGGCACAGGGGCTCGGGCTTCTGGCAGATGCGGGTGGCGCACTCCATGCAGAAGAGGTTGTGGCCGCAGGGCACCAGGGCGGCGATGATGTCGCTCTCCAGGCAGCGGATGCAGTCCTGCCGCGCGCGGTACCCCCCCGCCGAGCCGGCCGAGTCGGGGGGCGAGCCGGAGGCCGTGCTGTCGCCGGAGGACGAGAAGGCGGGGCCGCACGGCGGGAAGCGGGGGGGCTGCGCGCTCAGCGGCTCGCTGTGGACGCGCCGGGCCGCCGGATGCTCCGCCCCCTCCGGGAAGGTGGGCGAGAGGCGCGGGGGGGTGCCGGGCTGGCTGTCGTGGCGCGGGGCGTGGCCTCGGCCCTCGAAGAGGGGAGCGCCCTGCTCGAAGGGGCTCCACAGCGCCTGCTGCTGGTGAGGGCCGGGCAGCGCGGCCGTCACGCCCAGGCTCTCCAGCCCCGTGGGCTCCAGCGGCGGCATGTCGTCCGACCCCACGGGCAGCAGCGTCTCCCCGAACCAGAACCCGCTGCTGCCGCCGCCGCCGCCGCCATTGTTGTTGTTGTTGCTGTTGCCGTTGAAGGGGCTGGCGGGAGCGTAGTCGGCCGCGCGGCCCCCGCCGTAGTACGAGTCGCTGGAGCCGCTGCCCAGCGAGCTGGAGCTGTCGTTGCGGTAGCTGGACGTCATCCGCGCGCAGCCGTTGGCGGGCGCCGCCGTCGCCGCCCCCCCGGCGCCGGGCCACGGCCCGGGCCCGCCCGCCTCGAAGCTGACGTCGGTGCCGTTGTAGTGGAAGTCGTCGCCGTCGGGCGCGGCCTCCACGCAGCCGCCGGTGCGCAGGGCGATGTGCGCCTCGATCTCCTCCCGCGCGCGGTCCACGTTCTCCGGCATGCCCGTCACCTCGAACACCGGCTCCTTGTCGCGGCTCGGCGTCACGATGTAGGTGTGCGTCTGCTGCTGGATGCGCTTGATGGTGGCGCCCTTGGGCCCCACCACCAGGCCCACCACGCGGTACGGCACGCGCACCTGGATGGTGGTCTGCCCCGCCAGCGTGGGGGTGCCGGGGAGGCCCGGGCCGGCCCCCGCCAGCGGCCCCGCCTTGTTTCGCGAGGCCCGGATGAGGGAGAAATGCTCGGCCGCCGAGAGGATCTCCCTCTTGGCCATCGCCACGTCCTCCTTCCGCCCCGTCACCACGAACACCGGCTGCTCCCCGCGCACCGGCGTCTTGATGTACGTGTTGGTCTTCGCCCGCAGCGCTTTGATCTTGCACCCTGAGAAACACCAAACGGGTCGTTCAAGACTCAGGAGAGGGCAGAAATGTCACATCACAGCAGACACAAGGAGAAAGGAAAGTAATGTACATCCATCCTGCAAGACTACGTTTCCCAGACTCACCAGAGATTTCTAAGGGAGGGAAGTATTCTATTAGTACCATTGAGCATTCCATTACACCGCATTACAGGACAGGCTTCCTTCTTGAGCTTCATTTGTTGATACTCAGCACCCCACAATGTCACTGATCCCGAGTGACTGAAATAGGCTGATCTGATTACCCACCCACAGCTGTACCTGCTATACGAAAAAAGTTTGAAGGAGATCAGGGGGACTGGAGGGTGCCCAAAATATTTAAGCATGAAGAAGTTCTTGACTGCCAAAAAAACCACTCCCAGATATATATTGAACTCATCTACTCTGGGGGCAAGCTACAGGAAAGGAAACAGTGCTGAACATTATTCCCAATCAAATGAAGAATGTAATGAACTTACTAACTCACTCAGGATTTTTCTTGGATTTAATACTTCCCACGTTATACTCAAGTATATGTACCACCACTTCTTTCCAGCTGGGTTGCCCCCCCTTCATTCGGCCCTCAAACTAAAATATGGGCACATAAACCGAATTTGCTTCAGTAGAATACCGTATAGCATGTGACAGTTTAACTTACCGTTCAACTTAACCCTCCTAAGTTTGCAGGTTTCTCCCTTGCATACCGCTCTATAACGATTTACAAAATAACAAAAACAATTAAAATTCAAAGAATAAATCGTTGCTATATGACTATTAAAATAGGTGTAAGACTACAATAATATTTTTGCTGATTATGGAGGCGGTTTTAACCCAAAAGAGCTTAACTAAATTTTAACGTCAGGGTGTTGTGCCACATCACCTCCTGAAGTACAACTGAAATCGTCTTTCGTTGGGCTAGTTAGCCAAGCAACTCTCCCCGTTAGCCTCCACTCACTGGCATTAGCAACTTAAAAAGAACAACTTCGCTGAATTTTTACTTTACCCTGCCTCGCAAGCTACTGAGTTGACCTGAGTCTTAACGTTACTTTGCAGCCTAATGTTACCCATGCTCGATAAAAAAGGAAAGCTAACCAGAGAAAAGTCGTCTTAAAAACTTTATTTACTAGCCAGCTAACTGGGCGACGTCGGATTTTAGCCAACGTTAGCCATCTAGCTAACATTATTTTGTGACTTTCCCCAAGTTTCCGGTTTAGTTGGCTAGCTTTAAACGTGTGCAATCTGCCCCAGAATTGTAAAACCTTTGCTAAAAGTTAAACATGTAACAAACTACACTGTCGCTATGTTATAGTTAGTTTTTTAAGTTGGCTAAATTCAATTCCGTGTCCCTTTATATAAACTAAATATGTCGAAAATGAAACGTTGGGCCAAGTCGACTTTAACTAGCCACCAAGATGGCTAATTTTATCGCACATTGGGTAAGATAGCAAGCTACATAACTTCCTAAAAAAAGTCGCTAACCAGTGGTCAGTTTCTTATATACTGAAGCTAAATTAACTCGCTTTATTTTCAACCTGGAAATAGAACTTCATTTAGATTACAAGCCATTTGCAAGCACACTCATCAGCGAAGCTAGGCAACCTCTCCTAGAAGTGAAACAATATGCAGTAAGCATTTGCGCTAATTAGCTAAAAGTAATTTACAATGAGCGAAATGTGTCATACTATACGTTGACTAAGTAATGCAAGCAAGCATACAAAAGAAATTCCCCACTGTCTATGGTTGGCTACTAGTCCAAGTATAACCGCACACATGGGTCGATAGCTAGCTTGCTAACGAGCAAGCTCGTTTTACCCGCTGGTCTATTCCTGGTTAGCATTAAGCTAGACTGCTACATTGCAAGTTAACTGGCATTTGCACCAAAACCAAGTTAAATTCTGAAACACATTAACCTAATTAGGACAGTGTGTGAAACCCACATAGCCATGACTAAAATAAATATGCAATGGTACACTCACCCTGTCTACCGACTATTTCGGCTACGTGTTCCGAGCTGGGCACCGCGACACACTCCGTAGTGTTTACGCTCTTCCTCCGCACGAGCGCCGGGTGCTCAACCTCGAATCCTGGCTCTCCGTACACCGGTGGTAAAATCATCATACCAGCAACCTGCTGCTGGGTAGGGTCGTCAAGACCTCCGCCATACAGTATGACCGTCTCCGCGGCCTCCATTCCGGGTAGCATCACAGAGCCTAGACCGGGGACCGGGGCCTGGGCTAGCAGCGTGTTGGAATCAGCCTCTTCCACTACCGCTTCATCGGCTTCTTCCAAGTCATCCTCCTCCGCCGGCAGTTTACGAAGTGGTAGGGGCTGGAGGTCCAGCACGGTGCCGAGTAGACTGAAGTGGGACGCCGGACGTGTATGCAGAAGGGGCTCTTGTGGTTCGGTGTGGCACTGGGTGCCGTGGTCATCCAGGCCTATCCCGGCAAATGTTTCTACTACCAGTGGCGGGAGCTCCGACTCAGCTTCCTCGGCTTCCAACAAAGATGTGCTACTGGGCATTGTGAGACACTCTTAAATTACGGCTCCGTTGAGTCCTGATAAAAAATATATACTTCAGGGTATTATTAATAAAAATCTTACGTATAAAATATGAAATATATCTGACGACAATAATACTATTGGGTGGCTCTTGTAGTATTAAAAAATGCCCGCGCCGGCCGACTTGGTCAATGTGTTCCGTGAACCTATTTTTCCGCCCTCCCTTGGTCTTTCTTTTGTTTCATCACCCAGCCACAACAGCCACGCCTGGTACGAACTGAACTGGCTTTCTATTGGCTATTTGAGGTAGACTGTAGTTTCACTACTCTGGGTTGGTTACGCTAGCAACAGTAACTCCGTTACGATTGGCCTAAACGTGCAACCGTTTTTGTTAACGCCTTTGTTTGGGCAAATAAGCCCCAATCACAGCCTTGGTAGCTAGTTAACTGTGTGTTGAGAACACAGTAAAGTTTGTTATCCTTTGTGCTTTTCTTAAGATCAGTACATGTGGCTTATTTAATGGAAAGTAAATTAGTTAATGAAATTTCAAGCTACCTGTAGGGTGTTGCTAGTGGGCGTAAAGGACATTTAAACCTGAATGATTAGCATACACATGTGCGGCGCGCAAAATAAATCTTATTCCTGCTTGAGTTTATTACCAGGTGATACACAACCGAAGCATATTTTAGAGGTGCCACTCTTCGAAGGAGCTTGCAAAGGTCACCTGTGGGATTCCTTTAATGCTTACTGGCCTGCAGTCGCAAGTGGGCTACCTGTTTTTTTTGTCCAGTGATCAGTTGGGCGTTGATCGGACACTTGGGGGTGCTAGAACAGTTGATTTGATATAAATATTTGAAATCACTGAAGTCTTGGGTAGGCTACCTGGGTAGCCTATAAATTGTAATGTTTATTTTTAAAATTAAATATTTATTTTTCATTAAAAAAATTTCATAAAATTGAATGTGATGAAATGTTAAGAATTACTGCAATTATATAACAACCTTTGCTGAACAACTGAACACGTGTTTTATGATCAGATTTCCTCTTTTTGTGCATACCAATCAGTCTAATTAAGAAATCACAGAGTTGAATATCGCAACTATCAAAAAGATATTTCCTTAATTCGTAATGATTATGTCACAGGTGTGACATATATTGAAATTAAAATGAACCGTTCAAGGCAATACAATATATGGACCCACAAACATCTATAAGAAGGATAATGAACCTCATGTCATGAGAAATTTCAACAGGAAAAGTTTATTCGTTTTGAAAGACAAGCCACACATTTTAAGAAAACAACACTAGTAAGCTAGCCTGAGCTCAAGTCTGAAATATTCAGAAAAACAAACTACATGTGTCTTTGATCTCTTCTTTTTTCATATTGACACACTAAAAGTTAATATATATTTATAAATATAAAAGTTCCCCAGTTATTTTGCTTTAATTTTTGTAAAATACACAATACAAATCATCCTCACACTAATATGTTAGCTGTTTTTGCCAATTTTAGAAGATATGTCATAAAATGTTACTTGAAACACACAAATTGAAAGAAAAAAATCACATCATGATATATATATTTACATTTACAAAATACAATACATCATACAAAAAAAGAGTAATCACAATGTACCTTCCAACAAATTTAAATAAACATCAAAACGTTTCATCCAAAAGAATAAAGGAAATTAAAATTTTAAAAAAAGAGAAATGAGAGTAAATAAATTACCACTTTGCTTCCACTTTCATCTTCGTATGTACACCACAGACTATGCCTCTGGGGGCCGACCCTGCCAAAGTCTCCCCAGAGGCCCCGAAGCTCTGTGCTTGCATCAGAACGCGCTACAGCAGGTCAAAACCCATTAAGAGGACGGTCAAATGGCACTTCATATATCTATACATACGCTTATCCAATCAAATAAGAGCACAACCAAACAAACACACGGCACTCGGCAAAATAAAACGGTATGAGAATTTTAAACGACAGCGATAGCAGTGTTCTTACTGTCAAAAACCATAAGTTACCGCATTTGTGACCGTATAAAATATCGTAAATGCTACAGCATCTTCTCTGCACACTTGGGGGTTAGAACATAAACTAATCCATTAGTCCAGGCTGTGCGTAGCGGTGAAGCAGAGAATCTTCCGGTAAGGAGCTGGAGGGATTTCCGCTACCCATCCATAACGGGTGATGTCATTAGCAGAGGCCGTCACCCAATCGTCAGTAGTATTATACGGGGGCTTTTCTAAGAGCTCAGAAATAACACAGATAAACCTTGTGTGTATGCGTACTGTCGTACTGTCCTGTGCACCTGCGTCTTGTGCTTTGCATGGTTCTTGCACACCTGTCCGATTTATGGCTGTGCTACAGTAAATGCAAGGAGATCGGTAAACAGTCCCTTATCGAGAGGTGGTCGAAGGCACGGTTGAGTCTGCCTCTCTGCTTGGCCGCTCGCTCCCCTCTACGGGTGTGTGGGGTTTTTTTTTTTTGGTGTCTCTCTGATGCCAGGGCTATGTAAGGGTGGTGAGGGTACAGGAGGGGTTTGGAGATACCAGGTGCGCACGCTCCACCCTAATCCTGGACCAGAAGGCCGGTCTCTGAGTTCACTGTGAAGTCAAAGGCACTGGGATCTCGTGGCAGTGAAACTACCTGTGTGAGAGAACACTGAGAGATGGGCGTTCTGACGAGGAGGAGACCGTCAATCGACACCGGAAAAAAAATAAAAACAAAAATCATTTAAAAAAAAAAAAAAGCGGACAAAACGTGCCTCTGCCTCCCGTTAGCCAGTGGTCCCGGTGAGCCCCGGGATTTGATATGTTAGTGGGAGCGATTTGGACCTGAACGTCTTAATTAGTTTTCTCCTCTGTGGGAAGGAAGGCAGAGGCTCTCTAACTGGCCTGCATAAATTGAGATTTTAGTGCTGGAACAGTCGTTGGCCTTGAAACAAAACAATAAGGCCCAAAATCAACATTTTTTATCATTTCTAATTGTGGAAAAAAAAAAAAAAAAAAAACTTTTAGTAAGGACATTTGTGAAATGTTATGTACAATAAAAAATTAAAAAACAGTGTTAGGCAGTGTATTCAGTGTACAAACGAGGCAGGGATTTTTCCTCTCTTATTTGAAAAGTTGACGTGAGATCACTGATCATAACCTGGAATAATTTCCTAGCTGGCACATTTTCCAAAGAAGTGACAAGGAAAATGATAAAAAAATTTGAGACAAAAACCATCAAATTCTAGCAGCACAAAAAAAGCATGCAAAACCAAAACAGCACTTTTCATCATCTCTAATGCACAAAATCAAGAAAGAATTTAAGAACAAATCAAACACTGTCTGTGAACTATCTGAACTCCTGGCGAGAGAGGGAATGAGCATGAGCGGTTCTACCCGTCCACACGGGACTCCGGGGACTACGAGGAAACCCAGAATTTCATAAGTGCTTTCAGACATCGTTCCCCAGCCAGTCAGAAGTGAGAAAACCATTTCACAGGAAATGCAATGACAGTGTAAAAATAAAGACGCATGCTCCAAATTTATGTCTGAACTCAAGAAGTGCATCTAAAATCCTACAGATTAAATATGCCATAAATATAAATAAATTACATTTTAAAACACTACGGACGGTTTTTTGAAAACCGACAGTTAAAATGTATAGTAAAGAATTAATCAAGTAGTACTTAAAAGGAACAACAAGCTGCCATTTATTTTCAAATTTCAATGCATTCCTTTGCTATGTTCTTCACTAAATGAGGACTAGTGACAGGTAAAGTGTGAAGTTAGACTCCCGCTTAGTCGGGGTTGCTGGTTGGAGAGCCGCAAAGATCCAGTGCTCACAAACACACCCTCAGGGCACACCTCTACCAGCCTGCCAGTCCTTCACCATCTTTCAGCCTCACCGTCAAGTTTTTTTTCCCTCACTGGAGAAAATTTTCCACAAATTTCCACAAAGAGTTTCAGCAGTGACAGCGTGTTTAAAACTGTGCCTGAAAGACTGCTCTAAGCGACGTGCTATTTTGGTACAAAACTCCCATGATGCTTTGCAGGATTGGGCGGGGCACCCACTGAGGCGGCAGGACGACGCCCCCCTTGGGCGGAGCCACTACAGACCCAGAGGTGGACGGCAGGCCCCTCCCCTGATTGGAGCACCTGCAGCCCCTCCCCTTTTCACAGTCAATCAACGAATCACAGCAGAGCTATTCAAGATAAACCACAGGGTGACCATCAGAGCAAGCAAACATTAAAAAAAAACAAACAAAAAAAAACACTTGAGAAGAAACAAACAAACCAAAAAAATATAGATATATTTATAAAGTACAGTATAATAGCAAATGTACTGTATAATTGAAAATATCAACTTTTGGTCCACTATATACATATACAGAGTGTAGAAACAGGAGTAAGGACGAATGAGGACTGAACTTTAGAGAATAGCTGACGTTCATTTTTCGACGGAAACGAGAGAGAGAGGATAATCAGAGAAAGCAGGGGTTTGGTCACCGTGAGGCTGGGAGAGAGGGGGCGGGGCACGGGACGCACAGACCCCGCCCCCTTAACGGCAGTCGCCAGCTCTGAGCTGCAAACGCACACGGCGCTGAACAGAACGCCAGGCGAAAAGCAGGGAACGTGTCTGTTTTTGGGGGGGGGGGGGGGGGCGCAATTGTAGAAACCAAACTTTTTCTCCTTTTCCAAAAATGCCATCGCTAATATTCTCAGGAAGAGGGTGGGGGAGGGTGGGGGGGTGCTGGTGGGGGAGGGGGGGGGGGTGGGGATGGGGGTGCAGAGTAAGGTGATTGCGCTTCAGAGAAACGAGTGGAACGATGTGAAATAAAAGTCTGCAGCTGTTTTAAGGCACTATGAAGACGCTGAGGTACATAAGTCCCTGACATTCACTCTGTGTCGCGACGCAGCACCGTCGCGACAGGAGACAGGGCGTCACGACGGCACAGGCAGGTCGCCTCCTACCTGCTTCTACTTGTTTTTTTTTTTTGGTCCAATCAGAACAGAACAAACCTGACTCTTCACGTTAAATGAAACGACGATAACACAACATGCTTTCGTGTATAGTACAGAGAAAAAAAAAAGATCCAATAGCACGATGCTTTTATGCAGCTATTCAGGGATACCTGGCTCAACAAGCACAATGTTTTTTTTTTTTTGTTGTTTTTTTTTGTTTGTTTTTTTTCCGCTCAGAGAAAGCTACAACAGCTGACTGGTCAGCATGGTGACAGACACTCAGGTAACGGATCAAGATGTCACCAACGCTCCGACTGTCTCACTACATTCTAAAGTTGCCCAGTAGTCCTATCGTCGAACCTTTAAAAATGATGCTAAACGTCATAATTTACCTAACTAACTAATCTGAGGTAAAAATATCGAATAAAACTATGATGCAGTCTTTCAGAGCAAAAATTTCTCGTCGCCTGTTCGCTAGTCTAACCTATAACCTATGGAACACTAAGCAACTCGGTTTCCATGACAATTGTTGCTCTGAACACAGAAGGGCACGTTAGCAACTGGTCTGCAGTGGCTCTGTTGGGTTGGTTACGTGTTCTTTAGCGGTCAAGGACAAAAACATGATTCGCTGAAATGAGGGACGTCACGGAGACAGTCAGATCGCATCCCTCTTCCTGATCCAGCTTCTCTTGGGTCAACGGTAATCCTCCCCCCCCCTTCCCTCCCACACCTCCACCCCCCTCCCTCCTCACCCCTCCCCCTCCCACAAGCAAAGCTACAGCTACCACAGGACCCATGTACCAAAAACAGCCTCCTGTCCGCCCTCTTGCCACCGCTGCCGATGCCCTCGCCCGCTCAAACTCGCCCCGCCGGGGCAGTCCGTGCCACTCTTAGCGTTGGGGTTTTGGTTTATCTTTGTACGGAATGTTAGCCGTTTTTCTCCGGCGAGAACCTGGTGGAGCGGGGACGGCCACAGGCAGGTGGGCGACAGGGGGGGGGGGGACTCCGGGGGAGGGGAGGGGAGTTTTGGGGGCGGGGGAGGGGGGGGGAGGGCTCAGACAGAGGTGTAGGTGCTCCCCGTGGAGCTGCAGTGGCGGATGGTGGGGGTGAGGATGTGCTCCGTGTGTCCCGGGGTCGTTTGGGGCAGCGAGGCGAGCACCCCGGGCTGGACCACGCCCACCACGGCGCTGCCCCCCCCCTCCAGCGCCCCCACCTGGAGCACCTGGATCACCTCCACCTTCTCTCGCTTTGCCAATGGCTCCCCGCAGTCCTCCACCTCATCCTCCACCTCGCTCTCCATCTCGCTCACCTCGTCTGTGTGGAGGGGGGGGGGGGGGACGTACAGCGATCAGTCGGGGGGTGGGGGGGTACATCTATCCGTCTGTCTTTGGCCGCTTTTAGCCTTTTAGCAGATGAAACCAGAGAGAGCCGCGCATACATGCAGGTACAAAGCAGTGGGTACAGCTCACCTTTGTCAATGTTTGCAGGAGACATGGTGTTGAGGTCGTCAAACTGTGGAATAAACAACATTGAACTCATTTCAACAGTGAATTCAGGAGCTTACAGTTATATTGCACACGAGGGAGTGCCTATCACAGAACTAGGAAATACACAAGATGTTAACATTTCATATGCACAAATGCCTCCTGCACACACACGCACCATTTCATGATCACCTGCGAGGGAATACACATTGTCTTGCTATTGCTCATATACAAAACAATATAACTAACCACAGTGGCTATGAACCTGCGAACACGAGGGCTTGTTTGTTCCTCTGCTGCAGATACATTCAGTGGTGGTGGCCCTTTCCTGCCCTTCTCTGAGCATATGTTCATTACGCGTGATGTCTCTGTCCCGATGCCAGCGTTAAGTGCTGAACAGACCGTCTCTTTCTGTGCTTTTAAGGCAGTCAACGTTGCTGGTAAATTATATGCGTGTGGACAGAAAGCTGCCCCACCTGCAATTAATTTGTCAGTCCAGAGAGCCTCTATCTGGCAACCCTGATCGATCCCCTGCCATTAAAGCCAGACCGGCCTCTTCCTGCTCCTCCTCCTCCGCTGCCCTGGTGAACTTCATTCAAACAAAACAGCTGCCTGTTGCCCTGAATGGCTTTTATTAAAAAGCAGCGAGTAAGAGGGCTTGTTCTGAGGCCTATAAATATTTTCTAATTTACAGCTTTCTGCTCAGTTCTTTTTACTTCTCAAACGTTATCAACAACAACGACAGCGGCGGCGGCGGCGGCGGCGATGTCAGGGTTCTCTTCTTCACGCCGGATCAACTGCCAATCGTTAGCGGCGCGAGAGGAAGCGCACAAACGTGCATTTTTTAGCCGCTGTGCTTTTACACTGCAATTACTCCGGCTCGGGCTGGGGTGGGACTGTTAACAACTCACTCAAACGCGTCTGTGCAGAATCAGAACGGTCTGTAGCCACGATAATAATGCGATTTCCATAAGGCCCGCAATCTGTCTCTCTGACCGTGCCCCTGCTCCTGTGGCTGAGGCATGTCTTCTTAATGCCTTTGTGTCCGTACAATCGGGCGGCCTTGGAATGCCTCGCACTGTCTGCCTACCTTGCTTCTCCAGGTCCTCGCTGTGCAAGATAAAGCAGTCGGTAGCATTCACTGAATTCTTAGCTCAATAAATGAAGCAGAATTGTTCACTGTTCCATAAGCTCTTAAAATGTTAAAAATGACTGCAAAACCTGTTTTCTTTGATGCCACTAGGCTATGTCCAACCTTCCCTTCCTAAACTACAATCAGAGAGTCAGAAGTTAAAGTTAAATATGATTTTGTACCACAGTTAACATAATTCCTACTTACAGCTACAAAGTTAGTAATGATCTCTTAAGGCCTGGTAAACCAGAAGATCTTATTACTTTGCTCTATTAGGATGGACACAAGACTGCCGAGTTTCAGTATTTCTGCAGTCTCCTCTGACTGGTTTCTATCCAACTTGAGTATCATGTACAAGTTCCTCAGCCTCAAAAGCTGTAACTCAATTCATGGTGTCCCACAGGGCTCAGTGCTAGGACCGCTACTCTTTTAGCTTTATATGCTTCCTCTGCAACAGTTCAGACAAATCTATGTGATTGGTTTTCCATGGCGATGCACCATACAGGGTTTTTAAAAATTAATTTTAACCTAGAGATTTTCTAAATGTTAGTGGCAATCCATTAGTAAGAAATCTTTTTCCTGAATCATCCCGCGTTCGATAATGTATGAACAGTCAGCAAAATCAATTTTTCCACCAGTGTAAATCTTGCAATATTAAGGCTCTCTCCCTGCTCCAGACGCTGAATAATATTATAAATACTGTGATGATAAGAGGGGTGGGGCAGAAACAGCAGGCCGCTCTTCCACTCTGACTCATGTCCTACGTACGGACCTTGGACAGCGGTGGCTTCACCTTCAGGCGCTCGCTGCTTTCCAGGGACACTGTCCAGGGAGCGTGGTGCGCTTCAGAGGGGGGTCTTCCCAGCGTCTGGATTACACTGGCTCTTGGCCTGACTGCCGCTGTTGCATTGGCTTGTCACCATCTGGCACAGTGGCCAGGCACATTCCCGTGATGCACTGTTTTTGTTTTGAGTGCCCTCAGTGCTAACCCGCTGCAGTGCATGTAATCACATCTGCCCTGTTCTCAAACACCTCTTCCAGCTTCAATTATCGCTCCGACCTGACAAGCTGCTAAATGGCCTGGCTCCTTGCTGCCTGACTGCCCGACTGCAGCCTAATACACTCGCCTGGCACTCAAAGCCCTCTGGAGATGGCCGTCCTGCCCATTAAGCAGAACTGTGCTCCTTTAGCAATAAAGCTTTCGCCAGTGACGGCCCTATTCTTCAGAGGTCCCTTCCAAATGGTGCTTTTAAATACACATTCAAAACTTTTACCTAACGTGGAATTAAAATACCTTTTATCTTTTTTCTTACGTTCTTAGTGTTCCTACGTTTCCTGGGCTACACTCTGCATGGTGCTCTGGACTTACTAAAATACCAACATAAAAGCTGTAATAGGCCATGCCCTTTGAGGTGTGAGATCACAAACATGCGACTGAAGTGTTCCTAAATGAACATTCTAATGCTGATGTAACAGTCACTCCTGGTAACTGAAAGCAATGCAGTTCTAGAACACTGCACTGGGGGAAAAGAAACAAACATTCCAAAAGACCTGGCCTTAAGGGTTAAGCTGGAGAATGACGCTATCAGACCGCTAACAGGCGAGGCCCTGTGAGCGCTACGTGTGGCAGGAATCAAACAGGCCCCGCCCACTGTTCCTCTCACCTCCCCCATGATGGCAATGGGTGTCTCGCCGGTTGCCTGGGCGACGCGGTGCTCCACCAAGTAGAACATGTACTCGTCGTAGAGCAGCCGGATCAGGTGGAAGGACCCGAAACTGGCAGCGCTGCGCAGGGTCAGGTCCCGGATCACCATGGAGCTGTGAGGGTCGAGTAAAAAGGAACCCGCGTTTTTATTTTTTAGGTAAAAATTTCCGTAATTTTGGGTGGAGGACAATACAATTACAGAGGGACACAATCGCTTGGTCCTCTGGAGACACTCTGGTTTTGTGTCCTCTTGTTTCGTTAGCAGCAAAAACTTGCCAGCTAAATTTAGATTTAGATTTCTCATGGCCAACGCTATCACCATAGTAACAGGCACTGAGGCCCATGGGTACTGTAGTGTTTTAAATAACAAACAGACACAAAACATGATCTCTCCTAAAGCAAGTTGAAACAATCTTAACCAAGGGCCATTACATTAATCTACTGTAACGCTTCATAATCCAGGACACTCCCAGAATTCTCTGTTGTGTGGCATTGGATTGAAATCTGTGACCTGATCATCGGAAAAAAAAAACTCTTAGCCCCGCCCACATCAAACCCTTAGCCCCACCCACATTTCCACTCTTGTTAGCCAAAGTCGGCACACTCGTCCCTGGAGAGAGCGTCAGCCCGGTCAGGCGTACAGGACCGCGGCGCTGCGGACGGGACGGGCGGGGCTGGGACAGGTGGGGACGGGACGGTTAGGGACGGGACGGTCGTGCCTGGGACGGGCGTGGCCGGGCGTGGGCTCACCTGTAGAAGGACCACTTGAGCAGGAACTGGCGGGCGGCCTTGGGCAGGCTGGGCCGGCCCTCGCAGGGCTTCAGCACCTGGCTCACCACGTTGTCCAGCCAGGCGGCCCACTGCTCCAGGGAGCTCTGCTGCTGCAGCGTGGCCTTGAAGTCCTGCTCCAGACGCTGGACCACGCCCTCCTCGCACTGGCACACCCACGAGGCCTGCTCCTGTGGGACGCCCCGCACAGACAAGCCACACCCCCTCAGAGGCGGAGCCTGCTGACAAACCCGCGCGGTCTGGCACAGTAACGCAAACCGTTTCTCAGAAAAGCATCATTGGCTCGCCGTACTATTACAGAGCGCTGATAGGTCACCACCAACCTGAAATTACTCTACATTCCCCAGAAAGGTGTAATACACAAGCAGATGTTCAGTTGGACAAAAGGAGCCATCAAAATAAACAGCACTGACACATGACTCGGTTATATTCCTTGGCAGAGCCAACCAAATGATTAACCTTTCCTCTATGGTCCCTGTGCACGCATGCTAACTGATTATGGAGCGTATTGGTGCACAGACACACAGAGGGTGTGTGTGTGGGGAGGCTGGGGGTTTTGGGGGTTCAGACGGACCTGCACGTTGGCGAAGTCCACGCGGTTGAGGTCGCTCAGCATCTGGTTGATCTGCGAGGTGTTCTGCAGCACCGCGCGCGCTGCCTGCGCCAGGTGGTTCAGCGACGTGTATCTACGCAGCGTCTGCGCGAAGGCACTAACAGCAGCAACCTGGGGGAGTGACAGAGCCGCCGACCAATCACACACTGCCACACGCCCACCACCAGCCAATGAGAATTCAGGATTCTTTTTTTTTTGTTCAAAACAAATTATCGTCTCTTTATTTTCACGCAGAGCGACCGAGCGTATTTGCGGGCCCCTGGTAAGAAAAGGGCCCGGGCGTGTCTGCCAGTGGCGCAGCTCAGGTGTGCCCGGTCTGGAACGTGCCCCCAGGCGCCCCCCTCACCTTGGTCTGGACCATCTTCTGGGGGATGGCGCCCATGGCACTGTTCAGCCAGCCCTCCAGGCTTTTGGCAAAGTTGCGGATGGCTTGAGTCAAGGCACCTGCGGCGGAGAGAGAGGGAGGAACAGGGCGGGTCACGCCACAGACGAAAAGCAGCGCCGCTCGTCGTTGGACGAGAAACAGCCAACAGCCAACGGCCAGCGGCCAGCGGCCAACGGCTTCCCCAAAACACGGCTAGCGCAGCTCTCAGCTGCGGTAATTATTTCTGATAGAATGGCCAGCCGAGGACAACTTTGATACGGAGAGCAATTTCACCTTAACTGGAAATCATTCCTAAACAGCACCGCAGTGCTTCATAACTGAGCACTCATTTTTGGTCTGTGAGCTCATAATGGGCTTGTGGGCTCAGCTTCTGGAACTGAATACGCACTGAGCGCTAAGCCCCGCGATGTGCAGAAACGGCGTTCAGTTTAATTTCCCGTCCCTGAGCTCCAGCGCGTTAATGCGTTCACCTCTGCCCCGCGCGTCGTCCACAACGTTAAGAAACACAGACGCAATCTGCCACGTCTGAACAGACTGCGTGGCGTAAACACCAGATAACCAAGGCTAATTTACGATATCGCTGAAAGGCCTACGGTGAGTAACTACTCAGATCTGCAGATAAGTACTGTGGCTTGGTTGATTACAGAAGGCAGGCATACATAACATATAATTGAGAAATATATATTATTTTAAGTCAACGGCTGTCAGTATGAATTCCTGTATTTATCGATATTTGCAGTCAATCATCTGCACCCGTGGTCCAACCAAGTAATTTCCCAGTAACTGTCAGTCAGTAAATCCAAAACACTGCTCCGTGTCACCAAGGTATTATGAAGCATCTCATCTGGGTTTATACATCATGCACGCCTGCAGTTTTCTTTGAGAATGTAAGAGTATGGTTCAGAATGAAGAGCAAATTATCAGTGTCATTAATAAGTGACCCCCCCCCCCCCTTTCAGAATGGAATCTCTCAGGGACAGGAAGAGGCGTGTTCTCAACAGGAAACCCCTCGGGGACAGGAAGAGGCGTGTTCTAAGCAGGAAACCCCTCGGGGACAGGAAGAGGCGTGTTCTAAGCAGGAAACTCCTCAGGGACAGGAAGAGGCGTGTTCTCAACAGGAAACCTCTCGGGGACAGGAAGAGGCGTGTTCTCAACAGGAAACCCCTCGGGGACAGGAAGAGGCGTGTCCTCACTAGGAATGGGTCGGAGCACGTCGGGGATGAGGACCTCCACCAGGGCCTGGTACATCACGTGATCGCAGGCGCTCATCCACTTGAGCACGGCCTCGTTCCGGCACAGCATCAGCAGCCTGGGGCACGGCAGCCGCCCCTCGATCTCGCTCAACCCGCTGGGGGGGGGGACAGGGCACAGGTCAGGGGTCAGGGGTCAGGAGGTCAGGGGGGCTCATTCACCAGCATCAACTATACAGGTTCACTGTCTATCCGGGCAGATTTTTCTAAGAGTCTCTAAGAGTGAGCGTTCTTGCCTGTTCTCGTTGATGGTGGCGCCCTCTACGGAGGTGGAGGGCGAATAACGCCAAAATGTCTGCCACAGCTTCTCAATCAGGCTGAACTGCAGGTTCACCACCACGTCCAGGATCGCCTGTCCAGGAGCACACACCCGGCAGAGATATAAAGATCGTACCGCGCTGACAAACTCACATGTGCAAACATTACGGGTAAGCAAACATGGAAAACGGTAAGAGCAGGTGCAACAGCAGTGGGCTGACTGGCAGCGATGTGATTGGATGATGGGACGCGGTGACCTCTGACCTCGCAGTGCTCTCTGTAGAGCACCTGAAGCGTCTTCACGTCGTCGGGGGTGATGAGGTCCACATCGGTGTCGCCCAGGTCGAGCTCCGCGAAGTCCGGAAGAGTCCGGGAGGCGTCTGAGTGAGGAGAACAGGCGCGGTTAAATTAAAGCGCACCCCCAGCGCCCCCCTCCCCATCAGTCCCAGTGACCCCCACTGTTAGCTCCGATGCCCCCCCCGGTGATCCCCGGTTCTGACCCAGAAACTGCTGGTGGTGCTGGCTCTGTGCGATGACCGTCTGCTCTGCAGCGCTGGGTGCGTGCTGGCTGCTCCCCGAAATGTTCTCGCCCCCCGAGCCGTCCACCTTCTGCACCGGCTTCAACCTGCGGGGGTTACGTTCCTCAGTGTGCACGTGACAGAACAACACAGAGTGCAGGGCTTTCACAGCAAGGGTGCATTGCCCTGACGCTCTGTCTACGACACTCTGTCTACACACCCTCCTGCCCCCTTATCAAAAATGCAAACGAGCAATTACAACAGCATGGAGGATTGTTTCTGCTCCTGGGTAACAGGTGTTATGTGTTATATGGACACTAGGCTTGTGACAGCAGTCAATAAAGTATCTGCTCCCTCCAAAGAACACACAGTGAATATTCTTTCAATAAAAACATCCAGCTTGGATTTTATGAAGCATATTGCAGTTTTAATAAAGCAACCGTTTACGGCTCTTTAAAACGTATCTGTGATGAGCCATTTCTGATCACAAGGCCTGTGCTTATGGACCCTGTAATGATGCTGGTACTCCATAATGTGCATAAAACAGCTCCATAGCTACACTACTTAAAACACTTAACTGGAGTGTCTCTCCTTGAAATTAAATGCATATAATGCTAATGCTGTATATCCTTCTGTGTGTGTGTGTGCGTGTGAGTGTGCATGTGCGTGCGTGTGTGTGCATACTGTGTGTGTGTGTACTGTGTGTGTGTGCGTGTGTGTGTGTACTGTGTGTGTGTGTGCGTGTGAGTGTGCATGTGCGTGTGTGTGCGTGTGTGTGCATACTGTGTGTGTGTGTGTACTGTGTGCGTGTGTGTGCATACTGTGTGTGTGTGTACTGTGTGTGTGTGAGAGCACCACACCTCTGCTTCTGCTGCACAGGCTGCTGCCTCAGGGCCATGTACTGCATGTCCTCCTGCAGCCGGTTGAGCGGAGAGTCCGGCTTCACACGGATCCCGTAGTAGTGGTACTTAGAGTTCCCTCTGAGAGAGGGAGGGATAAAGGGACAGAGGGAGGAGAGAGAGAGAGAGGTGTGAATGCAGAGCAGAGCAGCCGCATGGTCAGGATGGAGGTGTGGGAGGTGCGGGCGCGAGGCGGGAGGTGAGGAAACGGCAGGTGAAGGTGTGGAGTCCGGCAGTGCAGCAGCCAGTAAAGCCCTCAGGCTGTAGCCTTTCCCCACAGTTACCTGCACAAGGGCTTCAGTCTGCTGATGAACCTTAGAAACCCTTTTACTTCTCTCCAGTTGAAAATATTACTCGGCAAGGAAAACTCTCACCTCATTGGCAAAACTTTTGTCTTAGCATAGAAAAAGTAACGGAAATAAGATTTTAAATCTAAATATAAGATTAAATATATTAAACTTTTTTTTTAAATTTTTGCATTGCATCAGCATCTCTGAGGGAGGCTAGCTGTCTCTCACGTGTGTGTAGATTCTCTGTCTCTTCTGGCCTAGTAGTTATGCTGCCTCAGGAAACTCGGCAAGGAGACGAGCAGATATCCAATCAGAAGAGAGAATAGGATGAGGGGGATGGGGGGGTTGGGGGGTTGGGGGGTTGGTTACTCACCAGGTGCTGTGGCGAGAGAGGAGGACGGGGGGTTTGGGGGGGTGGGGGGGAACTCACCGGGTGCCGAGCCGGCGTGTCCGCAGCCCCATGAAGATGGAGCGGATGAGCTTGCCGAAGGAGGCGGCGTTGACCGGGTCCAGCCGCTGCTCCTGGCAGTGACGCAGGTAGTGGTTGTACAGCGTCGATCGCGGGAGGCTCACCCCCTCCGCCGTCTCGTAGTTATCCAGCAGCCACTGCAGCTGTGGGGGGGGACCGCTCGCGTCAGTTACCCACAATGCATTTCCAACAACAACAACAGCAGCAGAGAGAGTCACGTCATTCACAGGGCCAGATGTATAACCGAGGCGAGGGAATGATGGGATACATCCACCGCGGCCGCAGACAGAGTGTGGGATCTGAGACAAAGCAGCGGACGCTTTAAACTTTAACGGGACCTGCGTTACCCTAAACGGGTTTAACCTGTGCTACACCGGCCTGGCTTAACCTCCGATACCACAGACAGCAGATGTTTAGCGGGCTGAGCTCTACCGATCGCCCGTGCCTGGCCCTTCTTAGTCCCATCATCGCTTGTATGACCTGAAGAAGCTCGGTCTCGCCCAGTTCAAATCTAACTTTGTGAGCTAAAAATGCAGGTAAAGGTACTCTGACCTAAAGCTGCACCCGTGCGATTTTCAACTTCCAAAGAGACAATTTGTTAACTGTGGTTTTTTAGGTTCCATTCTTTTGGTGACTTAGAAAGACTGCACGCGTGCACATTTTTCACTTTAATCCCAAAAGCTGCTGGCAGCTTCAAAGGTCTGTCTCTTTTCTTTTCATTTCAATAAGCATTGTTATGAAAAAATGAACATTCTCCAGAACCGAATTAGACAGCTTATCTTGTGGAGTTCCTGACTTGGTGAAGTGCACGTCCACTGAAAGGGTAAGAGTACCGGAATTACAGGAGTATCGCGGATTTCGGCATTAAATGGCGAAGCCTGAATTTTCTGTGTTCTCTTCACTGATTTTTTTCATTAAAATAAGAAGCAGAACTCAAGTCGAGGGGTTAAATGAAATTAAGAGCAGACACAGCAAAGCAAAGAGCAGGAACTGATCAAACGACAAATTAAAAAACAGCCATGGCTGCAGCATCTCATCCAGCATCCAGCAGAGAGAGAGAGAGAGAGAGAACAGGGGTGAAGATGTGAGAAAGGGAAACAGCGAAAGAATAACAGGGATGAAGAATCGTTTGTGATAAGGAATGAGAGGTGAGAGAGACAGACGGGGGTAGAGTGGAGGAGAGAAACAGACTGAGAACAGGACAGATGAGAAGGGACTGAAAGTTAGTGAGAGGGAACGAAGAAGGCAAAGAAGAACTTAGAGAGAGAGAGAGAGAGAGAGAGAGAGAGAGAGAGAGAGAGAGGGAGAGAGAGGAGGCATGCAGAACAGGACAGCGTTGAGTCACACTGACTTACATGGCTGTTGAGCAGTGAGCTCCGTTGGGTGGATAAGCCTTCAGACTTTTGGAGTGTCTCAATGGCCATTTCAATCTGAGAGACCACACAGCAAACAGGAAACAAAACAAAAAAAAACAAAACAAAAAAAAAAAACGGGAAGCAGCGAAGGCCAGCGACCCCAAGGCACAGAAACACAGAGTTCAACAGACCGGCAGGAAAACAAGGTCATCGTAAGCATCTCTGAAGAAGCAAGAGTTCCCCCAGCACACACAAGTCACAGACAGCCAACAAAAGCGTCTTCTTTTCAGAAGGGCCCTGCTGCGTGTTCACGAATTATCCTTGACTTTACACATTATCTCATTATAATTCCCACGCTAGACTGGAGTGAAAAGAGACAGTGAATTGACTCGATCAGACGGAAGCTGTCGTTATTGTGAACTCTTGACAATAAAAATGATATTTCATACTTCCATCTTTTCAGAACAATCAAACAGTGACAAGCAAAATAATACAATGAATTCCATAAAATATTTCAGGAAATAACACACACTTATGTATATTTTCTGAACACAATAAAAGAGGATTTGGGGGGAAAAATGCTTTGAGCAAGCTAAATGACGTGCCCGTGGTACTACAAACTTCAGCCACCAGGGGGAAGCACAGACCCCACTTGCACAGGGCGTCCTCTAACAAACTGATCCGCATCTCGCCCTCATTTGCATAAGAATATTTTCAAAAAACTTCCATCTACAGCAAAAAATGTTCAGTTAATATGCTGGCCATGTTAGCAATATCTCAAAGACTCCACTGAACAAACCTAAATAACTGTGATGATATGGACTCCACAGTGTGTGGCACCGTGGATAAGGCACTAAATCTACAATGGAAAGGTTGCAGGTTATATTCCCAAGTGAGCCACTGCTGTTGCTATCTTGAGCATGGTGCTTAGCCCAAATGGCTTTGGTAAATGTCAAGCAGGATAAATGGATAAATAATAGGTAGCTAAAAAAAGTTAGCTACCTTGAATAGGAGTGTCCATGCCACACATATAGTATACACATGCATGAATCTGATATTCATATTTTCATGTACTGGTTAGTGTAAAACATTATATTTATCCAGTTATTTAAAAAACTCTAAAATGGTAGGTAAGCAATTTAATCAAACTCTTACTGATAAACTAAATCCTCATTTGACTTGGTTGTCTGACTGCTTTTTAAAAAGGCCTGTAATGAAGATGAAGGTAGCAGGTGCTGGAATTTGATATGCATTGTAATATGGATAAGGGCAGCGAATCAATAAGAGGGGGCGGAGCCTGTGCCTCAGGCATTATAATAAGGATAAGGAACAGATCTACGCTGGTCAGCGAGTTGGTGAGAGGGGGCGGAGCCTGTGCCTCAGGCATTGTAACAAGGATCAGATCTGCGCTGGGCAGCGAATCGGTGAGAGGGGGCGGAGCCTGTGACTCACAGTGGCCGGCGAGGCTCTGGTGGTCTGGACGGCAGGATGGGGGGAGGAGTCCATGGAGGCGGCCCCCACGATGTACGTCCCCGAGCTGCTGATGATCTGGCCGCCGGTCAGCTCCATGGTCAGGCCCCCGTCCCCGCCCCCCGCCATCCCGTGGGACGTCACCACCGTCGTCACCTGCGACGACCCGCCCTGCGTGTCGAAGTACGCCCCCCCGCTGTTCTGGCTGTAGAGCTGCGGCTCCGAGTAGGAGTACGTCCGGCTGCCGGGGGGGGCGCGAGGGGGGGGGGCGTTATTTCCACTAGCCATTGACAGCCACAACGCTAAAGAAGTTATATTTGTTGTTACGTTCGCTGTTTTCGGGGGGTACAGTTTCCGATAGCGTTTACACACCCTAATCCAAACACCGTCAGAGATTATAAAACAGAAATCAGCGCTGACATTAGAGGCGTTATCTTTATTGTAGCGCTAAGTGTTTCCTTTTGTATTGACCCATAGTGATCCACACAAAGAGCGCCCAGAGCCACCTTTTGTGTTTGAACATTCTTTACTTCTCTGAGCGCTCCTGTTAGCGGTAGTAAGCCTGCAGAGCTCAGAAAAAAATGTCTATTACCAGCGAGCAAAACACCCACCAAGGTCAAACACCAAGGTGTTTCCAAACTGCTTTTATTCTTTTTTTGTCTGGAAAGACACATTCATCTGATTCCAGGAAGACAAACGTGTAGCAATGTCACCAATGACCGAATTCATTGTTTGTATGTGAGAATGGTTTTTAATGTAACCAAAGGACTGGGTAAGTTTCAATGCCATCGATTGCCATTACTGGTGCACATTTATATCAGTTCTTTAACACAAATGTCTGCGCCAGCCTGAACTATCGAGTCGTGAGACATGAAAACGGACACTCCCGGTCATCTCCATGTTTACCACTGCGCTGAGGAAGGGGGATAGGCCTCCTTACGGCAGCCAGTGGGTCGTAGCGCTGGGATAAAAATCGTAAACCGCAGAACGTAACGACGGACGTAAGCGGAGTTCACGAGACGGGCGCGGTCCCACTCACATGGCTCCATTGGTGTAGACGCCGCTGTTCTCCTCCACGTACTGGACCTGCGCCGGGTAGACGTGCTGCACCTGCTGCACCGTCTGGACCTGCTGGAGACGCGCGGAGACGCGCGCGGCGTTGGCGTTAGCGTCCGCGCACGTGCGCACATAAGAAGGAAGAGAGGGAAACGGAACGGGCAGACACCGGTGAGAAGGCCACATCGTGATCACGGGTGCCCTCGATTTCACAATTCGGCGAATACCGCGAGGTTCAATGTGACGTGCGAAATTACATTTACGCACGTGATACTAAATGAATGAGAGTAAATAAGCTGGATGTGTTACATCGCACATTCAGATACATAAACATTTTAGCCTCGTGTTTTAACACAGTGATGCGATACGTTAATCGTGTGAGCTTTATTTTGTCTTGTTTAACCTGCATGTCAAAATTGCTCTAATAAAAAAACAAGTGTTTATTCCACAGAGGTATTACGTCTACGAATATGGTGGTAACAGCTTAAATCTGCTGCCCACTTTAAACCAGCTGTGAGCATTTTTATTTATGAACCAGGTCAGACGCTGGTACTCTGCTCTGACTCCAATATGGACTTATTTCCTCATCTGAGGTCCAATAACAAAGTCCTTCCCCAGAGTCCAAGCTAAACCCCAAAGGAGACCGGCAGTTTTTATTATTTGTTTTATTATCAGTTTTTTCCTATCTGTAGCCTTTACTATACATTTGTTTCAACTTCTTGTTTCAACCAGTTTTAAAATGTATGTGAAGCCATTTACGCACCTGCTAAGTTGGTATTGTTATTATATAAAGACCTTGATGATAAAGAGACGCGGTGACTGAACATGTTGAATTATTTGAAGGAATGCTAACAATAGCCCCATCTGAGTCACACATGTCCACAGCTCAGCATAGAAACAGCACGTCGCTCTGCAGTAAAACTGAATGAGTAAGAATGGAGAAGTTGTAACTTAACTGTTACACGAACCGCGTCAAGGCAACCGTAGAAATACAGACCGCAAAATAAAATATATTTAAAAAAAAAATTTTTAAATGTAAGGACGGCGGTTTCACCTGCTGCTGGACGGGCACCTGTGGCGCCACCTGCTGGGCAGCGACGGCGGGCTGCGCGGGCACTGCGCTCTGGAGAGGGACGGTGGACGCGGCGTCCGAGCCTGCCTCAGGAGTCTGCATGGCGCCTAGAGGAGCGCGGGACACAGCAAATGAGCGGGAGACGCCGTCAACGAAGACACGTACATTTAAATTTCCAATACATGCAGGAAATTGGCATGTGCTAGTATTCGCCGAAAACGCGTGGGTAAAAGTTTCCGCACGGAGAAGAGCAGATGCCCAGTCACCACGTCACGATCGATAGTAGCGGTTAATGCTTAAACCCGCATACAGTTAAGTGCGACAGAAGGTGTAAGTGCAGGAAGAAGACTGAGAGCGAAGCAGGTGTGTCGCTATATATCTGTTCGATCAACAAAACTATCAGTATATACAGAAAATGTCTTTTTCCTGGTCCAAATGCGCATTGAGCGAGAAAACAGGAATTTTAGGTTGTCTGCACTTGCGCCCACTTCCGGGTTTCTGTCAAAATGCAAATATTTAGGCGCAGACAGTTTCTGCACTGGAGGGATTGGGATCATGCACAGCCCTGTAATGTAGTGCTTTACGCAGGGTTTACTGCTTACTGCTCGTAAGTGGCATTGGTAGCGCTAATAAACCCACGCTAAAAAAAGATTTCAGTGCGAGCTGACCCGATATGCAGTGTAAACAGGTGTGTCTTCAGACTGCGTCAGAAGAGGCTACGACTCATGTGTTTGATCGGCATCCTCGGACAAATTTATATAATGCGTGCGACGATTATTCACACTTCTAATTATCATTTGCTCAGTTTGGCAGACGTTTTCATCCGTGGTGGCTAACCGGTAAGTTCATGAAAGAAGACCGGATGAAAAGCAGACCGGATTGGAAAATCGCCCACAACACAATTGAAACACTGTTTAAAGCAATACTAAAACACACACACTCGGCCAAAGAGAAGGGGACCAGCACACAGAACTGGCGGTTGTAGCTCAATTAATCAATCACTGACATCTCCCATAAACACGCAGCCCGGGGTTCAAGGAGCCCAGATGCAATATTAAGAGGTGGCTTTTCAATATTCTGGAAAGTTCTTATACCAACACATCGTAAGATGGGAACAGTTCAGATATACACATTCATAAGAACGAATTTAAACCACCGCGTGAATTCTCACTGTTGCACTTAAACATATGTACACTTGTACATATTTTTTCCAAATTCATTGTATAATGCAGTGCTGAGAAAGTAGCAGTCATCAGAGCCGCAAGAAAAAAACATCTTTTTTTAAAAACAAAAACACAACGATGACCCAAGAAAATGCATATTCTGTATATTTAATACTGTGATTACTTTTCTTTTTAAGCCATCTGATCTTCCTTAAATAAACGTTCTGCAACTTCAAAAGCAAGTGTTTCCATAGCAACAATTAATTGGAAACCCAAAGAGGCGGTGGCTGGCTAGGTCTAATTTAAAGAAAACCGTAGAGGTAAGAAATTGTTCAAAAATATCTATGGCTATTCAAACAAAACATTATTTTGGAATTATTTAGAATTAATGACAGAAATTGACACCAAAAACCTAACATTTGTTAACTTTTGTGTCGAATTCAGATTCCTATTCCGGGTCAAGTTCACCTTACACAACATGTAAATGTTACTTGTTGATCAACAGATTATAAATATTTATGTTCAAAATAACAGGCAACACCTACAGATTAAGTAACAATTCAGCAGTTTTAAGAGACACTGTAACAACGACGCTTATATGTAGTTAGCTAGTCAGCCATGTGTCCATAGAACACTTGCTTGATTGCAACAGGAATAAAATGCATAATTCAAATGATACATAAGATTAATTTTGAATGCCTTAAACGTAGCCTGGGTAATTCAAAATCTCACTGTCCTCTTAACAACGATGCTGCTAAAGGATCAGGCGTCCATCGTTTGACAGTTATAAATAAGTTGCAAGCGTAAAGACTCATCTCACTACTACTCACACCAAGGGCCGCGTCCAGATGTTCGCAGAACGTCCTCGCCGAACAATGGCTCGCCTTCGGGGTTTTTCATGAGGAAGAAAGGCACCGCTAAACTTTCACCGCTACCTCGGAACCGACCAGACATTAATACCGTTAACCGACCGACAACGCAGTCGCACTTCGCGCCGTGCCCGAGTCCGAAACGCGGGGACGGAAGGACCGGTCGTGTCGCAGATAAGATAATCGCAGCAAAGATAATTTTAACCTGCCGCTGTGACCAGGTTCTTCCATTCAAAAACGAACCACCTGCTCCCTGTGGTAGGCCTCAATGGAGCTCCCGAGGAGGCTGGGGGTGGGGGGGGAAGCCTGTTGTAAACAACCACCTGGCTCTGTTCTGCTACCCACCCCCCATCCCGAATGCGGTCCCCCGTGGCCCACTTAAACCCCTTGCTCCAGTGAGCATCTGCAGGCTCCGCAGAGCCACACGACCACAAAGGCCAGAGGAGACAGCGATGCTCACCTCCATCTGCCCCCGCCCACCACTTTCCACCGGGCCAATCAGAGGGGGACATCTGGGGGAGCGGGGGAGGGGTCAGTATGACATCAGTACTATGGGACATCAGAACTAGGGAACGCCTCGGCTCCTCCAAAGCGGGACTTGGGTGGTCTACATAGTCAGGTGCGGAGGCCGCTGTCTTTCAGTCTGCTAGTGCAAGCACACGTGATCAGGGGGAAAAAAACAAAAAAAACCATGGCGTCACAGAGAAAGGTAATGGGGCATACTTAATAAGCATGTGCATGTACCTGTTACATATTCAACAGTGGAAAAAAAATACCATGAAATAATATAAAAGGATATTTAATTGCTTGAGACACTAATCACTGATTAAAGATTGTACCTCCGATTAATCTGACATTACACTCAGCACAAATCCTCCGCACAAACAGCAGCTTCAAGCATTAACGCGAGCAGCACAATATTTAGAATAAAACAAAAAAAGATACTTTGTCTGCTTTCATTCTATCAAATAAGCTCAATATCTGATACCAGTGACCTCCAGCTGAACTGAGAGGGCCGGCACTGTCCACGTTGCGTAGCTCCAAAATGGTTTTATACATCATTAATTTAATCTCGCCGCACCGTAATTGATTATTAAAAGGAGGACGAGGAGGAGGCGCGTGATTAATTGCAGAGACAGGTTGGCGACTCCCGTTAATAACGACACGGCTTTGACGAGCCGGGAGTTTCTCCGGGTCTCTGTTCCTGCAGCGCACAACGGATGAATCATCCCCGCGAGCAGGACCGACCGCGACCGCGTTCGAGAGCAGCATCCTCCACAGCACAGAGCACAGCCACCGCGCTAATTACCTTCCTGATAAATCAGAGGGTAAAACGAAACGTTTCACATTTGGCCCCTGGTGCTCAAGATCTGCCCTGGCATCCAGGGCGCTAGATGCGTTACACTTTGTACAGGGTTTCCACGGATCACTTTCAAACTTGTGGCGATGAAGAGTTGAAGATTAAAAAAAAAAAAAAGAATATATATATATATATATATATATATATATATATATACAAATCTTCAGCACTAAAGCAACATCTAATTAGCATAGAAACAAACGGATCTAAGCTTTGCTTACCCCCCCCCCCCCCCCCCCCCCCCCCCCCCCGCATACAAGGCTTTAAGTTTTTATTAAAATAAAACATGAAAATATTCCAGGAGTACAGGATTACCTTTTTACTAACTCTTCATCGGTTTTGACCTGAAGGTTCGGCTGCAAATCCTGTCAAACACAAACAGCGGGCGTTTCGATTAAAAAGCCAGGCCGGTTCGGACCTGGATGTTTATTCACCGGAGGGGGGGGGCTGGCATCTGTTCTGGTTTTCTGGGGGGAGGGAGGGGGTGGAGGGGGGTCGCTGCAGTGGACATGGCCCCCCCGGCCTGCGGCCCGACCGAGTTTCAGACGTGAGGTCATAAAAATGGATGAGTGAATAATTGAGCTGATCAGCTGCTCGCTGAGCATGGGGGAGGGAAAGGGGATACGGGGGCCAGGTGGCGCAGCTCCTATTTTTGCAGCACACCTGTCTGCAGGTAAGTGGTAATCAGAGCCGCCGACGGGACGGGGACGGGGGCGGGGGCGGGGGCGGGGGGGCAGATCGACCAGGCCAGGAAGCAGAGAGCGATGGGGAGAGGGGCGAGGGCGAGACTGTGCTATGGTCACCGAAGGGTGAAGCCACACCGTCCCCGGCAACATCGGCCGGGACACCCCTCCCGCGCCCCACAATCGGCTGCACTAATTAACAGAACAGAAGGAGGGACAATTCACACGTAGGATCCTGAATCTGATTGGCTGGTGTTAAAGCTCTAACCCAACAGCACGAGCACCAGAATGCTAGAAATGCTCAGCTCCAGGGGCCTCACTTACTAAGAGCGTTAGCCCACGCAAAACCAGTAACACAACAAATGCCCCGCCTACTCTGCTCCGTCCCGCCCAACCCCACCCCAATCTGCCCCGCCCCTCTCTGCTACACCCTGCCCTGCCCTACTCTCTTCTGTTATGCTCTGCTCTGTTCTGTTCCGTTCAGTTCTGCCCAGCTCTGCCCAGTTTGCACCCTGCCCGTTCCACCTGATGCACACAGAGCCGCAGAGTCTGTTTCTCAGCCCCGGCGCACAGGTAAGCGCTGACACAGAAAGGGCTGCACATCCACGTCACCCGAAAACCCGGAGAGGGCCTCATAAAAGCCTGACGGGCGATCAGCTGTGCGGAGCGTAAAAAGCTGCGTTAGGACAGCGAGTAAGAGCCTGACTCAGGGTGCAGAACTGAACCTCATCCTGCTCATACAGCACACACTCTCAGTGTACAGCAGCCTGCAGCTTCTGTAGAGGCTCAGAGCTACACACACACACACACACACACACACACACACACACACACACAGTCATCCACACACACACACACACACACATTCATCCATCCACACACACACACACACACACACACACACACACACACACATTCATCCACACACACACACACACACACACACACACACATTAATCCACACACACACACACACACACACACACACACACATTCATCCACACACACACACACACACACACACACACACACACATTCATCCACACACACACACACACACACACACACACACACATTCATCCACACACACACACACACACACACACACTTCTGAATCTGCCACTATATCACTTGGCAGGGGAAACCTGTGTTCCGGTCTCTCAGCAGACACTATAAACGACCCTGAGAAGAACAACAGCCTGTTATCGGCCATTAAAGACAGATTTACAGCTTCATCAATAACCTCAAAGCACTGGGCTCACTGATAAAATCTGAATACAGCCAGCCTGTCACAGGTATCAGGTCCCCCCGAGCACCTGGACTTCCTGCACTCTCAAAACACCACACAGAGCATGCCATCTTTAACACACCACCATGTCCAGTCAAGGACAACACATTTTGTGTTACTTTCAACACAGCCCTACATATTATAATATTAATATTATTAATATGATATATTTGTAACACAAAAGTAGTAACCGTGACACAAAATGTGTTAAAAATAACACAAATGTAGGAACAGATAAAGCGTGTTGGATATTAGCACATCCGTAGTGTGAGTGTGGTCCACCACTGGCCAGTGGCCCAGGACCCCCTCCATCCCAGCCCGGCACACAGCAGGCCGGGGAGACCCCGGGGGAACCCGCAGTCCAGCCGCTAACCCGACGCGGACGACCCGACAGCAGAGCCTCCCTCCTCGTCTCCGCAGACGCGTCCGGTTCAGCTCTCCGCTTTGTGACCGTAACGTCGCCGCCGATGCGCGGCTCTGTCCGCTCGCGGGAACCCCCCCCCGCGCGTAACGCCTGCTTCGCCGCCGCCCCCCGCGTCTGCGTGTGGAACCGCGCCGCGCCGCGGCGTCCGGCCTCCGGGAAGAGCCCGCACGCAGGGCGCCCGGAGGCGAGACCGACAGAGCCGACGGATCGATGCGCAGAAACAGGCGACTCGAAGCGCGCTCGGAGAGAGGAGCCCCCGGCGCTCTGAAGGTGCGGGGCGATCGAGCTCCCGTTTCCGCGGGAACATTCCCTCTCCGCCGCCGCCGCGGTTACAGTAAAGCAGCGTAATCACGCGCAGCCATCGCTCCGGCCGGAGACACGTCACCTCACGCCCCGCGCATCGACCCGCGCCATTCACGGCCGCCAGACTGTACGCAGCTGGAGAGAGAGAATCAGCCCAACCTCGCCCTCCAAACCGACACCGGCCCAGGTAAACACGCCAAGCCTTTCATCCAGACAATAAACTGTGGGCAAATGGCAGGAAACCCTTAAATAAAATGGTGAAACTACCACACGCTGACAAAGGCCAAGATCTCTGCCGTCAAGGTAATAACAACCGCAAGGCACTTCAACCGCAACTTACAACTTTCAATCCGAGCCGTTTTTTTTTTTGTACAAGTAATTAAGTAACAAAGGTTAACACTTGCATACCTATTCGCTCGAATTAAAGCCGGGACTGCCTGAAAGAGCGGAGGGCTTTAATCACAGCCCCAGTGCTTTCTGCTTCCAGCTGGGCCTTTGTTACCCGCAATTCTGTAAAAATGGTACTGCGTGTTCTTGTTTTAACAGCCACATCACTGTTCCCAGCTAAGGCAGCGTAAAGCCACGGCAACTGTCTGAGGTCTGTGCAGGCCTACGGTAGATCATCACAACCCATCTTAAAGCAGACGGAAGATTCGGACGGCCACCAACGGGGGAACCAGCACAAACTAAGCAAAGATAACGAAGAAACTTGACCATAAGCAACTTGGGTGCCACTTGATCTGATCCATGCATTTTCTCACCTAGTACCATAAGGTCTGTTGGGTTTTAACTAAATACAGAATATATAGGCCTAGTAGTTAAAACACCTCTCTTAACAGAGGTGCGCCTTACCTCAGTAACATGCAAAAGGTAAAAGCATTACTGAAACATATGGAATACTTGATTATAATCATCCTTTTTATGGGCACCCCCTCAAAAATTACTTCATGACATCGCCAAGCGTTAATACAGTAGGCTGTTGATTTTTTTCCCTAACCAAACAACACAGAACTGCAGGCACGGACACAGGAATCAGCAAGGAATTATCATTGAATCTCCCACCACACTGGCAATAGGCCTATGCACGGACATCCAAAGCATATTTTCTTTCCTTTTCATCCAACCATTCAAAAGTCATTCAAGAGTACCCCCCCCCCCCCCCCCCCCAAAAAGAAATGACACACACACACAAAAATTGATTGGCCCACTTTTTTTGCTAACAATGGCCTTGATGATAAATTATACATTCCTCCAAGTGAAATGTATGTGGGGCCATTTCTAAAAATAACCAATTCTCCTGATTATATTTTATCAAGCTGAAATAAAACGTATGGAGAATGCTGTGAATAAAATCACATTGCAGGCCTGCGTCCTGCTGGGCTGCGTTGCTTGTAGCGCACAGGTAAGTGTGTTGCCAAGGAAAGCGGAAGAGGTTCTTAGTGGCAGTGAAACCCAGCGTACAGCACACCTGTGCGCTCGCTCAGACAGATGCAAGGCAGAGCAGGGCAGTGCCGAAGCAAGATAGGCCTGACTTCATTGATTACGATACTCTAATTAATGTTTCGAGGAAGCGTACCCATTAAACCAATACAACAGTAAGGGTGCCAGCAACAATGTTTTTTTAAATTGTAAAATCACAACACGGGCACTAATCTGACCACCCTAATTCTCTTACCTTTAAACTGGGAACTGATAAATGATCACATTTATGTAAAGGCTATGTGTTTGTTCCTGGCAATAGTTTTGGTAAAAACATTCGATTTTTGTTTAAAAGCTCAAAAAGAATTCCCAGAAATGGACGTGTTTGTCTACATTAAGGAGTATAACAGATTCCGTACGTACAGAGAGCATTGGTTAAACTAGCTGTTTTATTAGGCAAGTGAAAGGCCTCCGCCAACCATATGGCGGCAGGTACTATAGAACATCGATTTTGATTACATGCCAATCTTTGCTTAGTGTTGCCCCTTCGTTTTATTACTTGCTAAGATAAAGAGAAATTGTTTTCATTCCCCCAAAAAGAGAACAACGTAAAAGGAAAATGATTACGTCACCAAATGATCAATGACGTTAATTTCCAAAGAACAATAAAGTCTAAATCTATACGACCAGCCTATGAAATTAATGAATTATGCATCATACAATTTAGAGCTTTATGTGTGTTGTTAACGAACTTCTGAACAATGTCATGATTCTTTAGGTTAACTTCATGAAATTAATTGCGCATATAAAGCTATCAAAAAACTAACTTTTTAAAGCAATCCAATATTTCATATTTCATCAGAGAATAATATAAAACCAACGAACGCGCGCCCGCGCACACACACACAAGGGTAGCCGATAGGAACGCTGGCTTGTGCCTTATACATTCAACTAGTTCATCTTTGTTGCTATATGTAGCTACCGTTGAATGACAATAATTGACACATGCAATACTAAATGTCCTTATGTTATACCTCAGTTTGGCAGAATATTAAATAGCTCGTTAGCCAGTAGTTAAATCAACCAGACCGGTGTAGAGTGAATTCATTGTATTAATTGTACTTAACGTTAAAACATAAAATAATATTCAGGAATCACCTCGGAATAGATTACTAGGTCCTTTCTCACAACCTCAATTTTCACCTTAATTTGCAAGACATAGTACACCGAATAATGGTTTTTAATCGTGATCGATATCAAACTATACTACACAACGTTAATTGACGGCTTGCAAAATAAACAGCTATTACTGCTGGCTAACCCACCTTAGCTAGTTCCACAGCTGGAGTGCAATCACCAACATTGTAGCTAGCGCATTAGCTACAGGCTAACAATAGCCGTCAATATATTACAATCATCATTATAATATGTAGCTGCTTACTGGATAAATTACAGATATGTAACTAATGCCCAATTTCGCAAGTTAAACAGATGTCAAAAATGCAGCAGATGCTGCTGCTTGCTAAGAGCTACCAATTTCCTAACAATTTCTGCGTGTAACGTTACTTTAGGAGAGATCTATTGACTAATGTCAGCTCGCTCTGTCCTGTAGCTAACCTACTAGCTAACTCCTGGCAAATGCGTTGCAGAATACAGGTTCGATAAGAACGGAAACTGATTCTTTGAAATGATTTTTCTTGATTATTCAGGGAGAAGGCTACCCACGCATTTCTCTCGAAAACGAAAGGGGTAGACTAATTCAGATTTTTGAAACAGAACATTTTTACTAGCTTGCTAACTGATAAAGACTAAACAAAGGGCAACCCTACTAGCCTGCAAGCTAACTTGCGTTTTGTCAAGCTACCTGGCTAGATATACGAAAACGTAATAAATAAACAAAATAAAAAGATAATTCCAGGCTAAATCCATACCAGATAGTAATCGAAAAAAATACATTACAATTCATGAATATCGACTCTCTTGAAAAATGCAAGTGGGTGCGAGGGATAGCTAAAGTAGGAAATAGCCAGGCAGCTGGCTAACTAGCTATTATTTTACAGCAAGCGAGGTCCTGTTCCAGTAGCTAGCTACTAGCTATTGCTAGCCAGCTAGCAAGCTATCCAACGTTAGCTAATTCATAGCGAAGAGAAAGAGAATGAAAGAACGAGAGCATAGACTGGCGAATTACCAAGGCGAGTGATGTGTTCAAGAGAAGACCATTTATAGTCACGAACGGACAATAACAGAGATAACCACAGTAAGGATATATTCACCTGGGCTGAGGACTAGAGGGTTGATGAGGATGTGGATGGTGAAGGTGGTGTGATGGAGCGAGGTTGTTGTTGTTGGTGGGTTACAGTCGCCAGGACTACGGTGACTATGGCGCTGATTCACTGGGCAACAGTTGCTATGAGACTCATTGGAAGAGAGGCTCAACCGAACGTGAGCCGTAGGAAAAGGAGGAGACTGCGGTTACGTATTCCCGTTTTATCTACGTTTAAAATGCTTGCTACTATTGAAGTTGAGCCTTTATCACTTTTTATTAGTTCTGCCATTCAATTAAAATATGCATTATATTGTTTTAAAGTCTTTTTCTCATGTCTATGCTTCTAGAAAAGCTAAGCTATTTGTTAGCTAACTAACGTTACATTTTATGTTTTAATAACCAAATGCCATTTCTGAATTTTAGTAAACTGCTTGTTCTTTGTAGTATAGCTACTATGAGTCAATTATTTTTCTTGTGAATGACCTAATTTGTATTCGTTGGCAGGAGCGTACTGTTATTGTTGTAATCTTTCTTTTCAGATTAAATGTGGAGCGCACATAGCCTATTCAACCCCACAACCAAACATCACTGTTGCTTGAGCTCTATTGGTTGATATCATTTAGAGATAGCTACTGAAATTCCAAATGAAAAACAAACTCCATTTCTATGCTTTGTAAATGGCCAGTGGTGCTAAATTAAACGGCAAGGTGTGTATATTGCGAAATAAATAGCTTAAGTGGAATTGCCTCTTTGTCACTGTAAAACACATGCACACCTAACACCAAGTTTATGCTGTGAATAAACAGTGAATATGCTCGTCATTGCTCTTTTGTCAGATTGTTTCTCTGCATTCATTTGAACTGTGAGCTTCTCCATCGACACGTTTAATACAGGGAGGATTCGGTTGAAACATTGTGCGTACATCACGTGCAGCCTGCTGGGTGGTGTTTCCGGTAAATTCTCAGTAGTTGCTGGTTTGAAAGGTAATCCACCACAAGATCCTGTTAGTTTATTTCACTTTAACAGATGTTTCATGCTTATCTCAGAATAAAATACAAAATATAACATTAATTATAATTCCCAGTATGGTGCCAGACTGCCAGTCCAGGGACATTCAAGGCCTACCAACCATATACACAGTAAAATGTCTTGTGTTAATTCAAGTCTAATAGAGTTCATATGAGTCCAAGAGGGGACAAATGTAGTCTGGATGGTTTGATTTAACTCTGAACATTTTACTGTGATTGAAAAACCCTTGGGGCAATATGGCTGATAGCTAATATAACAGAAACAATTAAATCAAGATTTATTTAAGTTACCGATGAAGATTTTGAGGTGTTAAAGAGCTCTAGGGGGAACATTCAGCTGAGATGGAATATTCCATAGAATACGTCTATCTGGCAATGTGTTGCAATGGAGAGTTTATTATTATTATTATTTAACTTGAAGGAGGAACATTTTCCCCCCTAAACATCTTAGGTAATAATTGCGATGTCTGAAGTTACCATTCTGCATTCCAAACTGAATTGAACTGAAATTTAATTGAGTTGAGAATTTTGGGCCAACATTCAAGTCATTGCCATGACAACACCTCTGGTAGTGCAGAGGAGAACATTCTATGGAAGGTTGAGGAATCCATCTGCAAAATCATGGGGAGGAAAAATGCACAGATAAAAAAAATAATTCTTGTGATATTGTAAACAGCAGTTTCCATGACAGCATTAGACAAAAATTCAGATAAACGTCACCCAAACTTTAGTTGTAACTTGTAATACAGACTTCCAGTTTATTCTAGAATTGGTTTTAAAATTTTGCTTCTTACAATTTATTACCATAAATTACCTAACCCTTGCTTTCCTTCCTGTAGGACTTGCCTGGTTAACAGGGAAATTGAAGTCCAAGAGAGACTGATCACATTTCAGTGACATGTACATTATTTTAAATAATAATAATAATAATAATAATAATAATTTTCAGTTATTTTGTGGACATCTCCCCACACAAAGCCACATGTGTTTTACCTTTGTTCTCTCATTACATCAGGCAGGAAGGAAACTGTCAGGTGCATACCTTTCCCTCAGGTGTCCTGCCCCTAAATGAGGCGACCGTATGCACCTGGGCCTCCCCGGGGAAAGTGTCAGTATTAAAGTTTATTTGCTTCACATGCTTGTGACCATACTGAATGTGAAAGCAGCCATGTGTTTGTGCGCTGTATCAGATTTTACTGGCATAAATAACTTAACATTAATGAATGATGCTTTGCTGGATGCAGGGCAGGTGCTATATTACGGTCTCTGGGCTGAATCCAGATCTGCGCTCAAGTGCATTTCCTGCTTAATGTTCTCACTTTCAACACAGAAAATGCCCTTAAGTGCAGGTCTGAATGCAGCCCTTAGTGCATACTGTGGTAATGTGAGTACATTGAGAATGCTGTTTTAGAATATTTATAAAAGCATTGTCATGGTTTTATGATGCAAAGAGGATGTTAGAGAACTGGGCTTTTGTAACTGAAGAGGTTGCGGGTTCAGATGCTGGATGGGGCACTGCCATTGCATTCTTGAGCAAGATGGTCAACCTGAAGCGCTTCAGCAAATATCCAGTGGCTGTGTAAATGGATTGCATGTGTCAGTAACAAACATACAGAGATATACAGAGACTCACTCGCTCATACACAGGCATGCATGGGCAATGTCTGCATTATATGGCATAACTTGGACTAATATAGAAAATATACAAACATGAGAACAGTGTGGAATTGTTTAGCAATGTATCTGTCAATTATACTCAAGGCAAGATAAAAAGAGCCCAGAAACATCCACCAGGGTGGCATGTTTTACTGGGGCTTGATTCTGGCTGATAAAGATGAGACAGAAATGAGCGATAATTCTGTCATATGCTACAATGACCCCCCACCCCCCCAAGCAGAGATCAGTGGCCCCCCAGCTCGGTTCAGACGGCTCGGGGAGGTGCGGGGTAATTCGGCGTGGTGCTGCAGAATGCTGAGCTCGTGCTAAGCCCCTGAGACTCATCGGACCACCAGGGACATACAGGGAATCAGCCTGGAGAAGAAAAACAACGATCTGCACTTTAAGGGCTGTGTAAAACTAGCACAATATTAACATTAAGAGGATGATGATGAAGGGAATGATTGATGATGATGAAGAAGAAGAAAAGGAAGAAGGTGATAGGCGATATCAGTGATGCAATGATGATGATGATTATTATTATTATTATTATTATTATTATTATTATTAAGCCCTTATCCAGGGGACCTACAGTGCTTAGCCATTATAAAACAACAGAAAAACATGGAATCAAAACTCATTTGAAAACATAATTATAGATGCAGCTGTGAAGGGAGCTTATTAATCAATTTATCAGCGCATCTTCCTCCATTAAATGCAAAACAAAATGTACAAAAAAACAAATGTACAAAACAGCATGATAATTACCTGATGAAATAATTCCGGGAAAGGTAAAAAGCAAGAAAACCAAACTGCAATCGCGTTTGCAATACAGCGATGCGGGGTAAGCTGAAGGGTACACAAGGCTGAATGAGCTGGAGATCATTCATCCATCCATCCATCCATCCATCCATTATCTATACCTGCTTATTCCTGGTCAGGGTCGTGGGAGGTGCTGGAGCCTATCCCAGCATGCATTGGGCGACAGGCAGGAATACACCCAAGACAGGTTGCCAGTTCATATATTAGTATTTATATTATACCATATTTTTATTTTTATTTTTATTTTTATTTATTTTTATTTTTTTATATTGGCATAGTGTTGTGTGAACATGCATCTAGCCAACAGCAATCCTTCACTCATAGGAGAGCATTTATGTGCTTTCTCCAGAGTGGACACTGCTGTGCTGTGCCCAATAAAACACAAGCTCCCCGTTTCCGTGTGTGTGTGTGTGTGTGTGTGTGGGTGTGTGTGGTAGCAGGCAGGCAGGCAGGGTGGTAGTGGAGCACAGGTCCTGCAGGTGTGCCCAGGTGAGACTGATTAGTAATTACACCAGGTGCTGTTTGTTGTCTTCAGCACACTTCATCTAAAGGAAGCTCTCAGCTGCCTGCTCACTGCAGCCACACACTGGTTAGGCTCATTCAACCCCAACTTCAGTGCAAAATTATGCTGAAAAATTCTGTTTTATATTGGTCCTGGAAACAAGCTAGCATATAACAAGAACATGTTCTTTGTTAGCAGGGTGGACTTGCTTCTGAGCACATGTGCGTGCATGCACACACACACACACACACACACACACCATGAGAGGCATTTCAGCTCAGGATAACACTGAAAGATAACATTTAAAGGCTTTTTTCTTTCCTTTTCCACCAGCCATGAAACCAGTTCTTCGGCAGACAGATTATGTCACATTGGCTTGCATTTAAAAAAATTAGCCAGGATATTTTTGCATTTCCACATTGTCCTTTTAGTACCAGCCATCATTACTACTACACCACACAGTGCTATGGCAAACAATCGAAATTAAGAAGAATGGCTCATTAGATAAAAGTGAGTCTGGTGCAAATTTGTGGAGAAAAACACATTCAACATTAGGCACTGGCACATTCCGAAAGAAGTCTCATGAAAAATATATGTTGCGAGGATTTGAAGGGGCTTTTTTTCTTTTCTTCAAGAGATATGACAATGGCATTTTTCTTTGGCCTGCTCTCGGCACACGTCTTTCATAGACTTAGATAACAGCTACATTCTTTTTCAAAGCTGGATATCTAGAACCAAAAGTATGCGTCTGTAAAGTAATTGTACTGTACCTACAGCTACAGAATTACAGCACTATATCTGACCACAGGCATCAAACCTTCCAACGGGGGATAATTGCCACGGAACATGGGGAAGACAAACAGTATGAGGAGACAAGAGGAGAAAGAAAATGAAGTTACTTTTGACAGCAAAACTATCTCTCATAATTCCCTGTAACTTTTATACATTATGAAAAAGAAAATGCATGTTAAAATAAAATCAACTTATATGGAATAGGCTACATGCATCACATGTGCTGCCTACATTTGAAAATATACCCGTCTTTACAACTTTCATATGTTTATATATAAATAGTACAATAAATCATTCTCCACGGTGAAATTCTAAATCTCTAATGAAAGCAGCATTCAGTACTTGGGTACGAAACAGAGCAACATTTCCGTGCCCTAAACATAATCTGCCCCCGGGGGTTAACCTAGGATCACTGTTGCCAGGTGATGGAATATTCTCCCGTGGCTATTGTGTATGAGCGCAAATATAGCTTGCTTCTTACAAACGATCTTGGCGATGAAAACCAGCGGTATTGTGCGTTACGGTCATAGCTAACCCTGAGGTCAATTGAAAACCAACAGACAACAGTAACACCAATGTCTAACAAACATGTTTTGAGGCAGAAAGTCCTGCTTATTGGAAATATGTGACTCGACCCAGTTTAACAAACGAATACCAGTATTGACTCATCTTAGATTCTTTATATTAGAATTCATTTAAATAAACAGATAATGGCCAAAAAAAAGAACAATTTTCACACAAAAATTGTCGATCGGGCATGTTCTGATATGCCGTTTTTAACCAGTGCTCAGGAAATTCGAAAAAAGTTGTTCGTGCGTAAATGGCAACCCCTGGTGGGGGTTTAGAATAATAGCACATGCAAAAGTGTGACATGCAAGTCGACTGTACAGCTATTTGTGACTTGTCTGGCATGTGTGCAGGGAGTGGATGAACACTCCAAACACACCAGTCTAACTTTCGGACAGTTGCGCAATGGCCCGTGTGTACTACCTGAATTTGGATCGGGTTTGACATTTACTTCCATCGCAACCACAATTTGTGACAATGAAGGAAAAAAAATGTGAAACCGTTTAGACAAAAAACTTGGAAGTGAAATATCATTTTTAAAACATGGTAATATTTATATCGAGAGCGTGTCTCACAAAACAGCCTACCGGACACGTTCCTCGTGATGTGTGCGCGTGTGTGTAAAGTCGCTTGCTATGCCAAGAGCTCAAGCACATTCTCTTTAGAGAAGTTGCAGAGAGATACATAAAAAGTTATATATAGCGCGGCGCACGCGTGCGCGCTCACTACGTACATTGGGTACTTGGACAGCGCTGTTACCCGTATTGTCTTGGACAACACGCATCATTAACAGATAAATCCGTGGCTAGGGAACACCGCCATTTGGGTCTGTCACACCACCGCAGTTCTGTGCACACCACGCAAACGTGGAATGTGTCAAACAAAGCAGACGTGCGCGGTGTCCAGGCAACGACGTACAAGTGAAACAACATTACAGCCGCCGCGAGCACGGCGTTCCAGCAAGATAAACCTTAGGAGGACCTTATCTGATCTCTCTCTTTAAACATATACCCACTTTTTATTACACTGGTATCGTTTTTACTCTAAAGAATAATTTAATATCAGTATTAAACATCGACAAGTGTATCACTGTCAGGTTTACAAATTATTGTTCATTTTTATTTATTTATGTTTTGTTGCGAGGTGTTTATTTTACATAGGTAGTTAATATAAAATTTAATAATAAAAAAATGTATGCAAGAGCCCCTAGGGTTACCTACGTACTAACAGGAGGCACTGCAGCTAATGTGGGACCAGGCTCCTATGAGATCAATCAAAGGCAGGCTAACAAACCAGGTAAAGTGCTAATCTTCTTTTCATCTCTCTCTCTCTCTCTCTCTCTCTTAATTCATTTAAATTCCCAATGCTTCGTTGGCCTGACAAATTCGTACAATTGTTTTGCCAAAGCTTGTTGGATCAGAGAAAGGAACACGGCAACATGCAAGAAGTAACAACAACAATGAATCTGGATAACATACAAAAACAGTAACGCAGTAACTGTGTGTGTGTGTGTGTGTGTGTGTGTGTGTGTTAAACAGGTTTTTGCCTTGCTTTGGAAAGGAATTTTTAAAGATTTGCACATTTTATCATCCATGTCAGGAACATTGTTTTTAATGATATTGCTGATATCCAGCTAATGCGGAGCCTTTACCTAATCTGGAGGAACATGGTCTAATGGGCTGCATCATCATCTCTAAGCCGATAAGAGGTTCTTGTTTGCCGGCCAAGACTCTAAGAATTGCTACAATGAAAACATAAAAATTTGGAAATTGCATCCAAACTACTTGGACTTGACCTCACCCCCCCCCCCCCCCTGAGGCACTAAGTTTGAGTTTTTTTGTTCCTGAGAAATGTAATTTATGACTATGCCACTGACAGGTATTTGTGATGCTTTGCAGACTGCTATGCTCCATTCATGTCGCTGGCCTGCAGAGAGACCATTTTTCAAATGTCTGAGAATGACATGGCATCCCCTGGACCTGGGCAGTACGACACCAGCCCTGTGAAGGTATCCTCTGTCCCATAATTCCCCTCCGTCTCATTATTTACCGGCCTTATCTGAAGTGCTCTGCTGTTACATGTATTATAAATTCAATCGTTTGTGCAATGCTAAATATGAGCTTTTGTCATGTCATCTCTAGGGACATATAGAAGTTTTCAAAATGAAATTGCTTTCTGAATGGCTCTATCATGTCAAAAAACATCACGTCATCTTAAAAACATTAGAAGTAAAAAAAAAAAAGGAGAATCATAACTGGCCTAATGGTAATAATCTGAGAGGGTTTTGACCCGAATGTTTCAGAGTCGAATTCTGGGCGGACAGAGCCTTCAGAATCGGTCACGGCGTTTTGAGGACACGGTTTCGGAGATCCCTGGGCCGGGAGCGTACGACGTCCTGCAGGACCGCCCCACAGAGGGCAACCGAACGGGGAGGAGGCCGGGCAAAAGGGTATGCCCCTCTGTTATTTTAGGCTCCCTTGACTGTGATGGCCTGCAGCGTTTGTGGAAAGGGCCCTGTGTTTAAGCTGTGCAGGGGAAATCTCCAGCACATTGGCCGCAGGTCTGCAGTGTTTGTGGAGAGGGCCCTGTGCTTAAGCTGTACAGGGGAAATCTCCAGCGCATTGTCCCCAGGCCTGCAGTGGTTTGTGGGAAAGGCCCCTGTGTTTAAGCTGTGCAGGGGAAATCTCCAGCGCTTGACCTGCTCTCTGTGACACGGGCGCAGGGCGTGTCCAACCTGCTGAAGAGCCTGAGGCAGCCGGACATCCCCTCCATCCCGTCCCCAGGACAGGCCTTCGGATACGAGGAGAGCGACCAGGGGATCCTCCACCGGCAACCGCTGCCTCCCAAGGACGACACGCTGGGGCCGGCTTACTACTGCCCTCTGGTGGTAAGAGCAGAGCATGCATGTACGCGCTCACACATGCAGACATGCACACGCATACACACACGTTTGCACACACGCACACACACGCACATACACACAGACACACACGCATGCACACACACATGCACACACATACACACGCACGCACACACACACACACGCACACACACGCACATACACACAGACACACACGCATGCACACACACATGCACACACATGCACACGCACGCACATACACTTGTATCATTGACATATATTTCTATTGCAAATAGGTCTTGAGTACAGAATTAAGGATTAATGTGAGAAAGAGAGAGAAAGAGTGGGAGAGAGAGAGGTGGAGAGAGAGGGGGAAGCAGAGAGAGAGAGGGAGAGCGAGACGGGGGAGAGACAGTCTGTGTGTGCATTGTTGATGGGATAACTGTGAGTGCTGTTTGCAGTAGTTTGCAGTTGACCTTATGCATGATTGGACCTCTTAATTCTCCCAGAATCTATTTCCATTCGTAATGATGGGAGCAGCACTTCTAAAAGTCACAACGTGCCACGTTCATCCATTCTGATGTCGACACGGGGGACCATTAGTAATTATTCCTCAAGTTATATTACAATATTCACTTAAAATAATGCAGCGCCGGCTGGTCTTGCCTTCAATTAAACCATATTTCATTTGCTAATGACTACCCGAGTCAACGGCGTCCTTGAGGTAGGTTGTGTCAACACTTTGCGGAAAGAGCCTCCGTGATTTAGGGTTATAAAGAGTGCATCAATTTATTTCTGTCTTCCTTCCCCTCCCTCTTTGTCTTTTAAAGGCTTTTAATCTTCTGATAGATGCAAGTTTTACCTGAAAGTTTCCTGGGTCGTACAGTTAAGTAGCCGTCTGATTGCATTTATTTATTTTTTGAAAAATGCAGACCCTGGCAAACAGGAATTTTGGAAGCGCTCCTAATCGAGGATGACAATGAATCAACTTTTGTTAAATGCTCATTGGACTGAATGACTCCTAACAGCCGCGGAAGTTGTTAAAGTCATTGGCTGCTAGTACACATCCACCGGGGCTGTGTTGGGCCAATCAATCTGCACTTTGAGAAAGTAGGTTCTGATCATACGGGCAAGAAAAAGAGCTGAGCGTGTGTGTTAGGGTGAAATGTGTGTCTGTATGCACGTGTGTGTGCCTGTGTGTGCGTGTGTGTGTGTGTGTGTGCCTGTGTGTGTGTGCGTGTGTGTGTGTGTGTGTGTGTGTGTGTTTGTGTGTGTGTGTGTTTGTGTGTGTTTGTCTGCATATATATGTTGGCCTAATGCTGTTGACAGAAGACTGTTGGAACAGACCTGTCACTCCAGCGTTCCCACGGCGATTGCTTCTGTGATTGATTTTCTAATCCAGCCCCACTGATCAGCTTTATTACACGTTTGAGCATAGGGGAGATACGGCGCCCCTGAGTCTTACTACAAATGCCAACAGGCTTTGCGGCGAGCAGACGCTGAATGTAAACTAGCTGGATCTCAGAAACACCGTGTGACAGCAAACGTTGCTTAATAAAGACCTTCTGATAGATGTTCAAAAATTTAACGAATGTTTTGGTCTTTTGATACGTCCCCAGAAGCCTGTATTCCCAAGTTAGGCGTACAACCATTTTAATTAGTCCCTTCTGATTCACCTTTCTGCCAATCACTAAACCCACCGTGGTTGCTTGCATCTTTGTATCATCCTGTATGAGGTGGAATGCTTTCCAGATATGCAAATTTCGATGTGATCCTGATGATTTTTAAATTTTTTAATTTTTTAAATGTACCTGCGACTTATGCACAGACAGCCAGGTGTGACTTTTTGCCAATTATGACATAAGAAAATGTCATGACTTCTACAAGGGGTGTATTCCTGCCTCTTGCCCAATGCACGCTGGGATAGGCTCTAGCAACCCCCACGACCCTGACCAGGACAAACGGGTATAGATAATGAATGATTGAATGAATTAATTTATGAATGAACATATTGGGATGACTAAAGATGATATAATGTTTTGTTGCATTGGGACTGATGGCAGATGTCTGTGTGTCAGCTGAAGTCTCTGATTCAGCTCTGTATTAGCGTGTTAGAGGCTGTTGCATGTAGGCCTGACATCAGCTACAGTGCGGGAGAAACTTCCACAGGGCCTGGGTAGGCCCGTGTCCTGCGAGCGGGCCTTTGGAGGTCATTTTTAATAACTCCCGGACAAACATCTCTGAGCCCGTAAATCAAGTCCCGGGATTCCTTGAGGGCCTACCAATTCCGGAACGCTAATTAGAGCGCGCAGATGACGAGAACCTTTCTTTCTCCTCTCCTTGTCTCTCTCAAAACTTTCTCTCCCAGGCCGAGAGCTCCTCCTCCCAGAAGTACAGAGGGGTGCATTTTGGGAAGATGACGGGGAGGCGGGGGGAGGCGCGGGTGTCCGAGGGCCCCGGACCGGGGGAGTACAGTCCTGAAGAGTGAGTCGTGCCTGTCTCTCCCCGCGCACAGTCCCACAACTGTGACTACCCAATCGTACACATCGTAGGTCCAAAATCATAGCAGCTGAACCAATGAGAGACGCTCACACTTCATATATAACAACTCACACAGTCTTTAATACTGTTTCTGTGGAGTTAGTCATGTTCATTTCAGCACGTCTAATATTTTTAAGATGACTTGATGTTTAGCCTCTCCAAGAAACACGATTCAAGTTTCATTAGGTAAAAACAGGGGTAAAAACAGGGATAAAAGGAAGTGAAGAGTTTTGATGTGTCTATAAGGCACTTTTCCGGAGTACTTTTACACGGTTATAGAGGACGGATCGCACTGAGCGCACGTAGCTTCCTCCCTGGACGGTTATCTGAAGATCATCAACTACTCAGCAGGAGGGAGGACACCTACTCCCCCCACCTGTCCCGCCCCCCACTTTCCGTAATGGAGGCAGGAGACAGGACGTGTAAATCACCATCCCCCCACCCCCCCACTCCGCGCCCCCCCCCCAGACCCCCCACGTGCATACCAGGCGCTGTCTCGGTTAACGATGATCGACGTAAGACGGCTTCCTTCCCCTCGGCCCGCGCAGTCGGGGGCTGATGCCTCTCCCGCTTCCCCCCTGACAGGAATCACGGCGTCCTCTACGAGAACGTCAATGTGAAGAAGGAGTCCAGGAGCAGGGCCGAGCTCGTCCTGCCGCGCTACCCCGAGATGCTGACGCTGCGGGAGGAGAAGAAGGTGAGGACGTGCTCGTGGCGCACTACCCTCTCCACCCAGTCCTCCACCCTACCCTCTCCCCCAAACCATCCACCCAAACCCTCTCCACCCAACTCTCTCCTCCCAATCCTCCACCCAAACCCTCTCCACCCAATCCTCTCCCCCAAGCCCTCCACCCAAACCCTCTCCACCCAACTCTCTCCTCCCCAAACTTCCACCCAACCCTCTCCGCCTAACCCTCCACCCAACCCTCTCCTCCCAGCCCCCTCCACCCAACCCTCTCCCCAGCCCTCTCCACAGACAGACAACTGGCAGCCAATCAGTGGCTGTGGCTACCTGAACTCTGCTTAGTATGCAGAAAGGCTTTTCAGACCGATGCGTGCTTCCTCAGGCTCGCTTCAGGAAGAGGGCGAATAAATGGCAGCCATTTTAGGAGAGCGGAGAAACCTGCGTAGAACGGCACAGATTTGCCCTTTACAGAGAGTCACTACAGTTTAGTCTCACTCAATCAATATTTATGTTGTATAACGGCAGTTATAATCAGGCTGTCACATAGCATTTCAGAGAGGGCATTTTCAAGTTGAAATAAAAATAAACAAGGACACTTATGCCAATCTTGGGGGAAGGAAAAAAAACTGTTTGTTTATAAAGTTTTTTTCCCTGACCCCCTAGAGATTGAAATGAACTCTTGGAACACAGTAGGATGCAATGATTGCATCAGCACGTAAGAGAAATAAAACCAAGCCAGAATTTAGGGGGGAAAAAAATGGGTTTAATACTTTGCATTTACTGTTGGTGTTACATGAGTGACACAACGAAACTCACAAGTCAATCTAGCATGAAATATTTTGGCTTCCTTCTCATTTGATCAATGATCTACATGACATAGCTTTGTGTAGACAGTAGTCCTTTTCCATTTATCATCACACTGAAGTCTTTATATTTTTATGCCTTTGATAGAGCCTAGAGCATTCCTCTGTCGCTCCCCTGAAATTCCTTCCTGGTTAACAACGACAGTGGTGTGGAGTAACCAGTGTGGAGTCTGCGTTTGTTCAGATTGTGGTTTTATGTTTGCTCCTCTGTGTCTGCTTTTGTTACGTCTATTGTTCAGGTATTCGTATTGCTTTTCATTCTTCTTTTCATCCGTCTACCCTGTGGTTAAGCTTGTGGTTTGTGCGAACACCGTTCTTTCGTAACAAAGAGAGGAAAGCTTAAACAAAAGGAGCAGATGCTAAAACGTGAAGCTTGATGCGTGTATGTAAGCCTCCCTGATTTTTTATTTTTTTTAAAAAAACAGAATGACTCTCTGCCTCTTAACACAGGGACTGCTGATGCGCCAGCGCTCTCTGAAATTGCCCGGAGGGGCCGCGAGGGTTTTGTCTGTAATATCGGCGACCCCGCAGGGCTGGCCGAGCTGCGCTCCGGGCCACGCGTACGCTGAGCTCGCTGGAAGCGAGTCGTTAAGCTATTCTGTGCCCCGGCAACAGCGCGCACCACAACCCAGCGGCCGAGCCGGGGCGGGGCCAGGAGGTGCCCAGCCAGCTCCACAGAGAGGAGAACCTCACCTCCTTTTCTCCCTCCTCTTCCTCGCTCCCTGCCAGCTCCCTCCGACCCCCCCCCCCCCCGCTCGCGTGACGCGTTCGTCTCTGATCAGAAAATGTCAGGGACGATGAAACCGAAAAGGGCGCTTCCTGAAGGACCGAGGTGGCGACTCCGGAATGATCCAGGGAGGGGGGACGGGCTTCCCTGCAGCTCTCCGGCAGAGCGGGGCGTGGCGCGGTCCGTGCGCTGGGGCGGCGAGTCTCTAGGGCCTTGTGTTTTTTCCTCTGTCCTGCCGAAGGAAGTCAAAGTTAGAGAGCGGGCGGTCGTTCATCTGCGTCGCACCGTGTCCCTCTCCCAGCTGCGCGGAGAGATACGAGTGTAATTACCCCCGGGGTAATCAGCGTCTCTTTACCGGGCAATTTTCCCCTGTGTTTCACACGTCTGATGTGCGCTGCGATCTGTCCAAGGCTCCGGCCTTGACGGATGACCTGCTGACAGCCGAGAAATTTGACGGGGCTTTTCAAAGCTAAATGTGATTCGCTATCGCCGTGTCAGTGCAAGTGAGGTCAGTGCACTTGCGAGACGACAAGCTCCTGTTATTTATTTATTTTTTTGTGATCAAGAATGATCCGAAGTCAGTTTCAGGTCTCTTAACGTAGCGAAACTGTTGATTAAATTACCTCTGTCCTCCTTCATTAAGGTCAGTGATGCACCTGTGATTAACTTGTATGTGTAGGTGCATCTTTCACAGCCTTGGTTACAGGGTGAAAATACGCTTTGTGTGCCTAAGGTCCATAAGCAGAATCTTCATGGAGTGTGACATATTCCACATCTAACACCTCCATCCTTCATAGGATGAAATGAAGAACTGAGCCGGCATTTTGTGTATGGATGCGATGTGCGATCAGAGTTATTTTCAGGCATTTTCAGGGGGCATATTTCTCCAGGAAATCCATTCCTGTTTTCGTGTGAGATGTTTACGCCCGGTTCCTTCTGATAATTCCGCCGTCATTAAACAGGCAGCTCTGCGTCTTCAGGACTGGCACACGAATGGGAGAAAACATTCTGCCACTAGAGGGCACCAAAACTCAACGATCAGACAGAACCGCCCTGTATTATTTATTTCAATCAATCCAGACCTTTAATGACTTACCTACGTGTACGTAGGTGGACATCATTGACCCCAATGCACTCGATGTTTCTGTGCTTTTGTTATTGACGTGCGTGGCTCGAGTGTTGAATGGCTGAGTCAGTATTAGTACTGGGGGTTGTTTTATTAGTCCTGGTTAGCATGTCTGGGTTTCAGAGAGAGAGAGAGGGAGAGAGAGAGAGAGAGGTCGTCGGGTGTGTGGGATCGGGAGGTCACGAGCCCTTGCGTCAGCGCCTTGTGCTGCTGCCCGCCGTGACCTGCAGAGGGAGCCGAAGAGCAGCTGCGGGTCTCTCTCAACCTGAGCTCGATTCGGAGAGACCACGGGGTGGTATGGACCCCAGGTGCGCGTAGCCCCGCTGTCTATCCGTCACGGGGGGGGGGCGCTGGCCTGGAGGTGCGTCATTAGCCCCCCGCTGGCTGCCCCCCTACTGGCCGCCCCCCCCCCCCACTCCCCCCCGGTCGGCCTACCCCGCGCCGGGCATCCGTCATCATTAGAGAGGGTCTGATAATGGCCGCCAGCAGATGGGTCATTATCAGCGCTGCGACCACCAAACGGCCTCCTGGAGGACACGCCCCCAACGTCGCACCCGCGCGCGCTAACCGTCAGACACGTACGCGCCCCCCCCAGCGTGGGACCCCAGTCTGCGGCTTCACAAAAACAGTGAGCCCAGTCCACCTCTCCGGGCCCTCCGGCGCTATCTCCTCACAGCACTCTTTCACAAGGCTACGGTGTGCTGGAGGGGACACACGGCACGGATAGTGGATTCAGTAAAAGACAGGACAACCTTGAGTCTTTGTTAACAGACTTTTTATGAATATATAAAAGTGGGCCACAAGAGACTGTAAACCTTTTACAAAATATTTTAGTAAAAGAAACTTCTCATTCGTGAATGGTAATGTTGATTAATAAGTGTATCATTCATACATAAATATTGTACAGCTTGGCCCTTCTTCAATATCTTTTTCTTTTTTTAAATATAAACTTTTTTCAGACCCACCAATGACGTTAATACCCTTACTTGAAAACACTCTTCTACTGTAAAATCGGTGGTAATGTCTATCTAGTTAACTTAACCGGGGTGAACAGTGTGAAGCCACAATTTATGCTGATTGCATGCAAATGTGTTTAATTAAATCTGATTGAAATTGAATTGGATTTAAATCGGCCACATTTTATGGACTTGCACACGACCGTGTGAGTCGTCTCGATTATTCAGTCAATACCGCTATATTTTGTCACTGAACGTACTAATCCGTTCATTAACAATGTAAGAATGTACACATTAAACGTGTAGAAAGATCACACGCATTAAGCCGATTTCAAATGATCCCAATGGACACCTTGAGGCTTGTTATGGCTAACAGTCAGAGTACCTCAAGCTTGTGTCGGCCTGCTTGCGTGTGTGCGTGTATGTTGTGTTAGCGTGTGCTCATGTGAGGGTGTGTGTGTGTATGTTGTGTTAGCGTGTACTCATGTGAGTGTGTGTGTGTGTATGTTGTGTTAGCGTGTGCTCATGTGAGCGTGTGAGTGTGTATGTTGTGTGAGCGTGTGTGTGTGTATGTTGTGTTAGCGTGTGAGCATGTATGCGTGTATGTTGTGTTAGCATGTATGTGTGTATGTTGTGTTAGCGTGTGAGTGTGTGTGCTTGCTCGTGTGCACGCGCCTGTGTAAATTTGTCCCCCCCCCCCCGTGTGGCCCGGCTGTAATTGTCCCAGAAGCACATCGGTCTTGCGTGCTCTAATTGACTATACATCACGCAGCGGCCCGCTCGGACGGGCGGGGACGGTCTCTCCCAGAGAGGGGGTCGAAGGTCAGCGCAGGCGAGGCTCACCCTAATGTCCTCCATCACAGCGGTGTGCGCTGCCTGACCCGCGCGCGGTGGGCCCGCTTCCACACCTCTCTCCCCCTCCGCCTGCGACTCCCAGGCTCTCCGTCTTCATAATTGAGTCTTCATCTGCTTCCTCGACCCCGCTCACCTCCGCCCCCCACCCCCCCACGGCAGAGTACCCGAGAACGGCTCTCCTCCCCCCCATCTGAACTGAACAACGGCGGCAGTGGCTATCGCCTCGTTCGTTTATTTTTCCTTTTTTTATTTAAAATTTTCTCTCTCTCTCCTAAATCCACAGGGCGTCCCGGGTCCCGGGCAATACAACATCAAGAGCCAGTTTGAGAGGACGGGCAGCCGAAAAAAGGACCCCGCCGCCAACCCCCCCTTCCTCTTCCAGGCTCAGGTAAAGGACGTAGTCTTCCGCGACCCCGCCGGCGGCGACCGTCTCGTTAGCACGTTAGCACGTTAGCACGTTAGCACGTTTTCCGGCTCTCCCGCACGCAGCGGTGGCTTGTGAGAGCTCTGTACGAGCGTGTAACCAAGGCCGGGTTCGGGAGATTGACAGCACCGAGCCGGCGGGAGGCGAGAGGGGGACAGGGAGGTGGCTCGCGCGGTTTGACGTGCGATGCGCTGTCGGGACAGGAAGCCGGTCTGTCACAACGCCACGGCAACCAATTCGCCTTCGTGCGCCCTGAGAGCCAGACGGTCAGGCGTTGGGTTCTGCCGTTAAGGGAGATGTTATGACTTGCCTGGGCACTGAACCAAAATCCTCCGGAGATTGAACCAGGTGAAGTGTGGAAAAAAGTATATTTATATGTGTGCACCTTATGGTTTTCAGAAACAAAAAAAAAGAAATATGTATATATATTAAAGCACTGACATCTGTTACTTAGCCATGTTTCAGAGAGTTCTCTTAGACACCTGTTTTTATGAGGAAAAAAAGGCATGGATTATAACTGACTTTCTTAAACACCATCTATATAAGAAAACATTCATTTGAGGCTTATAAGGCTCTAAAAACATCCCCCACCAACCCAAATCCCCTCACAACGGGGGCCCGGCGCATTAAAGAGCAGATTCCCCAGCCGAGACGCAGACAGGAAAGGGACCAAGGAGACGCATTTCAATATGAAAGCTGCGCTCCAGTTTCTAGGGCCGTGTGCGGAAATTCTTGAAATTTCAGAAATTTTGTTTTTGGGGCTGTTTTAGAGCCCCATGGCTCCACATGGAACGGCAGATCTGACCCTGCCCCCCAGCCACGCCTCCAGTGCCCCCCCCCCCCCCCCCCCGAAGCGATGGGGGTAAGGTGGGTAACAGAAAGAGTGGGGAATAAGTCGCTCTCCTGTGTATTTTATCAGCCGATGATCACAAATCAGATGCATTCAGGACTCGCTCGTCAGACGCTTCTGGGACGGGCCTGCTGACAGGAAATTTCCTGGTCTTCAGCGCGATCCGACAGGATCGGTCCAGACTGAAACGCACAGCTCTGGAACTGAGCGACAAGGAAGTAATACACGCAAGTAACGTCCGTGTGACACACCTCCCCTGGTCCTCTATGGCCTCCTGAAAAATGGACCCAGTGAAACCACGTTTCAGCATCCTGGAGTGTTCCTCTGAACTGGTTTGACTTTCAGCATCTGGAATCGAAAGCCCCTGATAGGCTTATGTACATGCGATGTGTTCTTTTTAAAGGAAGCGTAACTGACATCAGGCCGTGAGGGCAAGAGCTTCAGTCTCAGAGGGACCAAGACCAAGACTGTCTGCAAAAAAACAAGATGTTCAAAGATGCACAAAGCCTACGTTTTTTTGTCAATGAAAATTCGGTCCCCCGCTATTTAATCTTCCCTTACCTGGGACGCCTTAGCTCGTGGACAATGACCAGAACTCTGCGGTGGAAAGCTCAGAGGAAGGAATGTTATGTGTGTGTGGTCTCCATGGCGACTCCATGGTTGCGGGAGAGCGTGCGGCTGAACCGGGTGTCTTTGAAAGAGTACTGCTTTGTATTAACGCCATTCATCTCCTCCATGTCACAGCTCATGTTCATTTTCCTATACAACACATGCAGCGAAGCACCGTAGGGACGCACCATATCGAGCAGGCCACTGCACTCAATCCGATAATGAGAGAGCGTGCTGTCTCATAGCTTTTGCATTAGCTTTTGCAAACCCATGCATCATAGGTTTTCACACAGCAAATGCATGTTCCATTCCAATTGTACATTTATCCAGTTTTCTATGTCATGTCATCCATCCAATTACTCTCATGCTGCTCTGAACTGAACAGGACCAAGTATCACCAGCGATCTCCTGACCCCCCACCTCTCCCCCTCCCAGCGGTTCATCCCAGTGAAGGAGGCGGCGCCCCCTGTTGGCCTGTACGAGGACCCGCGCTCGGCCTTGGACGCGCTGAAGAAGACCACGGGGCCGAAGAGGAGCCCCTTCGGCCAGACGGCCGTGCGCTTCGTTCCCCCGACCGGCAAATCGCCCACGCCCGGTGCGTAGCTCCACTTCCTGTCTGCCTGAACCTTCAACTTCCTGTCCGAGGCCTTATCGCCTCTCCCGTTTCCTCCAGCCGCTCTCCACCCCCCCCCCCCCCCCTCTTTTGCCCCCCCCCCATTCCGCTGCCGAACCGCTGAGTTTGCTCTGTCGGTCCTCCCCCAGGTCCGGGGGCGTACAACGTGTTCGACTACGGCATGGCCCAGGACAGCCTGAGGAGGGCGCTGCTGGAGAGGAACAAGAAGGGAGGGTTCGGGTCTCGAGCCCAGAGAAACCCCGCCTTCGTCAAGAGGGAGGAGGCGGAGCTCCCGGGGCCCGCGCAGTACCGGGTAGGGCCCGATCTTCAGGCCCCGCCCACAAACACCTCGGGACCAATCAGAGTCCATGATGCATTCAGCCTAGATGTGTACACAGCACAATGTCCAATGTGTTGATTCAGTATCTTAAGCTAAGTTTTTATGGGTATCCACAACATGGTAATGGTATAACATAGCTAAACCAAGCTTGGTAGTTGGCGAGTCCATGGGGATTGTAGTCCACCTGCGAAACAGCATTGAGATTGGTCTTGAAACAGCAAAGATATCAAGGTTAACTCAAAGCTGACAGGTATACAGTAGGGACCACACATGCTCCGTAACAATTGATTTAACAACGAAGGTCTGACTGAGTGTGATGCACACAGCGCAGCACACTGAACCGCTCTGGCGCCCCCTGCTGTCCGCAGGTGGAGAAAACGCTGGAGGAGCCGTACAAGCAGAAGCACACGGCCGTGTTCAAGTCAGTGACAGAGAGGCTAACGAGCGCCCAGGCAGCGCAGGTGAGCCATGGCTGTCCCGTCCAATCAAACGCAGACCAGAGGTCAATCTGACCTTTGACCCGCACACAACATATTTACAAATGTGTGTTGCATATGAGTAGTGCTCTCACTTGTAGAGAACCCTGCTGGCAGCAGTATATGCCTCACACAGTATAGTATTATGTGTATATTTTTGTTATTGTTTTTATAACTGTTTTTTATTTTTATTTAAATGTATTAAACCTGCAGTAAATAAACAATATTTTTCACCTGGTGTGGGGCAAGGACACATTAAAAAACACCAGAGGTGGGAAAGTCCCGGGGTCAGAAAGTTTAAAAGTCCTGCCATGTATTCCTTCCACCCGTGAACTCAGACGGCCGATTTCACTAATTAGCTCTACCTCCTGGCTGATGAATTGTGCTAATTAGCAAATCCAGGTGACTGAAGCAAAATACTGGGGAGGACTTTTACTTTCTGAACCTGATGTTTTCACCTCTGATAAGCAGGGGGCGAGGGGGCATTTTGGTGTGTGTCCAGCAGCTAGACTATAAAAAAAAACAATAAAATAAAAACCAATGCCCAAAACACCTTATTTCATGTAGGTATTCATATCTCATTCAGATTTTATAGTAGCCAAGCCATGGGAACCTGACATTAATAAATAATAACCCTGTGCTGCCACATAGCTCCCTCCTACCTTCCACAACTGTGGCTACATACACAGTCGAGCTGTCAACTTGTGAGAACCACGTCACATCATGAACGTATGCTGGTCATCAGCTTTCCAGAAGCACTGTATCATGCCAGAGAAAATAGATCTTGTGTGTATAGCTGGTGATGACCGACACCATATTCATTCAGCCATTAAATAGGTGATTCACCCACCGTCTGAATCAGAGACTGTTAGAAGCTAGAAAGATGCCACATTCCTCAGTCCTTCCTGTTCCCGCTAAAGAGTTCCTGTCGCTGCTCAGAAAGGTCTGCTGATGAACCCCCTCTGAATATTCATGGTCTGCCGGGCTGTTGCAGTGTTCCCCTGCATATCAACAGTGAGCAGAATCAGAACCAAACGACTCACAGACCTACCTGCTAATGACTATTCATAAGCACCCGCCTGTCTGCTGGGGCTCTGCCTAGCTCTGATGGTGTGGAGGAGGGCAGGGCTTTCAGTGTGAAGTGTGGGGAGATCTGATGGTGTGGGGCAGGGCAGGAGTTTCAGTGTGAAGTGTGGGGAGATCTGATGGTGTGGAGGAGAGCAGGAGTTTCAGTGTGAAGTGTGGGGAGCTCTGATGGTGTGGAGGAGGGCAGGAGTTTCAGTGTGAAGTGTGGGGAGCTCTGATGGTGTGGAGGAGGGCAGGGCTTTCAGTGTGAAGTGTGGGGAGCTCTGATGGTGTGGAGGAGGGCAGGAGTTTCAGTGTGAAGTGTGGGGAGATCTGATGGTGTGGAGGAGAGCAGGAGTTTCAGTGTGAAGTGTGGGGAGCTCTGATGGTGTGGGTAGGGCAGGAGTTTCAGTGTGAAGTGTGGGGAGATCTGATGGTGTGGGTAGGGCAGGAGTTTCAGTGTGAAGTGTGGGGAGATCTGATGGTGTGGATAGGGCAGGAGTTTCAGTGTGATGTGTGGGGAGCTCTGCATTTCGCTGCTATAACTCTGGGACGGCACCGTGATGAAACTTGGGCGTTTTGTTGATGGGACCACACCTGTGACTCTCCTCTCTATTGATGGGACCACAGCTGTGGCTCCCTTCTCTGCGACCTTTGACCTCGGTGTGGGAAAGGATGGCGCTCTCACTCGCCCTGGCTGTGCATGTGCTGGCGCTGTGGGCCTCTCTCTCTCTCTCTCTCTCTCTCTGTCTGCCGTGGCCTTGCATCTCAGCAGAGTCCTTCTTGAATAATGAGCCTGTTGCCATGGTGAGAGAACAAATCCCCTCTGCCCGGGCAGCAGGGAAGAGAAGGGGGGGTCGGGGTGGTACAGGGGGGGTACGGTGAGCCAATGGGGAGAGTCCTTGTTCACTGCTCCACCTGCAGGGACGGTCATGTAGGCAAAAGAAGCGGCCAGGGGTTCCATAGCTACAGGGAAGGCAGTGGAGGGTTAAAGGTCGGGATGTGGGGTTTTCGGGTCCTCCTGTGGGGAGCGGTGCTACGTGGGGGACCGCGCTCCCCGCCCCACTCCGGCGGCCGGACGACTCTCGGACGGGGTCCCGCGGTTTTGGGGCGGAGCGGGAGTAGCGCGGCTTGGCGGTCACGCCGGGGGGGAACAGCGCCAGTCACCGCCTGGTTTTCGATGCCGGACGGCTCTCCCGCCAGCGCGTGTAATAAAAACCCGGGTTTTTTTGGTTTTTACGGGCGGTACATAAATAGCGGCTCTCGGCCCGCGGCATCTGTCCCGCCGGCGTCCCGCGGTTCGGCCCGAACGCCCCCCCGCGCCGTCGGCAGCGCCAATTTATTCCGCGCAGCGCCCGCGCCCGTGTTTATGAATCCCGGCCCGTCATAAAAACCAGACACCTAATTAATTCCTCTCGCAGCAAGTTGCCCTTCTTATTAATCGCCTTTAACTGCCATTAAAATACCGCCCTTTTTTTTGGGGGGGGGGGGGCGGGGGGGGCGGGTAATGCGCTCCGGAAAAGTTTCATTTCAGAAAGGTTAGCGGGGATCCCTGCTGTGCGGTGATAGGAGCGAGGAGAACCTGGCAGAGCAGACGAGCGGGACGGCGTCCCTGTCAGGTCTGAGGAGAACTCTCGCTGCCGTCTCGCTTCTCGTTATTAACACTTTGTCACGGCGACCGGCAGATGAAAAATCAGAGGTAATGCTAATTGGCCACAGACGGCGTAATTGCTTACTCTCTTCCACTCGCGGTGATGCATTAGTGTCGCTTGACCCCTACGGTAAATTTAGAAAATTTATCAGTTGGCTTCCCTCAAAAGTTCCGACAAGCTAAAGATGGGCAGAGTTCTGATAGGTATTCATAAGGCTCCCGCTGGTACTGAGAGTGAGAGGTGCGTCTCACCTCAACCGGCACCGACTCTCCTGCGGTGGAAAAGGAATTAAAATGAGGAAGAATCCTGAAAGAAAGGAGCATTAAACCTGGTTTAACCTGTTGTATGCTGATGCATACTAGGAACAGCCTACTAGTGAAATGCATTGATAGGCTGGTGCATTTACTCGCTTAATTTGTTCCATCCCAAAAAGAAAAAAGCTTTTTTGCCTTTACATTAACAGAACATTGTTAGAAATAGAGCATGCTCAAATTGCATTACTGAAATAAATCACGGATACTGTGCTTCCATTTTTATTTATTTTAAGGTTGTTTTGGTGCAATATGTTGTACATTGCGAGGTTTGAGCCTTTGATGAGCACCTGTTGTGACTGATGTTACCATAATGAGGAAGGAACGCTGGGCATCAACACTGTTGACCAGGGCCATCAGGCGTCTTATTGCAACAACGGACAAGGAATACATATATATATATATATATAAGTATCTATATATATTCTTTTTCTCATCTACAGCAGAGCAGGTTTTATTGTGTGACACTCCCCCGCAGATTAATCTGTCACCACATGAAAACGGCGCAAAAAAAAAAAGGAGGGAAAAAAACGTTGGAGGGAGGCGGATCACAAACAGACTTCCTCGCGTTTACTGAAATGAGCTGATGGGAGATAACGGCGATAGCGTTTTGTACTTTCCTCTCCACACCACCCTAACCCTCCCCCCTCTTCCTCACCCCCCAGTCCCCCCCACGCCCGTCCGTCCGCCCATTAGGGGTGTAAACAGAGGAGGGGCCCCGCGCGGCGCAGGATCTGAGAGGCCCCCATAATGGCGGCACGCTGGGCCCCCTTTCAGCGGAGTTAATGAAACGCCGCGTGACGCCACGCCGGTTAGCGCCGGTTAGCGCCCCGCGTTCCCGCGCGCCCCGCCGCGACGTTTATTAAAAGCGCCCAATCAGAGCCTAATCAGCCGGCGCTATCGTTGTGCCACAGCTCTAACGGGGGGGGGGGGGGGGGGAGGGGGGAAGCGAATGAGGAAAAAACCACGTCTGTCATAGTATGTGAAAAAAAACCATGTCTGTTTTTCCCCCCGCTCTTTCCTGGGGGGAGCCGGACTTCCATTGAGGTTTTTCTGAGATGTCTGTCAGAGAGCCCCTTTCTGTTCACAGCGCACACGAGTTTCTCTCAGAGCAACGAGCGCCAGCAAACCGGCGGTATGAAAACCCGCTAATGCTCCGGTATTTATAGACGGCTCTGTGCACAAGGCTTTGTCGGGGAGCGTGCCGGTGACCAACGCAGGCGGAATGTGAGCGGTGGGAAAGCACCAGGGGTTCGGTACCGCGTCGAAAATAACATTAAAAAGGCAACGTTTATTCTGGAAGGCAACAGTGCAACCTCTCTCTCTCTCTCGCGTCCCACACACAGAAATTCTGTGCCTAATGACAGTGTCACATGGCAGTTGAGTCACATATGCTTTTCCTGCCAACGATGAGAACGAGCTGGAAAAAAAAAAAAAACGACTTAATTTGTCACAGGAAAAATTGTTCTCATTTTACACTTATTGTATTTAAAGTAAAAGCAGTTTTTTTTTCTCTGACACGAGAATTATTTAAAGACTTATTATGAAGATATATTTTTAAATGAGAGTCAATTCTTAAGTCAGATGAGAAACGGAGAAGAAAATGCTAGAAAAACGAATCGTGCATTATTTGAGTTGAAATGAAAGAATGTTAATGCTAAAATAGGGCTGTTAAAATAGAAAAGGGCTCCACCAGAAAAAAGATTTGGCTCAATGAAAATAAATAATTTTCCTATATTCTGCTGAATTAAAATATAACTTCCATTGAATATAATCTAATAAGTTTAAAAGCAGTTAAATTAGAATTGGAAATTCTAGCATTGTGAAGTTATATATAACAGTCACTATTTAGGGGCTATAAACAGCAGTTTTTTTCAGTCCAGATAGTTACAGGTTGTTGTTAATGTGGCAGTATTCATCTGATCTCAGCTTGCTATGCATGTGCTATAAGATGTTTATATCCTCTCTATTACAGGGTTATTACACGATTATGATCTGCGGTCCAAGGTGAATGGGTTAGGGTTAGGGTAAGCCGTTCACCCACAGCCTAACACAGGATATGCTGCTCTACAATTAGCGTTAGCCCAACCGTTGTACTGTTTTGTAAAGTTTGGAAAGTCGTGATTCTGAGAAACTGCGTCAGAAGACGACACAGTCTTCAGCTGCCGTGCTCAGTGTGTCAGCACAGTGTGTCAGCACAGTGGGACAGCACAGTGTGTCAGCACAGTGGGACAGCACAGTGTGTCAGCACAGTGGGATAGCACAGTGTAGCATCAGGAGGCACTAAAAATTGTAGTGAAAAAAAAAAAAAAAAGGTTTCAGATAATCGAAAGGTGAGATGCCGTGGTCCAGGCTGTCAGCTATAATTATAATCTAGGAACCAGTGTTCATCCCCAAATTCGAACATTGTCCAATGAAACACATGGCACCTCTTCTTGCTCAGCACAGCCTTCCCCGACCTGTCGGGACTCTGTCTGTGAGGGTTATTAATGTCCACAGGGCTGACAGGCAGAGAACAAAGCAGGTTTTTATTAATATCCATGCCCATGTGCATTACAGAAGGAGAAAATATTGCAGGATCTGGAACAGAGGTGCTTTTCATAAATGCGCTCACAGGCAGGGCGGATATTAACAGATACCGTCAGAGTCAAGGTTAAGTATCAACGTTAATAATGAAACGGAATTATGTAAAAAAAAAAAAAAGAAAAGTGATTTATTCTCAGCCTTTGTTGATTGGCTAGGGAAGCACATTATTATCTATTCAATTATAGTACCCTGGAGATAATTAGCAGCTTTGCTAAACACACGTTTATTGAGAAAGAGTAACACTGATATAATTACTCCAGAGGAGGAGAAGAAGAAGAAGAGAGGAACAGAGACCTACACATGGAATTAAACTGTATTCCCATGGAAATTGAGCAATACTTCTTCATACAATTCATACAGAAGAAATACGATGAACTGAAGATATGTTGCTCACCGAACTCGAGATTTTAAGCAGGCCAGGTGACCCATTGTTTTGAGTAGAGCCACCTTGAAATTTTTTTACAGTGCATTGCCCTCACGTATGAAAATTTAACACATACCCCAGTCAGTAAATTCTTTTCTGTGCACTACCCTATCCGCCTTCTTGAGAAAATATGAGGTGAGACGCTCAGTTTTCACGGTAAAAACCGAGATGTTGGCTTTTCATGCGTCACACTGATTACAGCGCAGCGCATGCAGATCTGGAACGTCCATGCGTTTGTCTCTCTTAACAAAGAAGAAGCCGGGAAAATGCTTTGTGCAATTTCATACATCGCTAAACAAAAGGTGTCTGTGTTTCCAGCAGGGGCTGGAATTACAATAAACGTTCAGCACACGGCCCGTCATAATTGACTTAGAGCGGTTTGGCTTGAACCGGGTGGAGGGAGGGGGGGTGGGAAGGGATGGGGGCGGGAGGCTGTGATCCAGAAATAGAAAATGGCAAAAGCGAGCCCGTATCTGTGAAAGAAGCCGGCTGTCTGGAGGAGGAAAACGGAGAAAAGATTTAAGTGTCATTTCGGAACGAGGCGTGAAGCTCTAGCCGTGAAGTGCCGGTGCAGAGCTGGGCCGAGCTCTGTGTTAACCAGCATGTCCGCCAGCTCGCCGTGGGGAGCATCTCAAGCTCGTCTGCGTGATGGCCGGTCACACTCACAAAAAAAAAAAAAAAAAACGGAGAGTGTAAACCTGCCATAACGAGCTCCTGCTTCCAGCCACAGCAGCTCCTCTCGTTTTTATATCACTGTTCCTTTTCCAGTTCTGGCTTCTGCGTGGGGCTCAAAGTATGTTTGAGGGTTTCAGACCCAAATCAAAGGTAGGATCCTGTAGCTCAAAACCGAGTGCACCTCTTCCTTTAAAGGTTTTAACGAGTAGAGGAAAGCACCTTATCTGGGCTGGAGAACAGTGTCTGATATGTACGTGTGTGTGTGTGTGTGTGTGTATGTGTGTGTGTGTGTGAGGGGCAGGGTCAATTTTCATGGCAGTGAAGATTTTGATATTTGAAGCAAGAAGGTATGGGGGTTTGAAATGTCTCAAAAGCTTCGCCTCTCGCTGGGTAATCGCTCATTACGCTGTCAGTCTTCACCACAGAAGCCATTATCGCTAGGTTTATGGTTTTTTTGTTTTTTTTTTCTTGCGTCAGCCGCTGCCTCAGACAGCAGCGAGGACATCTCCCGGTAAACGGGAGCAAATTGTGTTTAATGTGCGCCCGTCGCTCGAGGCGCCCCCGCGCGCGTCTGCCATCCATGTCCCGGCGCTGAAATACGGGCAGGCGTGGCGGCGGTTTTATCGCGACCAAGAACGCCGCCAGAGCGGCCGGGAACCCTGCATCCTGTGTGTGTGTGTGTGTGTGTGTGTGTGTGTGTGTGTGTGTGTGTGTGTGTGTGTGTGTGTGTGTGTGTGTGTGTGTGTGTGTGTGTGTGTGTGTGTATGTATGTATATGTGTGTGTGTGTGTGTCTGTGTGTACGTGTACGTGTGTGTGTGTGTGTGTGTGTGTGTACGTGTGTGTGTGTGTGTGTGTGTGTGTCTGTGTGTGTGTGTGTGTGTCTGTGTGTGTGTGTGTGTGTGTGTGTGTGTGTGTGTGTGTGTGTGTGTGTGTGTGTGTCGCCCCCCGAGGAAAGATCACAGGCCGATCGCGAAAAGTGTCCCGCTACGAAGTCTAGCCGCCAAGCGCCGCCAAGTCAGGGAAGAAAGAACAAAAAGAAAGGGATGAGAGAGAGAAGGCGGATATGGCTGATTGCGGCTCTTCCTCTGCACACCCCCCCCTCCTCCCCTCCCAAAACCCCTGGAATCTGACCTCTCTGTGCTCTCCTAGGCCTGCTCTACATTTTCATAACCATGCTTTTGACACCTCAACACTCAGTATGATGTAAATGAAACAGTATATTTATGCATAGAAGTAAGTGGTATCCAACCACCAACCACCACATTTCACATTTAAAAACAAAAAACAGCAACACCATGGAAAGCGATGGTTGATGCTGGGCTTTGTTTACAGTCAGCAGGCTCGCTAACATTGGATCATTTGCCATAACGAAGACGTACTGTTTTAGAAAATGCTTATGTCTGATGTTTGTACCGTTCCCTCCTGTTATTACAATTAATGGCAGCACATAGTTTCTCTTCTTTTTTGCTGGTTTGCAGCTTAGCCTGTGCAAAGAAACAGCCCACAGTGTTGAAGAGCTCCCACACACAGATTTATGAGACCCAGGCAGACTGGGGACTGGAATCTCTTGTCATTATTAATTCTCTTTGATATTTTTACCAGAGTCATTTTTTCTTCTTCTCTCTCCACCTGCGCAAGTCCAGAGAGGACTTGCGGGTTTAAATTTGGACCGTAATGACACAGTGATGTATTTTTATGCTTCGCTTAATATCATGTAAATCAGGAAATAGAGCAGACGCTGTAAGTCTTACTGTCTGAGGCGATTCAGGAGTAGGCAGTGCTATTGCTGCATTTTGTACTTTATCTGTTCGATGTCTCTGCTGTTTCCCAAAGTGCCTGTTTCTCTGGAGGCCTTTGGCAGCTCTGGCGCACAGACACGCACAGAAGAGGCTGTTTGGTAATCAGACCAGCTGTTGCTTGTTGAGTTCATCAAGGCCTGTTGCGAAGGCCCAGCCAGCTGAGTCTTCAGCGCCACAGGTACAGTGCCGCGAAACAGTATTCGCAACAGATCGACGCATAACACCAGGGGGGTGATCGTCTGTACTTCTGTACTCATTCATCTTTTGATCTCGAATGCAAAATAATACCTTCAGAATACAGCCAAAATGACAAACTGCTACCAGAGGGCACTGTACATGTGGACTAATAAACAGTGATGACTCCTGGCTTTTACTCCCAGTCAGAGTTCTGCTGCTAAACCCTCACCTGCTGGAGGTGCTCACTGACGCCGTACTCTCATCTACCACACTGTATGGGGCTTCCGGGTGCCATATCCTGCTGAGGAACCTCGTCTTAGTCCAGGGAATGCGCCCCTAAAAAAAACCGATGCACAGTCAATGACCGATGCTCCAGGGGACCACAGATCACGTGTGGCCACTCTTAGGACCCGGGGGGGACTTGCTCTGTATAAGCTGTACACAGTCGATGGCTCAAAAATGGATAGATGCCTGATCTTTGTTATTATAATTCATACGCTTCTGTACAAAGAGCCTGTGTTTGGCGTCTTAACCCCCGCCAGCAGATTAGGGAAGGTCCGAATGAGGACAATGAACCCAGGTGCGGTCTGAGGGGGGGGGGGGGGGGGGGGGGGGGGGGGGGTGAGTATTCGGAAGGTGATTAGTTGTTCTGATTGGTTTCAACCTGTCCCTTCAATGTGGGTCACGTGACTGTGGGTCACGTGACACGGCCTGGCCACGCCATCCACTGCTTATGTAATTTATAATTTATATGAAGATTGGCCGATGGTTTACGAAGGCCACTGCATCCGACTGTGTGGTCAATAATCCAGAACTATTGGCCACACTGTTGAAATATTTGTTCGGGGTCATTTTGTGGGAGACCAGATGAGGTCCAATCAATCTCTGGGACATTTATGAGGTGGTTAAAAAACTACAACTTCCTCTGAGCTGCAGTCAATCGATATCGAAGACTGTTTGTTGAAGATAATAACCTCATAGTCAGAAGATTTACGGTTGCTAGAGCAAATATGAGCGCAGTCACATGTGAAGAAAAGATGTGAGCGAATAAAATCACCGTCAAAGTGAATGCGATTTCGTGTTTGCCAGTTGACTTGGAATAAATAATAGTGGTGTCATGGAAACCTACTGATTTCCAGGAAAATGTACACTGACAGACAAAAATCTTTTCCGAATATTAACAGAATATTAATTCTGTTTTGGGAATGTTTTCTTTGAATAGAGGGGGGCATCATCACTGCTTAATTGTAATTGTAAATTGTATCGCAATTAGTAAAGCAATAAAGCAAAGGTATGAATGTGTATCAAAGCGAAATAAAAATGTTGCACATACGAGACACAATTGCTTACAAGTTATCAGCTTTAGTGGAATCTGTTTATAAATAAGGGTTTAGTTGCAAATCCAATTAACACTCTTAGAACCATCTTTAAGATGAAAGCTGCTTCATAAACAACATGAGCCCATCTAATATTCCCCAGGCCAGAATGAGCTTTCTTTGCAACAATTATACTTCACTCCAGCTCACGGATAAATTGATGCTCTGCCCAAATCATCGGTCATATTTTGTGAGGAGACGGCAAAGTGTGGAACACGATCTGCCAGCGTTTCTCACGTACACAAACAATGCACTTTCTCTCTCTCGTGTATCCAAAACGTAAACCGTGCAGCACGCTGGCGTGAAGTTCAGCACACTGCAAACTGCAGTGACTCCAGACAAACGGAAACAAAGCAAAATGAACAAATGCTTTCCTAGTATGCCAAACCCACTAAAAATCAAGGCGCAACAGGCATCAGAACTAGCTGTTTGGGTACAAACCTACCCCTAAATTAGGGAGTCCTCAATTCAAGAACTAACAGGGAAAGCAAATAACTGATGGAGGATAAATAAATAAAAAAATAAATGTCATAAAATGACACCTATGCTGCAAGCTTCCACATTAAATGCCACATGGACAGAAACAACTTGAGCACCTGCTCCATCCGGTTTCCTCCCTTCCTTCCTGTTACGAGCCACCGGGGGCAGTCCTGTCATTTTCCTCTTGGGCAATAAACCGTAGAAGGGAAGGAGATTCTCCAGCATTTTTCAGAATCCTCGGCCTAATTACCCGGCCTAATTAATGTTCCGTTCAGCTGTTTACTGTTTGTTTTCGTTTTTTTGCAGTGCGAGAATGCGTCTTATTTTATACCTGGGCCCCCCTCCCCCCCTTTCTCTCTCCACGGTAATTGGATTTGAGAATGTCCTGAGAGATGGGTCGCGTTAAAAAAAAGGCGGAGTTCTCCCAAATTCGAAAATTGTTTTTTGGCGGCTCTGTGAAAGCTTACCTCTCTGCTTCCTCCAGTCTGCCCCCCCCCCCCACACACACACGCCCCCCCCCAGCCCCCTCCCCCCCTTTGTGGCGGTGTTGCCACCTCTCTCCCCCTCCTCCGTCTGGCGCGTTTAGCCACATGTGCTCAGCAGCTGCTTCAGCACAGCTGCAGAGGGGCAGGTGAAGTCGCCGAGAAAAAATAAAACAAATAAATAAATAAATAAAAATAAATAAATAAAAAATGTCGGAAATCACAAGAGGGCCGGAATCGCAAATTAAGGATGCTAAGTGTTTACAGAGGGAAGGGCCCGAAGCTGATCGTTCCCCAGCAGTGCGTCTCGGTGTTTTGCTAAATTTCGCTCCGTTGCCAACACAAGAGCTGCACGGGGAGGGGGAGCAGACACTCGGCATTCATTACACCCCCCCCCCAAAAAAAAACGCCGTGCTTTAGGAAACTGTGCCCCCCTTTATTGACTGCGTCTGGATGTTTTCATTAATTAACCCAGCTACCGCTTTCATGCATTCCCATGGAGCGCCATTTGAATAACAAACCTGACTCATCTCCAGTATAACTGCGAAGGCCCATTTTGTGGCTGCAGTCTGCGTTCCAGTGTCTAAACAAACCCTTTTCCTTTTTCTTTTTTTTTTTTATTGTGTGTGCGTTTTAGAGAGCGGTACGTACAGGAGAGCAGTAAAATAAAAAATATTATCTGGCGGCAGCCTTCGTATGGCAGACGGCATCTCATGCACGGTGAGATCACCTCGCTTTCCCTTAATTTTACGAGCACTCTTAAAACATCAGCAGAGAGCAAGGTCTCGCTCGTTAGCTGCAGCTCAAACAATTAAACACAGCAAGTGTGTGAGACTGTGGGGGGCTGCCCATGAGGGACTGCGCATTGTACAGATCATTATTAATTACGTTATTGATTCTGGAAGTATGAATGGATATGACCTGTGGAAATGACTTGGGAGCATTACGCAGAAGGGACCCGAAGTCCTGTTGGGTGGGGTGGGGTGGGGGGGTGGGTATGACGCAGGAAGGTGTGCATGAGATATGGCAATATCATAATAATTTACCACTCCATGTACCACTGTGGGAGTCCTGTAGCCACCTGCGGATCATTTTTGCGAAACTTGAGTTGAAAACGTTTTGGATCCCTGTGGTAGAGAGGGCTCCTGAGATATGTAAAAAAAAAAAAAAACCCTCCTCCAGTAGACCAGGGGGATTCAGACAGCTGTAAAAAAAAAAAAAACCTTTTAAGAGAGGGACAGGATGTATGCACAGGTGAAAAGAGTAATTTTGAGAGGGAATAAATGAAGAAGGGAGGCCAGGGAAGAGCTGGTGATTACCCTCGGGTTTTTTGGCACTGTGGCGAGGAGAACCCAGGTGAGTAAGACACCTGCGAGCTGCTGGGAAGCCGGGAGGAAGAGATGAAGAAGCACCTGGAAACGAGGGAGAAGGTTTTATAGCGATCGTTCAGAGAGGGGCGTATTTAAAAGGATGGACGAGCTCTCATAGGAAACCAGGGAATTCGGAGGGGAAGCTGGGAAGCTGGGAAGCCTCACGCAACTCGTGCTAATTTGTGTCGAAGCGATAAGGCGAGCCGCCCACTGTATGTGTAATGGGGGCAGCTCTGCTGTGGCTCTGAGCCGAGCTCCCCCACCATCCACCCGCCGCGCAACAAGACATGCGATTGGCTCACGAGCTAAAGGTCAAAGGTGACCAGCCGAGGGAACCAATCGCACGCTGATCCCGGGGCCTCCGAGGGTGTGACATCACCTTCTTTATTGGATGTTCACATGCTCACTTACACTTATGAACTTCGCTAACTACAACCCCCCCCTCCCCCCCCCCCCTCGCCAAACTCCCCTCGTCTGACTGATCTGCGTCAGCCTCATTACCCGCGTCACTAGCGCTGTGCTACCCGGGGAGAGTCTACAGCAGGCTTTGAGCAGCAACCCCCGGCATCTGCACAGCAGGAGAAGAGACATGATTAGCTCACCCAGCTACAGACCTCAGCTAAGGCTCCTGGTTAAGGGAACTGATTGCACTCTTATTCGGGCTCTGGGGTGTTTTGTGGTGAACATTAACAGGCTCATTTCCAAAACTTTACCGGCTACATTTTTTTTCCCCTCCCAATCCCAGTTGACTGAAGGGCACTGCGGCAGTCTCGTTATATGGGATCAAAGGCTCGACTGTAATGTGGCTGGTTCTCTGGGTTCTAAACTGTGTCCCCCGCTGTCCATATTCCCCTGAAAAGAAATACAATGAGGCCACTGTGCTCAAGGCAAAAAGGTTACAAGTGAGGGGATGTAGTGCAGTTTTATTCAGGCTGAAAGGTGAATAAAAATGCATCATGTCACCTTCTATAGTGGACATTCACATGGGCAATCATGCCTCTGGACTTTTTTTTTTACATATGGAAAGCAAGGAGAGCAGGAGAGAGAAAACAGAGATGGACCCTAAACAGACCCATGGGGTACTGTAGTAGTGAGGTGGGAATGAGTGGTATAATAACCCTTCACAAAGAGTGGAAAAGTAGGCCCAGGAGAGCAAGACATATCACCGGATTCAGGATATGGAAAGAAGTGAGGCCGTCAAAAAACATTAAGCCAGATAAAAATATCTCAGCTGTTGTAGGGAAGCTGCAAAAGTAATTTACAGAAAGAATAAAAGTTCCCACTCACTAATACCAAGATTGGAGCAGATCCAGGAGAAGACATTGAGAAAGGATTCCGGAGAGTTCTGCGATAGGCAGCCCACTCAAAATTTAGAGCAGAATGGACAGCTGGGGGGAATTTTAGGTGCTTAAAGGATCTAAAACTGGATATTTTGTGAAGATATAGAGCAACCCGTGAATGAAGAGAATTGTTTGAGAGGGTTTAACGAAGGGTGAGTTCTGGGGAAAGTAACTGAGAAGAGATGAGAGACATCGCATAATGCTGTTTAAGATCAGAATACGTCCTCCCACCTATTGTCTCATTTTCTTATATTTTTTAATCTTTTAATCCCCAATTTTTTTTTTGTTCCCATAATTTGAAATTCCCTGTCGTATTTATACGTTCCGTCTCATCCTTTTAAATGCAGGAGAGTGTAGACAGACAAGCAATGTGTCCACAGAAGTTGGCAGTTCCGCCTTTTTTTCCCTCTCTGCTGTCCATCAGCTGAATACAGGCACCTGATTGGCCAGTGGGAGGCACTCCCATGCAGTGAGGCAGACAGGAGAACCAAACTGGCCAAACTGAAGCCCTCAGCTTCACCAGCACGGTCAGGGTTTGAGACCAGATCGCGAGGTGCGTCACTAAACTTGGATGAGTCACCCTACAACCCCCATTTCGACTCACTTTCAATCCACCCTTATGTGTAGATGCCATATGCTGTTGTTGTATTTGCTAGAATAAAGCTGATAAAGAGAACCTTCTTCACTGTGGTGTTGCGGCGTATAATAATATGGAAATATAAGTATGCCTGCTGTTTACTGGAACCCGGTGCTGAGTCACGAGCTTGCACATCCCCAGAGTCTCAGTCTCTACAGCGTTGCCTGGTCTATTCCCCGCATTAACCGCTCGGTGTGAAACAGTGCTTCCTGGTGCATCATGGTAAAATTGACCTTACCTTTTTCCACCTACGCCCCCTTGTTTTGAGACCAGAAATTCCTCCTGGATTACTCTTGTACTCTTGTAATCCATGTGATTAATCTCTTTTTACAATTACCGAAACCTTAGCTAAATCCCCCTCGGTCTCACGTCGCTGTGCCCGGAAGATATTCCTCTTGCTTCTCCGTCACTTGATATTTGTCATGCAGTGTGTGATGCGTTTACGGCAGGCAGAATACGTTTTCGTGCCAGATGTGCTAGCGAACGCAGTAACCATTAAATAATCTATCACGCCGTTTGAACATTTGAGATAAGAATGACTAAAACCCTGATGCCACGCTCATCAATGTTGTTTTTTTTAAAATAAATAAAAACTGTTTGTGATCATAATAACATCCCACTCAACTTGGGATATTTTGTCCCTTGCCAAACTTCAGAGTTAAGCCTTATGCAGTTGAAGTTCTAATGAATTTTCTCCCAAACATATGAATTCATTTCTTCATATATTTTTTACGGCATTCCTGTTGGGAATATAAACCAGGAAAAGGGGAACAAAACACGGAAACACTATTTCATTGCCCTCCCTGTCAGGTTTCACGTTAGTGTCCGTCACAGGCGTTCCTATGGGGTAGAGACAGAATCTAACTGACTGCATCGCTGAGCTAGGCTAGCTCAGGTGAAACATAATTTCAGCATCTAATCATAGCGCTGAGGCTCGTGACATGGCGTGGGATTCTGGCATTGAAGGAGCGGTATGTTTCCACGAACGGAGGTGCTCATGGCATCCACAGGTGCAGCGAAAAGGTGAGCAACAGCCCCCCCCCCCCTCCGGTTCCTCCAATAGGCTCATTTTACGGGTGTCATTTTTTTTTGCCATCTGCGACCGGCCCTCAGAACCGTTCGTTCTAACGACACGCAGATTCTGTCCAGGGCGGCCATTATCGCATCACGGCTGAGATGCGGAACAAGGCTAAGGGCGCCAGGCAGCCTGCTGTCCCCCGAACGCGTCCCTGCACCACTCCATAGAGCTCGTAAAAGCACACATGCGCTACGCTATCCTGAGCCAGCCAAACAGAAGACAACCAACGTATGAGTGGAAGAGGAAGTGCTCTTTGGGCAGTCAAGCCGTCATGCTATCCGGACGGTTCTACAGTATTATAACTGGACGGTCATTAAGGCTTTGACAGGGGCTGAGAGATGGCCTGCCTGCTTCATCTATTCTGAGGCTTTCTATTGAGCCTCATCCTTTTCAGTGACTTTGAGGTTTCATTTGGAAAATAACACCTTAAAATGTATTTGTCGATGTGCAAATATTGTTTCAAAGAATGAAAATGATGGCATAGCTTGAGAAGGAGAAAGATTTTGCTCTCTTTTTCCACATAAGGGACTGCCTTGCAAGTGTTTCACCATTTTTCCTTTCCAAGGTTTGCCTTTCCTTAATGTAAAGGCACAACATTTCCCCCCTAATTTCATCAGTATGCTTTACTCTATAAACACTTAATAATAGTTTCGCTAAGCCTAAGGAAAATATCAGTCAATGTCACGGGTGATATAACATTTGAGAGAAGGCTGCTAAAAACTGAAAATTAGTTGAAAAAATGTCTGAAAATTTTCAGGTAAAATATTTGTTGAGTTTTAAACAAAAATAATGTGGCTTGTTTGCTGTAAACCAAGGAGACCAAGTCCCCTTGAGACACCTAAATGAGAAGGAATATGAGAATGACTAGAATCCATTATGATAGGATGATTTATCATCTTTGAGAGGTTACTGAAGACACATCATTTTAAGTTACGGGACAGTGACAAACATAGTTCAGCAATACACACTTTATAATGCAGAATGTCCAATAAAGGTGTAGATGACAGTACACAACAGCAATACAAATAAGACAGAAGCAATGTAGGACTCCAAGGGAGTGACAAAAAAAAAAAAAAAAAATCAAAAAGCCAATTTGTTCTTGAGCTTTTTTTTTTGTCCTCCCTCTCCGTCGATATTAGTAATCATTTTAAACAAATGGCTGGTCAAAAAAGATACAACATAAATGCAGTGTGTCATCTGCAGCTCTGGGGACGAAATTACAGAGAAAGTACTGTCCGTCCCCGTCGTACGTCTGCTATTATTTAAGATTGACGGGGGCCCTGCCACCTTGTGTCTTTCTTGTGTCTTTGATGGTTCCTCTCCCCCCCCCCCCCCCCCGTTTGGTCATTAGTGCCCGTGAGTGATATGACAACCCCCGCGGTTTTGGCAGGGACTCGTACGGCCAGCGGCCAGATTAAGTTACCGCCCGTCCGACGGGGCCCCCCACGGAGAGGGGGGGGGGGGGGGGGGCCCACGGAGAGCAGTCTGAGGAGTCTCAGGATCATGGGTCGGACTCGAAAGGGACAGACGGGGGACTAATTCGTCTTCTTATTGGATTTAACGTTGGCCTAATGGGGAGGAGCGTCTCTGCAGCTGTCAGATCGGAGATCGTAGTGCAAGCAGACTTTGGGTGGGGGAAGAGGGGGAAGGGGGGCGGGGGGCTGATGTATAACTGCGTCTGTCTCTGTGGTGATGTTATTGATGTGACTTTGACCTCTATTCATCTCACACTTAAGACTGTAGAGTAAAAGGGACACTTCCAGTCTGGAGGGTGGGGGCTGAGGTAGTCACTGTCATTGCACTGACCTGGTTTGATCTCAGAGCGTTATGCTGAGCAGTACCCTTCGCCGAAATATTGGCACAATGAACATCTGTCCTTTCCTCCATTATCTAACCTGCTTATTCCTGGTCTGGGCCGCAGAGGGTGCTGGAGCCTGTCCCAGCATGCATCGGGCAAGAGGCAGGAAGGCAAGATGAACAAGGCTTTGGAAATATAGAAGTCAGAGTAGGAGTCTTGAAATTGTTTTGGGAATTTTTTTTTTTGCATTAATTATTACATTTAGGTCAGGGTGGGACGGTGGTGCAGTGGATGGCACTGTTGTGTCAGTGCAAGAAGGTCCCAGGTTCCAATTTCGGCTTGGGGCCTTTCTGTGTGGAGTTTGCATGTTCTCCCCGTGTCCGCGTGGATTTCCTCCGGCTACTCCGGCTTCCTCCCAAAGCTCAAAGACACACAGGCTCAGCTAATTGGAGTCTAAATTGTCCAATCAGGTGTGAGGGTGTGAGTGCGTGAGTGTGTGAGGGTGTGAGTGAATAATGTGTGTCCAGCGGTCTTCATAATTTCTTGGTTTCAAGTTTGAAAAATTCTAACCACAGCTTCCTGGACTTGACCATTGATTTTTGCATTGCATGATGGGAAAAGAAGAGACAGAAATAACTAGTTGGCTAATTGTGATGTCACGCTATTCTTCATCTCAGACATCAATTTAAAGCATATTCTGCCCAGGGCTACCCTTTTAATATTTCATGGATGTGTCAGCTTAATCATTAGTTTCTGCTACCAGGCTATCCAGATTATAGTAATAAAGGTTCAGCCGATCTGACCAGTGACTTCTCGCAACCGATACCTGCAAATAAACACGACTACTACTGCAATTTGCATCCAACGTTACTGGCCACAGTTCAGGCAGCTTAGAATTACATGACTCTACTTGACATGTTTTTAAAAAAAAATTGAACAGAAAGGCATAAAAAACACAGCTTTTGTCCAAGAGGTTGGCCTCCACTTTGTGCTTTCTGAAAAGCCCTGAATGGTGTAATTACACATCGCTCGTTGAAGAGAAGGGGAAAAGAAAGGGGAGAGGCTTTCACCAAGTTCAGTGAAAAAGCCATTTTGAAAATTATGCTGTTCCAGTACTAAATGGATCCAGTGTCCCCCGTAACCTCGTTGGCCAATTGCTTCGAGTTTTACAACGCCAGAACATTCTTCTGGGTTTGGTTTCAACGAGGAGGTATGTTATAGGCCGGGCTACTGTTCTCTCTTAGGCAGTGCTACACGGGCATGCTGGGTACCGTTATATTTTTTTATTTTTGGCTTTTTGTTCCCAGGAAGAAATGACCAAAACCACACATTTTACACAGCCAGTCAATGAAAGGAGATTTATTACAAGAGTGTCTTGTAAAATGACATTACCGGAGGAATTCTGTCCTTTTTGGCTGGACCGCAACAGTGGGGCCAGCCCTACAAACGCGAATGTCTGTGACTGAGTGACACCATTGGTCGGCCGGATCACGTGCGTTAGGTCCAGCCATATACTAGATTTTGCTCTTGTTTTCAGTCAAACTGGTGGTTCAATACCCCATAATAACCTGCCCACAGTCTGTCTGTCTGTCTCTCTGCCTGTCTGTCTGTCTGTCTGACTGATTGTCTGTCTGTCTGACTGTCTGTCTGTCTCTCTGCCTGTCTGTCTGTCTGTCTGACTGATTGTCTGTCTGTCTGACTGTCTGTCTGTCTCTCTGCCTGTCTGTCTGTCTGTCTGACTGATTGTCTGTCTGTCTGACTGATTGTCTGTCTCTCTGCCTGTCTGTCTGTCTGTCTGTCTGTCTGTCTGTCTGTCTGTCTGTCTGTCTGTCTGTCTCTGCCCAGGCCACCCCGCCCCCCAGCTGCTACAACGTACACGAGTCCTTTGAGAGAACGCGCGGCCGCACCTTCTACATGCCTCCCAGGAACGAGGGAGCGAGGAAACGACAGAGCTGCTTCCTGAGCGCCGCCCCCCGACTCTCCTCTTTCCAGCCCCCGGACCCCGACATCCCAGGTACTGCCCCCCCATACACCTCTGACCCCGACATCCCAGGTACTGCCCCCCCATACACCTCTGACCCCGACATCCCAGGCACTGCACCCCCATACACCTCTGACCTACCCCAGGTACTGCACCCCCATACACCTCTGACCCCGACATCCCAGGTACTGCCCCCCCATACACCTCTGACCCCGACATCCCAGGTACTGCACCCCCATACACCTCTGACCCCGACATCCCAGGTACTGCCCCCCCATACACCTCTGACCCCGACATCCCAGGTACTGCACCCCCATACACCTCTGACCCCGACATCCCAGGTACTGCCCCCCCATACACCTCTGACCCCGACATCCCAGGCACTGCACCCCCATACACCTCTGACCTACCCCAGGTACTGCACCCCCATACACCTCTGACCCCGACATCCCAGGTACTGCCCCCCCATACACCTCTGACCCCGACATCCCAGGTACTGCACCCCCATACACCTCTGACCCCGACATCCCAGGTACTGCCCCCCCATACACCTCTGACCCCGACATCCCAGGTACTGCACCCCCATACACCTCTGACCCCGACATCCCAGGTACTGCACCCCCATACACCTCTGACCCCGACATCCCAGGTACTGCCCCCCCCATACACCTCTGACCCCGACATCCCAGGTACTGCCCCCCCATACACCTCTGACCCCGACATCCCAGGTACTGCACCCCCATACACCTCTGACCCCGACATCCCAGGTACTGCACCCCCATACACCTCTGACCTACCCCAGGTACTGCACCCAAATACACACCTGACCTACCTCAGGTACTGCCCCCCCCCCCCACACACACCATATGTCAGAGGTCATATCAAGTGTCGCCTAAATCTAAGCTAGTAGTCCTTCGCAACTTTAATTTCCAGTTAATACTGAACGGGTTTTTCCTCCAGAAGTATAATTTTACCAAAGACGTCCTTGCAAGGCTCTTCGCGGTCATGCGAATGCCATTATTATATTCACAAAGGAGACACACTGCGTCCTATTGCCAATGGATGTGTTACCGCAGCATCACGGTGTATTGATGCTCATTAAGGACTGTACCTCATTTTACCCCAGAGTGTAACAGGCTGTATTCTGATATTGTGTAAAGGTCACATCCTCTATCTCGCAAATCAACGGTGACGCTTGACCGGTCAAGCGTTGTTTTTATTTTTTTTTACCGCGTTGTGTAAACCCACCTAATGTCAACAAGGCCCGAAGTTCCCAGGCAATCTCCCCGGCGCGCTTAACCAAATATTTACACCGGTAAGTTCGCCTTCAAAAGATTGTTGTTTCAAAATTGTTAAATTAATGACTTCTTTTGGATAATTCATACCTCCCCCCAGTGACCGTGCCTCTGCCCCGGACCCTTAACAGCGGATAGATTTGCATATAAATAGATTCGGCTGTTTGCGTAGCGCGTTTCTCAAACACGCGTTCGCGGCTCGATTCCTCCCCCCGTTTAATTAGCGTTTTCCAGTACGTGTCATACGCCGCGCGTCCGCCTCGTTGCCGAGCCGCCATCTAATTTTTATGTCTGGTTAATTAAAACACATTTAACGATTCAGCGTTTTTAAGACGCTTGCCTTCCCCCTGTAAGCCCCCGCCTCCCCCCGCCCTGCCCCCCCCCCCAAAAAGAGAGGCACCTACAGTATCCTAATGGAGCGCAGGGAGCGTGTGCGCTGCAGGTGTAGGGGGGGTGCGCCGCGTGCAGCGGAACCTGAAATGCAATCAGAATTTCTGCGCCGGTCAGCATCTCTGATTTACCCCCAGGGTCAGGCACAAACTCGGCTCTCACTTTGGGAGAAACGTCGCGCTGGAACCCCCCGGGCAAACTCTCGTTATTCGTTGTTTCTCTCCTACCCCCCCCCACCCCCACCCCCTGCGCCCAATCTAATATTATCGTGTCGCCTTTTTATTTATTTATTTTTTTTTAAACTTCACAATGCAAATGTCACGTTCCCACTGGAGGTGCGGCATAATTAAACGATTCCCCGTCCCTCTTGTTTTTGTCCTTTATTTACGTGCGAAGCATCTGTTTCCCCCGCGCCAGTGACAGATTGAGATGAATACGTTAGCTCGTGTTAGCTCGCGTTAGCTCGGCGTGCGCGGTGCTAAGCGTCGCTATCGTGCTCCGCCCGGTTAGCGGTGGACCGTCTCTGACCTCACACAGGTTGTCTCGCCCGCAGGTCCCGGCCAATACAGCCCTGCTGTCAAGTCCAGTCCTAAGATGGCGCTGATCGTGTCCCAGGAGGACCGCTTCAAAGAGCCGAAGGATATAGCGCCCAGCCCGGCCACGTACGAGGTGATTTAAACACACACACACACACACACACACACACCGACATGGTCACACACACACCACACCGTCATGGGCACACACACACACCACACAGACATGGTCACTCGCATGCAGACCGGTGAGTGAATTTGAACACATAAATCACCGCTCACATTTGGCTCTGGCTAATATAAAAATGAATATTTTATTACCACACGTGTTCCAGTCTGACACGGTAAAATGTCCAGTGTTAATTCAACTCCAATGGAGTACATGTGTGTCCGGTAGGGACCATATGTGTACTCTGTAAGAATCAATTTTACTGATCATTTTCCTGTGTAGATACAATTCTGTGATTGACTAGAATTTGTATTTTAATGGAAACAAATGACTGTACAATTATGTTTTATGGAGAAAACAAGGATTGCACAAGCACTGAATTAGCATTTGGTAAAGGTCAGCGCTGTGATGCTGTATTCATCTGAACTGGGATCTCAGGGGCATCTGTGGACCTCCTGCCCCTCTGTCAGAACCTTGAGCCACAGAACTGCCTCCTCTCTGTGATACAGTATTCTTTGTTCTTTTATTAAAATCTGTGAAGTGTTTAATACGATCCTTCCCCACCACCCCCCACCCCCCCCTTCCCTGTCCTTCAGTCTTTAATAGGCCAAGCCACATTAAACATTACCGTGCGGAGAGCTGGGTAGAGAGAGGCTGGACTGCAGTGTTGGGTGGTAGCCTTGCTCGAGGCTGGTAATTGTTCAGTAACAGTAAATTCAGGCCGTGGTCTGATGTTGTGGAACAGGAGCGTGTAGGTGTGCGTAGACTGGGACCGTGCGATGCAGTGTAATAACAGTAAATCTGCTGGAGTATTAGTATAATGGGGGAACTTTAGTCACGGGCTCAGATTTGTGGAGTCAGAGCCACTCTGAAGATCACTAATGGGCCCCATTTACTAAGGAGCACGAAGTCACCTTGGTGAGATAATGGGGCAGGGGGACTGGGGGAAGTGATAATGTAGAAAAACGTCTGTGTGTGTGTGTGTGTGTGTGTGTGTGGGTGTGTATGTGTGTAGGGGTGCTTGTGGGTGTGGGTGCATGCGTGTGTGTGTGCGTGTGTGTGTGTGCGTGCATGCGTGTGTGTGTGTGTAAGAGAGTGTGCGTGCGTGCGTGTGTGTGTGGGTGTGTGTAAAAGAGTGTGTGTGCGTGTTTGGGCTTACTGAATCAAAATTTTTAGGACTGAAAAAGGATAAAGCTACAGGAAATACTACCAGCTGCTTTGGGTTGAATATGTAAATAGGGTACAGACACTGAAGATAATGAGAATGCCTTTATTCACTAAATAAATCGACAAGTTAGCATATTTTTAGAATTAGCGATATGTATGCATTGTTCAATCTAGTACTACTACTAATACTACTACTAATAATAATACTTTGCAAGGAGATTATTGAACCATGAAATGTTGTAATACTCATCAGTCAGGGAAGAAAATAGGTAATAACTTTGCTGACTGGTTGAGGAAAACAGTTTACTCTACGAGAGCAGTTGGAGTGTAAGGCAGATATTCTGTTAATTGGCAACGTGGTTGTTGAAAAGATTCCCCGAAGAATCTGGCTGATTCCTTCGGAGGGAATAAGAGGTCCCTCTGATTGCGTTCAGTTCTCTCGGTGACTGCACATGATGAATCATTGTGTACGGCGCTATCTGGAATGAGTCACAAACTGCCGCTCGCACTAATTGTAAAATGACTTAAGAAACCCAACAGAAAGCAATTACTTTTTTCTATTCTTTATCCAGTTATTATCCATCATTATCATAATGACAGCTTCATACGGGTAGAACATTTCCTTTAACAAAAGCCATATTGAACTTGCATTGTAGTGGCGCTTTGAATTCCTCAGTATTTCTGATAACGTGTACATAATACGTCGCCTCTTCAGAGTCTTTAAAGTGGCATTTTACTGAGACTCATATTTGATATTTGTCCTTGTGTGTGTCTGTGTGTGTGTGAATGTGTGTGTGTGAATGTGTGTGTGCGCACGTGTGTCTATGTGCGCATGTGCGCATGTGCGTGTTTATGTGTAATCGTCCGTTTTTTCATGTCAATATGTACATTGTGTATATATTGCAGATTGGGGGGGGGGTGGACATGTTATAAAAAAGAATTCAATATCAATCAAGTTACCAATTGAAGTATTGACACTAAAAATGTGCATTTCCTCGATGCATATAGTCTTGAATACTGTTCTCTCTCGTGTCAGTGATGGCACGGCAGTATTTCTTGCCTGAGACTAGCGCACATACAGTATTGGCTGCTCCATTACCACAGAAATGTATGAAAAGCACATCTGAGTGGAGAGGCCTGTGGGATTGGAGGAGGCCATGACACCAGACGGGTGGGTGCTCTTCTGGCAGCCATCTTTGCTCGCTCCTTCCTGACACGTTTCCGGTTCGTTTTACAGCCGCGCGGAAGCCAGCGGAAGCCGCAGAGCGCCGGTTTTTTTGATTCAGGGAGCGCCGGCGTGTCTGTACCCCCCCCCACCAATCCCCGTCTCCGGCGGAAGGCTCTCGCTGCAGCTCCCGATCGAGGCCTACCAGGAGTAATTATCGCGGAGCAGAGGTGTCAGTTCGGCGGCCCTCTCCACGGCCGTCAGTGTCAGGGAAGCGGCTCGTTAGTTTGATGAACTCTCGGCGAGCGCGGGCGAGCGCGCCGCTTAATTACCGCTAAAGTGCGCTAGAGAGCGACTGACCCCCCCCGCCCCGCTGCCTCCCGCGCATTACAAACCCGCCGCCGCCGCCTCTCACCGGCGCCCCGTTCCCCTGACTTCCCTTTGAAGTGCTCATACAGAAACGCTCGCCTTTTAAGGACTCCGGAGCCCGCTAATGCCCCCCCCGCGCCCGAATTTCTAATTTAACCGTTATCTTTACAATGCAGGGGTTATTAAGGGAGGGTCCGCGGATGTTTATTTTAAAAAAAAACAGAGCGGTCTGTTTGGAGGATGATTTATTTCAGTGCGACAAATAATCACCCTAGAAAATGATGTTACCTAAGGAATTATTAATTAAGTTAAGGGTTTTAGAAAAAAAATGATTTGAAGGTGCCAGACACAGCTGTTGGAGACAGATCCTGGCTCAGTGTTGTATAGGGTTAGCTCTTGTTGCTAAGCCATACCACTGGCTTAAACTCCGCCCATTTTCTCTTTACTCCCTCCAGACCCCCCCTATCCCACCTGAATCCCCCCCCCCCCCATTAACCCTAACCCTAACCCCCCCCTGTTACGCCTCCCCAAAGACTCAGCCCGTGTCAATTGCAGCCCGCACCCCTGACTTGCAGTGTCGAATCCCTGGGCGTCCCATTATAATGTGCCGTGGACTCGGGGCACCCCCCGACCTTCGGCGCGCTCGAGGGGGGGAGGGGGGGGGCGCACTGAGCCCTGAACCCACACAAACAGATCGATGCTCTTCCGAGCGCCCCCGCCGATTCCCCGCTGCCGGAGGAAGCGTACGAAATCCAGCGGCTCGCGTCGCGCCCGGAGAATACCAATCACCCGGTTCATCCCGCGGCTCACACAAAGCAGGGGGTTACTCCAGGGTCGGGGGCTTTGAAGGGATCTCCGGAGAACGCCGGCGTGCTCTTTTACTTCCCGGTTTGAGCACCCATCAGCGTAGCCGCGCTGGGGTCAGACGCAGTGTCGAGATCTGAGTGCTTTACGTCGGACCAGCGGGTTGTGGGTTCCAATCCCCAAGGGGGAAATCACTGTGGAATGAGTGCGTTCACCACGAGGACCGTTGTTCGGATCCAGCTGAGTGAGTTCATTAGGTAATGTCAGGCGTTATGTGTCACCTTGGGTAAGAAACGATCAGATACTAATGCGTCCTTGTAAAATCAATACATATCCCATATTCTTCTGAAGGGAATGAACTTGAAATTATTTCGGTTTTTAACTCTGTAAGACGCATTTTTGGTCAGTCGAGAAAGGGAGGTTGTTATTGAATTGTAAGACAGTCTAAAGGTTTGTCAGGAACTCAAGTTTGAGAAGGCAACACTGCATAATTAGTGTGACAGTCCAACAAATGTAGATATTTTGGAAGCGAATGCCGAAAATTAAATAAGTATTCTGTTAAAATGACAGCTTCAAGATGACCGCCTTGAGGCAGAACCACTGTTTGTGAGCAACTTTGTTGAATTTTAAAAACTGCAGAATACTAAACCATCATTGGA